>NC_141253.1:9621661-10206661 GCF_054856555.1 Leptonotus elevatus
CTGTGCTCTGCAGTGACATATTTTTTAGGAGCTGCCAAGACATTAGAATGGTTAAATGAATTCCTCATCCTAAAGATCAATAGAGTAATACCAGCGCTGTCAATGGCTGCCATGGTTACAGCCCGAGCAGAAAGTGGAAGGCTTTACACCTACCAAACTGAAAATGTCTGTGCTGAACCTCCATCAAAGCCTGCCTCCCAGGATATATTGGCCTGCTTCACTCCCGGAGAGACTGACAGGGATTTAGCTACATGGGGGCTCGTTCCTGTGATGGGAAGAACAGAGGGTTCATGTAAATTAGACAGAAAAAGCCCATCTGAGACTGGACCATGTTTACCATCTGCAGGGAGAGTGGAGGCACAGGCATTCGGCTTGAGCGCTGCTTTCATAAGCATGCACCCTCACAAAAAAAAAAGTCATTAAACCTAATACAGCGGAACTTATAAGTCAAAAGTCCTGAGGTTGTACAAGAAAAATAAGTCCAAGATCCAAAATTTAAATTCATCATAGGGGTCTTTTGAGCCATGCTTTGTCTGGTCCCTCAACTAGGACCTGTTTGCCATGGGTGACTCTACCAGAGGCATGAAGCCCCAGACAACATAGCTCCTAGGCTCATTGGGACACGCAAACCCCTCCACCATGATAAGGTGATGACTCACGGAGGAGTGTATTACAATTATGCATGTATTATTTAATGTTATTTGACTGCATCGATCTTTCATTTACTTTGATTTATTTTTGTTGTTTAGTGTATGTGTGTGAGTGTAGGTGTGTATATGTTTATTTGAAATGATTGTAATGGATTTTAAAAGACCGCAGGAAAATTTGCTCCTGATATGTGTCAGGGGCTAATGGGGTTCTAAATAAACAAAACAAAACAAAAACCTGCATAAATGACTGTGTAAATGTTTTCTTATTATTTGGGTTTTGTTTGTTTACTGTACTTTATTCTGACACATATACCAGAATTTATAACGTATAACCGGAATTTACCTGACACCACAGCAGTAAAAAAAAAAAAAAAAAGCTTGTTTCAAGATATGTACTGGCTCTTGTTATGTAAACTTAAAGCAACACTAAGGAACTTTTCAGTTTACTTTGACTATGGCGGAGCATTTCCCACAAGGACAAGCACATTGTGTCGTTTTTTTCAATGTTGATTCTTAAGTGTTTTTTTATCCGGGTAGCTTCCCTTTTTGTTTTTTGTCTCCTCAGACCAACCTTTTCAGTTGTTTTTCAGCTTCTGCAAGGAAAGCAGTAATTGTGCGTCGACATTCAAGTAA
Organism: Leptonotus elevatus; assembly: GCF_054856555.1. Lineage (NCBI taxonomy): Eukaryota > Metazoa > Chordata > Actinopteri > Syngnathiformes > Syngnathidae > Leptonotus > Leptonotus elevatus. Next base: position 9,622,945 of record NC_141253.1, read on the forward strand.
CGCACACACACACACAAACAGACACACACACACCACTTGTGTGCATTCTTTGTAACGAATGGGTAAAGGGGGAAGTGAGCAGTCAGCACAATTGTAGTTTTTTTTTGTGGCAGTGTTCCTACCATCCTCCTCAAAGTTGCTTAGTGCCAGTAAGAATAATACAGACCCCCTCAGGCCATGGCAAAGGTACAATTCAACTAGTTTTAAGTCGATGTTTCATCTGAAGATTTATGAAAAATATTTTATCAAGGTTGAAAAGTTCCTTGGTGGTATTTTAATGGGTTAAAACCTGAAAGCATTTTTGAGTAGCGACAACATTACGATATAAAACCATTACATTACATTATACACAACGGCTTTGGGCACTAATAAACATTGCCTCCACTGTGTGTTACAAGTTTCATAATGGCAATGTGACCCTGGAACAAATTTTCAACTCAGAAATTGACTGCAGTCTTTGCATGGGTTGATTGCTAGAAAAGATACTAGTCGTTGATTTTAAAACATTAATGTAAAAAAGCAAACATCTACCTGTACATTTTTTTCTACGTTAAGTTGACTTGGCATTACTGTAAACTGTATTATCGAGGTTGTCTTCTGCAGTGATGCTGAACTGAATTCCATTACGTTGGAAGGTATCATTTCCCAGGAACACGATAAGAAACAACAATATAGCCTATATACAGTATATTAGAAAAAAACACCTTATTTTTGCACTCACCTAGGACAAAGACTTGAGTGAAAGCTTTTACAAGGGCTACACGGTTTGAAACACTACATTCCCACATCCCGTGGTGGTCCTTAGCGAGGGGCCGCAGCAACAGTGAACCATTGGGTGTGATGGAATAAGCTATGCGAGGAGCTGTGCCAACCTTAAAAAAAAAGGAAGAGATTGAAAAATGAAAGATCAATGCAATACTACTCTTGATAACCCACAAATGTTGTATGTCATCGTTTAAGCAAGAGCATTTGATCAAGAGAATGGCAGAGTGACACAATAGAACCAGTAGATTTATGATTTGAAATAAATTGGTCTTGTTTTTAGGTATAATTAAGGCTTCTCCATTACCAACATTTTGTAAATTGGGATTTATTTTCCGACACATCATTTGTGTGGGTGGGGGTGTGCGTGTGCGTGTGCGTAAAGAGAAGTTTTCTTACCTTCGGCTATCAATACTGTAGCCCACAGATATAAAAAAAGTATCTAAAAACATGCCCTTCTTGAGCTGCGTACCTACAACATCTCTAAGATAGGAGAATTTGCAACGTGAAACTGCCATTGGCTTATTAGACCTGTCTTCTGGCATGCAGACAGTAATAAAATATCTCTTAATTTGTCCTTAATTTTCTACAATGCCCTCGTATTTAGTTTTGTATGTTTGTCAAAGTTCTGTGGAAAACTTGTTTTGGAACGCTGTGCAGCCGCAGCGCTTTTGACAAGGCAGAGCTTGGTTCTTGTTGCGTCAGTTTCTCAAACTGGCTGCAGAGTTTGTTTTTATTTAGCTGGTAAATACACTTACACAAACAAGATGACTTGACTTGACATGCACAGCTGAACACACTACGAATAAATAATATTAGATCCCCACCCCACTGCAGTCCATAAAAATATAAATATTGCAAATTAAGCTTTACACACAGCTTAACACCCGTTAGGTACTAAAAATTTAATAAAACATTGAAAACAAAAAAGATAGAAAAATAAATCTGTGATGCTATGACAACTCTTGTTCATTAACATAATAGTCCATTATTTCCTACTGCATGTACTGTATTCAGCAGCATTTCCCCGAGTTTATAAACCATGTGTTCTGTAAATAGTTTCTTTCCTATTGTGATTTTTTTTTTTTAAACATTGAATATTAATTTTCAGACTGTTCTGTAAAAAAAATATTCATAGACTTAAAAAGATTCCTGTTCTCAGTCATAAAAAAAAAAAACATGTTCTAAATAGTTCCCTTACTATTGTGATAAAAAAGAAAAAAAGTGAATCTTAATTCTCAGACTGGTCTGTAAATATTTATTCATACACATATTTTATTTTATTTTTCGTTTATAAAAACTTATTTTTTAAATAGTTCTTATATTGTGACCAAAGCATTAATTTGAATGTTTATTAGGCTGTTTTGTCAATAGTTTTCAAATAAACAAAAAATATAGAAACTTTTAACCAATCCATATCAATTTCAAACTAAATGTTTTTGGGGGGGTTTCAATTTTGTACAAAAAAAAAAATACAGTAATATATGGATGTATGCCCCACCCATTTTTGTTAAACCATGCCCACCTCTGGTCAAACCACGCCCACTTCGTGTTTATGCCACGCCCACTGTGAATACGGAGACAGATAATTTAGATGGTCGCACAGATACAGATAGTATTATATTTAAATAATTTTAATGACTGGAAAACATCTATACAACGTTAGGAATTTCAATAGCTAACCAACAATCTAATTTTACTATGAGCAGCATTTCAACATTGGACCACAAGGTTAGAAACAAGTGCTATCATTCAAACTCTTCTTCCTCACGCACTAAATTATATTATGATCACTCTGTTAGAATGGCTATTAAATCTGGTCCCTGTAGCATGTGTTAATTAGTGCAAGGCAGATTCGGGGGGAAAGTGGAACGTCGAGTTGCTTGTAATGTGCTGAGTTCTATTACGCCAAATTGACTTTTTAATTCTTTGTGTACAAATATTTGGATCTCAAAGTGCCTGCCTGCCCATCAAGTGTGAAATGAAACAAACTAGTTAGTCTTTTATTATCTGCCTGTTTCTAAAAATGTGTCTGTGAGAGAAAGAGATTTCTGCCCCAATATTACATAACATTCTAATTTACATTGTAACCGCCTCCATCGCATGTTTCTATTTTGACGGATGAATGTCAGAGACCTTTTATAAAGACACCCGGGAGCCGTATTAAATTGTGGGGGGAAGCTGCATGATATGTCTGCTTTAAAGAGTTCCTACTCCCTCTTCAGTTTCATTTTACCTTGGTCCAGCTGACTTTCACTGTGGGCTCGTCATTGCCTTGACACGGGATGAGCAAGTTTCTCCCAACCTTCTGTTTGTACTGCTTCTCCGGAGTGATTCTGAACGATGGGGGGTCCTGTGAATTGTCAAAGCAATACATCTGAATCAAGGCCAACGACGACAATGGAGACGGGACTAATGCCTCTTTGGACAGATTATCTTATTAACAGAAGGATTAGCCAGCCAATTAACTCCCTAATAGAGCAACTATTGTTGTGATTTAGAGCCGGCTTCCATTAATCCCTGAGGGTGCCAACGCTGAAGTGAAAAGGTCAATAAAATGTCATTTTTGATTCAGTGTGACAGATGCCATTTCGGCTGGTTACAGTAAAGTGGTCAACAAGCACATATTTGTTCAAATAGAGGGACACATTCATTGGTGGTTGTAAGCACAATTAACTGTAACAATATGCAGCATACTTGGCCTTCCAATATTTTATCAGACATTTTAAAACCACATACACAGTACAAAAGATTCATCATCTATTGCTAACACATTCGAGTCAGGTCACGATAAGCAAAATTATTCATTACATAGATTGCAAATCACTTGTATGTACACCAACCTGCAGAACAACCCGGGTCGGTCCAGACTGTCCCATGCTGCCAAAGCTGTTGAATGGGGTGCAGGTATACACTCCCTCTGCATCATCATTGACCGTTGCCATCACCAAACTGCCTTCCGGTGTCACAGTCCATCCGGGATACTGTTTGAAAAACACAAACAGTTGAAAACAACCACCAACTACAGTCACTCAAACAGTTACTTTGTCCCTGCTATCTTTTTCAGTACTTCTAGTGCAATCATTACACAAACACATGGCAAGTAAATGGTTCAATTGAAGGTTTTTTGTTTTTTTTTGTCTGAACACTATTTATTTTTGTTGAAATGTGCCATAGCCTACTTCCAGAAAATGTGTTTTAGCCAAGTAAGCGTAATTATTTCAATATGTGCATGAAATTTGCAGACACACACACACACATTGTCACATCATCCCAGTTGTGTAATATATTAAATTTAGAAAATTACAGTGGGAGAATGTACTATTTCCCTTAACATACATTTTACGTAGTGCTGTCACTATCGATTTTCAGAATTGATTATTCAATCGATTAGTCGGATACATTTTTATTTTGCATTAGAGTGTTTTACAAAAGCATTTTTCCCTTATTACTGTTTATTAACCAGTGATTGTTGTTCATTTCAGATTTCATATAGTGATTAATAAAGGAGGGGATTGATGTACTCGTCAACCTTTTTGAAAATGATTACATTGCTGGTTCGGTCGTTGTTTATGTCTTATTTTGATTGAACACAGAAGATATTCAATCTTCTTCCATGAAAGACTATAGAAATCAGTGATTATTGACTGTTGAGATGCTGAAATCAGATTGTTTAGACAATTTTCAGTTAAAAAAAATTGGTCATAACGATTAAAATTATTTTATTAATTTGATTCCAATTGACTGAAGAGCTTGATTCTTTACCACTTTTAGAAAGAAAAAAAAATACAGAGAAGGGCTTTAATTGCCCTGTCACTGTGTCGTTGACTTTTGCTAAGTTTTTATTGACGTCACTGGGCTATTGTATAGCCATCAGAAAGTGCATTTGACAGTGTTCCTGTGATTGTGACCTATGGTGACAGCGGTGTTAGAAGTGAGATAATTGGCAACAGTGTGACTCCACATGCCTTGGTTTCACACTGCAGGAAATATCACATTTTGTGCGCAATGTCTTAACGTGCCTTTCTGTACAAAATATGGCCCTGATGTACTAAAGGTTTAGAAAAATGGTCGCAAAATGTATTCATCTGCAAACAGATGAGGAAGCTGATCTACTAATAACACGCTAAATTACTGTACAGTTGATTTTCCGCATTGTGAAAGAAGTACAGTATATGCAAATGCATTATTTTAGCATATGCAATGTGATTTAACAAACCTGAGATTAATGGCTGATTTTGTGTCAAAGGCAGGTGCAAATCTGCAAACAAAGTGGTGCCAGTGTAATACAGGCAACGTACAAAGAGGTGGGGTGAACTTTTCTAGCCGTGATTTTTTTTTTAATGCAAATTATTGAGACGTATCATCGTCTAAACAATGCAATTTTGGAGCTTTGAATAATCCTGGAAACACTGGAGAGACCCAGAACCAGTCACAAATAGTGATGTCATATGACTAAAATTACAAAAAAAAAACTACAAAACTCATTTGGACTCTTTTTTTTTCTTCGTGCCTAGGTCATTTCTGTACACTGTTACAATTGGTGCTTGAACTCTCCCAGAGCAGCTTTCCAGGTGTTCCGTCCCAGGTTTTAAACACATTATTACACGGCATGGGCTCATCCATTCCGGAGTGATATATTTATTTTCTGTAATTCAGTAGTATAGTATTTCATTTTTCCACTAACACTTCCAATTCCATCACTTCCAACTTCATATTGTGCTTGCTGTGCTCCCCCTGATGGAGAAAACAATCAGCAAAACCCTCTTTTATATACGATGGACTACACCACTTCAACACCTGTTGCCAACAGCTATTTTGAATCTTGGTAAATTAGGCCCTAGATTGCTCAAGTGTGTTAGCACTAAAGTGACAGCAATTGGGATGGACGTGGGTCTTTTGCATCTAAAAACAAAGTCAGTGATTTCTAGTGCTGCAACATTTTGGAAAAGAAGAATGTCTTTTAAAACAAAATCAAATGAAAATAGAAGGGAAAGACAGTTGGGGAAAAAATTGCAGCAACAAAGTATTTCATTACATTTTCCTGCATCTGACCAAAACTGGTAAGGCAGAGGAAAAAATAATTCTCGTCTTAAAACATAGTAAATGTAACTGGTGGGGGAAATGGAGTAGCTTGACCAGTGTAGGGGTGCTGTCCCTGCTCTTGTGACCAACATAATGTTGGCTGACATGTGATGCCTCTTGTTTGAGGGGTGGAATGTCATCTTACAGCAGTGTATGCCAGATATGCCAGTCTGTTATGGCTATTTATGGTTCTTTCACATGCTACTGAGGCTCTTGGCAGTTAAATTGGAAAAATTCCCAATATGTCTTCTTCTTATTTCTCACTGATAAGACTTCAATCAACCTAGCCAATAAAGATATTAAATGAGAGTACACATACTGCTCATCCCACAAATGCATGTTAGCCATCATTTCAAAGGAAAATAAATAGGCTTTCCAATGGTATAAGATGTATTTGTAAATTCTAACACACATTAGAAATTATTTTCCGCATTTTTTTCTATTTAAAAAAAAAAGTAGTTATGACAGAAGCAAATGTTTGTTTACACAATAAGGGCAGAAACGTTGTGGAAATCTGTTCTTTCTTACCAAGGACAGATCAAGTGGCTCTCCATCCTTAGTCCAATCCACACGGAGAAGAGGAGGCTGCGCCATTGAGGAGCAGTTAACCTTGCCGTCCATGCCTGTAGGAAGATATGTTTCCTGAGGCATTGGAAGAGCCTGGGCTGGATCTGAGAAAATAAAAGCATTTAAATGGCATCCATGATTTTTTAATAACCACAACAGACTATTTCATCCACACGGGAAGTCACACATGCTGGTGAGACTGCACTGTGACTTTCTGATTAATTTGTAGAACAGATTGTTTAGTCACACTCAAATTTTGTGAGTGTTATAGTAATTTTACACAGGAGGTTTCAACAGGTCACAATGAAAATTACATTTATTTAATCCAATGGTATCTTGGGACGGAATAACTATATGCGATTAAATATACATGTGATTTTCCTTTCCTTTGGCTTTTTATGACATTAGAAAAAACGCCTGAACAAGGCATGTTGGGAGAAAAAGATGATGAGGTGAGAATAAAAAGCTACATGACAGAATGTGACTCTCATATTCAAAGCTATAATACTCCGGCATCACCATACATCACAAGCCAAACTTAATTTTATTAAGCATTATTATGAACAATGCTTAGTTTATTATTCTATTTGTATATTAATATCATTACATTTGGAAAGGAAAATTAGAAATGCTATGAAAATATTACATCACGTGTATTCAACATTATCATACTTAAGGCTATTATTATGATATTTTTAAAATACTATATACTATTACAAAAAAACTGAAATACACATACTGAAATGTCAAGAAGGTTTCCCCCAAAACAACCAAAATTTTTTGTGTGTTTAATAATAAAAATAGCAATAGTATTGTACTTTGTGACAACAAGCAGTAATAATATAACTAAATGCAGTGTACAGTTTGTGTTTCATGATTAATTCATTGTGTGACTCTTTCTAGCGTCCATTACTTGGCCAACAAGGAGCACTATAATATACAGTAGACAAATGGATATACACGAAGGAGATGGTCACAACTGCTCTGTAAACAGCAGTAATATAATTATTTATTTATTTTTTGCTGAGGATAAAGAATATACGCCTATGACTATTGATAAGATTGTTGTTTTTGCTGTTTGTGTTCAGAAAGCCGCTTTAGATGGCTATAACACTGCAATATTTTAACAAAACTAGGTTTAAAATTTGTAGGGTGACAAAATATACATTTCCATGTTCTATGATAAGCCACAGATGCAAACATACACAGAGACTTACGCATCACTGCGAGCATGGCAGAGGCAGTGGGTGGTGTCAGCAGGCCATTAGTGGGTGTGCAGGTGTAGTTCCCAGAATCCTCTGGGATGAGACTTGAGATGAGGAGAGTTCCATCAACCATGATCTTCACGCGCGACTTCAGCGACCTTCGGCGGGAAAACACACTTCAATATGCAAAGAACAATACCAGCTGCTTCAGAATCACAATAAGAAACAACACAGCTTTTGTGTGCTCGCCAAGGTTCTCAATATCGTAGGAGTTTTTATGTTGTTGTTTTTTCTTATAGCATACTTCTCCCCAAGGTACACGTGATTAGGAAAGGTGCAGTTAGAACTCCTGCAAGTTCCATACTCAAAAAGCGACTCACCGCATTTAATGATTTAATGTGTACAACCTGTCTTGCTTTGATTAACTCGTGACTGAATGCTGCGGTTAGCTCCCTCCTTTTTTTTCTCCATATGAGCAATGAATCAAATGACTAATGTGAAGCGGTTACTCGTCGCTATGAACACACAGAGATTTACCGCCAACTCTGTGGTTGTAAGCAGCTTTTTAGCCTCATTTCACAACAAAATGAATGTATGATTCAGTCGCGGTGCTCACATCAAAATGGTATCTTGCTGCAGACATCTGTTTTCACAACATAATCTCTGATAAACTCCCTGTGCTGTGCACAAACCGCTCCAACACAGCAACACAGGAAAATGTAATGAAATAAAATTGGAACATTTAAGTAGCTCTGTGGTTACATATTCCCAAATGTGCAGGGATAGGTTTGTGTTACAAAATAGGTTATCATCAATTGAGTGGAAAAACTGTTACAAATAAATCCAACATTTCACATCAAATTAGTACGGAGCCACTCTGGTGCCAGGGTATGAGAAAAAAAAAGGTAATCTGTTCCCACAGTTCTCTACCCACAGTTTACTAATCCGTACCCACAGTTTCCCAATCCGTACCCACAGTTTACTAAATTGTTCCCACAGTTTATTCATCTCTACCCACAGTTTACTAAATTGTTCCTACAGTTTATTAATCTCTACCCACAGTTTATTAATCTCTACCCACAGTTTATTAATCTCTACCCAGTTTTCTAAATTGTTCCCACAGTTTATTAATCTGTACCCGCAGTTTATTCATCTGTACCCACAGTTTACTAATCTGTTTCCACAGTTTAGTAATTTGTTCACACAGTTAAGTAAACTGTTACTGATCTGTCAAACTGTGAGGACAGATTTTCTTCCTCATACCCTGGCACCAGAGAGACTCAAATTATGAATTATTAATGATAAAATAAAATACCAGCAGGTTATTTTACCTTAAATCTGGATGCAACACATGAATGAACTCTTATTCCAGTGACAACATAAAATGTTGTCAGGTGGAGAAAAAAAATGTAATTCCTCCCATGATAAAATCGTTATTTCTCAGTTGCATCATTTCTTGCCTAAAAACTGTGAAACCAGGTTAATTCACTTTAAAGTAATTTCCCCATTCTTAACTCTTTGACTGCCATAAACGTTATAAAACGTTTAGCATAAACCTAGGGAAGGGCGCCGAGGACGTTAAAAGACGTCCCCTATGTTTTTTTTTTTTTTTTTCAAAAACGGGTGCAGGAAAGCCTTGGGCAGCTGTGCTGAAAGAATCAGGCTGATCTGATTAGTCAAAGACTCGTTTTGGCCCCTAGAGGGCAGCGATGACTCTCTTTGCACAAGGTTGGATGGGCCGCCCACCGTGGGCGTCAGTAGAAGACGTGAGGCGGAGCTAGAGTGTTGAGGAGACAATGGCTGATCCAAGCCACAATGGCTTGACCAAGCAACCGGTTACAAGCAGCTCAGCTTGAGCATTTTTTTCAAAGACGGAAAGCATCAATCAATACTAAAAAGCGCATTGATGTCAACGATGATGATGACAACGAGCTCTACGCCAAAGTTGGAAGCTTTGGCGTTATGAACACGTAGTAAGCCTCACGGCTAAGCGCGGCTAGCGCGGCTAGCGCTGCTAAGGCCGGAAAACGCGGAGCTGCACAAGCGGACATTCGATCGGACAATGAAGAGTACCCCGAGTCCAATGCATATTCATCGGAGGAGCGGGTACAGTCTGATCACGGAGAAGACACTGTTTCTGGACTACGATGCCACCATGAATGGAGTGGATGAAATGGATCAGAACATCTACCACTCGGTATAGCAACTGAAGGACACGGGGAAGCGAGACGTAACACCACCGTAACGTAACCGTAGCATGATCCTGATATTAGACTTGACACACACTGCAGTATATACTTGCTATTCCCCGGAAAAAAACGGCCTGCAAGAAAGTGGCACACGCGAAGAGGCAATCTGTTGTGCAAATGCTGTTACGTCTCTTTGCACGCAGGAGAGTGTTACAAAAAGAAAAACTGTCGTTGAAACATCCACATATTTGTAAATAGCACCACAGTTGCACACATTTGTAAATAGTTTGCCAAATTGTTGTCAAATTGTTACACTGTTGAATGTAAATAAACGTATTTTGCTATCAAAAAACACTTTTTCATTCTTGGTGGTAGTGTTTTATAGAAGTAAAGCACTATTTAGGTGTTTGTGGCATCATTCATGGACAAAAAGAAGTGTCAAATTCACTAGAATGCATGAAATAATATCGTTTCACTAAAAGCTTGATTTCTCCGTATTTGAGTTCAAAACAAGCGAAATCGGATGAAACTAACCATTTTCTATTGTTGATTACTAAAGAACGGAATAAGGTAGAAACAAACTCTTTTTTTCTGATGAAAGATGAAAGTCCAATCTTTCATTTGGTAGTACGTGTGTTTCCATAGTCCAAACAGAACATTTTCTGTGGACCTTGAAAATCAGTCAAAATGCTTAAATCGGCTGGCACTGGCGGCATCCCTTTTCTGAAAACGTCTGGCAGTCAAAGAGTTAAGCAACATGCTTTTGAGGCACCCAATTATGTTCATTTTTTTTATGCTCATAATATATATCACGGTATGCATTTAGTGGCCGCATACAGAATAATACACAATTTCCTCTCCAAAAGGTGCCCCTTTCCCACAAAAATCAGGTCGACCCTTTACTGCAAAAAAGAAAATCCTGCTCTACAGACTCGATCACTTTGTAAAAAGTGGTTTGTGGGTGGTGTGCTGGAAAATTATGCAGAGCACAGCAAGGATCTTTTTCTGGCACTTATATGGGCTATTGTATAATGTAAATTTGTCCTCGGTGATTTTAAGCCAATTTCATTTCATCTTTTTGATGTGACATGAGCCAAACACATTTTGACTATATTTTGTGTTGTATGAGAGCGTTTGGTGGGAGTGCCTACTTGTCAAAGTCATTCGGAGTGTGCGCACTTATCCACAACAAGCTGACACACATACAATAGAAGACAAGTGTCTGTTGACACACAAACACATGCACATGCACACTCACACACACACACACACACACACACACACACACATAGCATTAAAGAAAAAAATATATATATAAATGCCTGTTTTGATGATTACAACTTACCATCAGATATTTAAAAGCACAGACATCATAATGAAGGTTATGTTAACTATTTAATGTTATGTTAAATGAGAGTCAAAAAAGCAGTAAGATGGCGGCGAAACATGGCAGCTTCAGTAAGGTGAGACTACAGCCATGTAATATAATTAGTGATTACTAGACCTACAATTACATAAAAATATATATATGTTTATGCGATACAACATATTTTTTGCATACTATTGACATACACAGTCAGTTTTTAAAATTAATGAATTATTAGTTCACTTCTAGATGGCGCTAGGGATCACTAAATGTCCCTTTAAAAGCTAACATTTGGAGGAGATGGGGATTATATAATATTATTGTACACATAGGATCACACATTAACCAGATGCATGACAAAAACAGCACTTTAAATATGGACAAAATATGTGCAAATATCTGTTTTTTATTGAACCAATATGCATCACAGTACCTTAATAGATTTCATATTTCGTAACACATTTCTCAATGCAATGCAGCCTTCAATCAACAAAGTGTTTGAACAAAAATAAAAATAAAAATAACCACATAATGTGATTAAAAAAAAGAAGGAAAAAAAAGAAAAGACTATTCAAGGATGGCACAAAACTGCAAACCAATCTTAAGTGCAAGAACTCATTTTGTGCATTTGTTCACGAAAATCTATTTCCTCAAAATGTTCATATTATTCAGGTACTATCCTGCATGTCATTCCTAATCCACTAAATAAATATTGGGCATACTTATGTTGTAGTATAAGACTCGGTACAAGCGCAACTGAGCAACATCCGCCATTTAGTGGTGAATGGTGATATTACAATTTAAAACTATACAGTTGCCCAAGCACTATTTACGGGTGACCGGGCCGGGTCACGGATAACAGAAATCTCTGTATAATTGACAGCCATTGAACTGCTTTGGATTTTTTTTCTTCTTTTAAATGCTGATAAACCACATTGCATATGCATTTTCCACATAAAACCACGGGGGTTCGAGAATACCGTTGGGTAAATCAGCAAATGGCAAACTGCAAATATGTGGAAAAGGAAACATTTTTATAATCCCAATAGTGAAATATGTAAATTAAGAAACATTTATAAATAAATACATAAATAATATTATTAATAATAATAATAAAATAAATAAAATAAATAAAATAAATAAAATAAATAAAATAAATAAAATAAAAAGTTTATAAATCTAATTATGGTATTCATCCAAAATAGGGGAAATGCCTCTCTCGCATGTGTTGTTATAATTGCATTTTTGTTTATATTTTGTAAAATTGCGTCCCCACTAAAGGCCCAGCCCAGGTCTGAAATGTGCTGCCTGCCACTTGTATGTGTAGATTTTCTAAATTTCCATTCATCATTGGGGAAAAATGTCATAATACCTGAAATATTGCTGATACACATCCTGCTCTTGGACACACACTGGAAGATTAAAGCATCCTCTGATCCCTTACTTGATTACAGTGACGTGTTTCATGGTCTCGATAAGGCAATTTAGACTGTAGTTGCACCATCAATTGGCTGTGGGGTATTTTTGTACATCCAAATTTATCAAAGCATTTGCCATTTACTTCAATTTATGCAGTTCAGCCCCTAAATGTTTGACCTGTTACTATACTATGGCAACGAAAGTATGAATGACTCACTCTCTTGGGACGTAAGCACACACGTTAGCACACATACACAAAAACACTTGAGTAAAGAGGAATGACCCTCAGGAATATACTGTGTGATGCGTTGAATCTGGGCGTGACACATTTTTTGCCCATCAGTTACTGTGGCCAGTGGTTTCCTGGACTTAATAGCAACTCGGTATTTTCATTAGTCACAATTCCGTTGTTGGATAGTAGGTGTTGGTTCAGCTGGCACTTGAGGCAAGTGACGTGACGGGTGGACGGACACTATCACATAGTGAAAAATGCCCACTATGCCGCCTCAACTCACTGAAGATGCATGCCCCACATGGAATACTTGTTTTTGTTTATTTTACAACACTTAATGTTGAATGTATCGATCTATCTATTTATTTAACTCGGCGTGCATCTCTCCACGAGCTAATACGGTTTTCGTTTTTGTGGGGTACAAAATGATTTGGTTCGACTCAGTGGGACTACGATTTGATTGGATATGGCACAGTTCGAGGGGGTCTGATGTGATGACTTTTTTGTTGTCATTTTACATACATTTGAATTGACTTGTCATTACTGTAAATGTGCTTTTTCCTTCCAAGACACATTTATACATTGTATTTCTCTCCAACAAAAGAGGATTTGATATGCGTCTCGATATGTTTCAAAGTGGAAGGATTCAATTCTGTCCTATTTGATGCACTCACCTCTTTAAAAAGAAAAGAAAAGAAAGAAAGATAAACGTAAAATAGGCTCTTCAAACAATATTATTTAAATGCATACAAAATTAAGAAACGTATAAGGTACACAAACAATAGAGATGAGCATAGTTCCTTAAACAATAAATTATATTGTGGCTTCTTTTTATTGTCTCAGTGCAGGCAGTAGATCAGACAATCGGCACACAGCACGAATCACAGGTGTGAGAGTTGAGGAAGCTTGCACAGATTTGATTTGAGGAGGCAGTGTATGCCGTCCTTAGATTACACATGCTCCCTTCTTGTAAAAACGCACAACTTATTTTATTTTACCAACCAATTTGCGAATAACATATGTGCCCAACCATGCACGGAGAGTAAACCATACGGCTCACGGATCAAAGATGATCCAATGTGCCCGCAAAGTGGCGAGTGAGAGCAGAGCGATCACCCGCCACAGTTGAAATTCACCCACATTTGGCGTTGGTGGGCGTTAATGTCAATCCCTTGCATTAAATATGCAATGTATTGTGCATTTTCCAAAGGGTTTTTCTCTGGTGTTTTGTATTGCTGCAAAGATGTTGTTGTTGTTTTTTATACTAAAAAGAAAATAGAGAATTAAAACTCAATAATGAAATGTCGAACTTACTCTAGGTGGTAGACATTTTCTTCTCCTTTCAGCCAAACGTACGTCATGTTTGAAGGGTCAGCCACAGCCTGACAGAGAAGAAGTGCATCCTGGGATACATTGAGGGAGGTGCTTTTGGGAGGTACAATGATGACAGGTGGACCTGGAGAAGGGCAAAGACACCACATACCGCGCATTATATTCACTTAAGACATTTGTCACAGTTGTATTAGAGTTCTTTTTCAAACCAAATTTGTGGCTACACTTCCACTTTATTACACTGATAAATCACACTTATTATCAGCAAAATATATATTAAGAAGCTACAGCAGAATTAAAGCTCCAAATTGAACCCTTGAAAATTACAGATTGAATGCTCAGTTATTCTGTTGCCAAAAAGAAATACAAAAATTGAGGACTAGAATACTTAATACATCATTAGTGTCACAATCCCCAGAAATGGAGGCGAGTGATGGTTTAGAGGTCGCTTAAGGCTTTTACACTGTCCAATCAGCTCATCAGGCATCAGGCATTATGTGACAGCATAAGCACAGATAATATAATTTAGCCTGCATTTGAGACAGCATTTCGCTGGTTACATTTGACTGATGAATAGCGTTCTAATTGTGATTCCAAATATGAAGTTAGTTCTGAAATGAGATTAATATACAGTACCGCTACGCAGATACAATTCTACTTCCGTGTGAGCAAACAGAAGCTATCGTACAAGATGTTGTAATTGGCACTGGTGTCTGTATGTTGGTTGAGGGAGAACTATGCATGCCAGGAAATGCCACTAGATGGTGGCAAAGCACAAGATGACACCAAAGCTGTATCTATATGAAACAGCAAATAGGTGAGATTTTCAGTAAATAACGGATGATAGGTTATTATAACAGAGGAAATCTGGAACTGAGCAGTGAATGTTTTAGGGGTGAGGATTACAGATTATTTCAAAATACCGCATTGCAAGGTTATTATAGTTTAAGAATTTAAATTTTAGTTTGTTTTTAGTTCATTTTGAGTTTTTTTTTTTTTTTTACATTTAGTTAGTTTTAAGTCGTTTTCAGAGCGGTTCTGTTAGTTTTTACTAGCTTTAGCTATTTTACAAAATGCTTAGTCTTAGTTAGTTTCAGTGTTAGTTTTCTTTTTTTAAATAATGTGTATTACATGTGTGCAATATTTAATAAACACCATAGTAAAAATGCAAAAAGTAAGCATTTCTTACCGAGTGTGCATTTTGGCTGAGTTAAATGAAAAAGCAGGCGAGCCGAGCCACTGGAGCTAAAAGTTGAGTATGCAAAATTGTCGCCTCGGAGCGACGTCATTTGATGGTGCTTTTCTATTGGCTGCTGCTCGCTGAGGTCAGTTATGTGTGACACGCTTTCAAACGTCCTTATTTCGGTTAATATTGAAATAGATATACTTAAAATCACATTTAAAATCAACCCCAAAGGCTCATGTATTAAATTAATTAACGAAAACAATAATCATAGCACACCGCAATGAAACATTTCTATTGGCCTTTGTAGTGTTAAGAGTACATTACATGTAATAGAATAAATTTCATTTTACAGCGGCAAGCGTAGCAGTTACAATATGCCACATTACAGTCACAATAATTTTGTTGTCCTGACCTGTATGCATTCAGACCAATAACCATAAAATCCCATTTCAACATGTGTATATTCGGAAAGCTCCGTGTATGTACATACACTATGTAGTTGAATTTCCTCTGCAGGGATGATTCTATTCCTGAATGAAGTTTCACAACATTTTATGCAGTAGAGTGTTGGTGTAATCCAATTAGACACGGTTGCACATCAATATGCAACACACTGTAAAATGTTATGGTGAAAATCTTCTCTAAGGTACTGTGTTATTGCATATCTGAAACATAAGAAGGACCGTTTGGCGGCAAGTCAGCATTTAGCAAAGCATGTTGAGCGGCTGCAACGGGATTCAGCACAGAAGCGCGGAGCCGCCACAGCACTTGATGAGCCAAATGGGCCTTCCAATGTTCTCAACAAATTGTCTGGACATGATGGCAGGGAGCAGATGGAGGATGAAGGCTGCAGTGACTGAGCCTGACCACTTATAAATGTAAATTTTGCTGTTGTTGTCAGAAATAACTGAAATATATAGCAGAAAAAACACAAACTTGAGATATATATTTTTTTAAGGTAAATGAATGGTCCCAAGTCACTTTAGACAGCTTGTCTAATATTGTGGTATCAATGTAAGGTGCTAATAATAATAGTGCTCATCTTGAGAGTCCTTTGCTCCTCTGATGATGCAAGACGTGGAAACCTAAAATTGCATTGGCTCACACCCACTCAAGTACAGACATGAGACATTCCAAAGTAACAGGCGCACAAGCATAAAGACTGCCAGACAGATAGACAGGCGACAAACAGACTGACAGACAGGCTGTTACTGACCTTTTATCTTTACTTTTGTCTCCAGAGTCGCGTTTCCCTCCAAGTTGGAAGCGTGACAGGTATACTGTCCTGCTGACTGCACACTCACTGCTGTCAGCGATAAGACTTCCTCCTGGTAAACATGACATGACAGATACATGAAGGTGTACAAAACAAGTACATTGAAGAGAATAAGCGAACGCTTATGCACAAAAATGCACTGAAAGCGGAAACACACTACTATATATACAGAGGAAAATCCTCATATGTGTGTGTGTATATATACCATATGCTTTATTTATTTATTGCAGCCCTACCAAGTACCAATAACCCTATAAAGCCTGAACCATGAAATATATGACAGGAAATTCGGATTATTATTCTGAGTATTTATTGGTCCTTTTGAACAAAAAATAATAACAATTGAAAATCAGCTTCCACATATGACTTGTGATTTGTGTCATGTTTGATACATCCATTCACAATGCTTTAAATGTTTACATTTGTAACTGTCAAAAATATAATAATAAACAGATATATCAAACATTTCCAAAAATGAGAAAGAACATTTCCCACTATTAATTAATTAAGTATAGGTGTCTCCTTTCTGAATTGGGGCAATCAGCTGGGTGATACTGCCCTCTAATGGATTATCCGTGCAATGCATGTGTCAGATCATATACGTCAGGGTTTTAATGGGAAAAATATATTATACTCATGAAACTCAAAATGTCTTATATTTAATATGATATATTTGGCTTTATAGGGTAAACATTTGTCATGAGGAAATTCCTAAAACAGGACATGTTTACAATCTAAATCTACTGTAATTTGGCTAACCATACCTGATCATTCCCCATTTGAATCATATTGCCATCTTTCAGCCAGGTGATGGTTGGAAGAGGGTTGCCAACAGCTGCACACACAAGAGAGAGGTGACCTCCAACCATACCCTCCAGGACAGGAGGTGGGGTTTTGGTGAATGTAGGGGCCGCTGGAGAACAAAACATTAACTACCTTAAATTGTTTGTTTGTTTTAATAACAAAAAATAAATTTTAAATCCTATTCCTTTATTTCAATTGTCTATATTTTATTATTCTCTGCCACTTTCTTAAATCACAAGTTTCTATTATCTTCAGCCAAGAGCTACTATATGCCCTTAGTTTAGTTTCATCTGACATTATTCTTTTAACCAGTGGCTCCTTCCAGAGCTCACTTCTATTCTGTCAAGGCAATCACAATCCTGCTTGTCGTGAAGTGCAGACAATAGGATGTGAAGGCCGTACCTACAGGGCATGTCATCACTCTCATGTCCTACCTGTCGCTTACGCACTACACATCTATGGAACTCTCTGCTGTACTTGCATATAAAGCAACCTCAAATAAAAAATAAAGCAAAGGGGGAAATGTGTATTTCATTTTAAATGTACTGTTAGCGTATATTTCAACTTTATAAGGATTTCCTAAAACAGAAAAAAATCAGTTTACTGTAAAAAAAGAAAAAGAAAAAAAAAGAATAAATAATAGCTCAAAAGTAACTTGCAAGTGACTATATGGAATTGTAAATTTTTTGTAATCCGTCTAAATCCACCAGACATTTGAGAGAGCTTGGATGGCATTTCAGACTTCATAATAATAATAATGATAATAATAATAATAATTAAAAAAATATATAATTTCCCAAAATTATATAATGTATGGCAAATTATTATGAATTGATAAATATCAATATATCATAGTTGTTGTTGTAATATTACAGAATTGCATACAGCTTGTACTAGATACTAATTTGATGACGTACAAGTAGTAAGAGGTTACTGTATGTGAATACCAAAACAAATGTGGCTATACCGTAAGTGACCACTGCCAGTTGTGAAAACAAAACAACAATAGGCTCACCAACTACAGAAAGCATAATCCAGGTGCCGTTTCGAAGCTCCTCTGTGGGTTTATCTAACAAAAGAATCCGACACTCATACGGGCCCTGGTCATCCAGCTGCAGACCCTCCAGCTTTAGAGTGGTGCTGTCCACCAGAGACACCCGTCCTGCAAAGATATGAATGCAGGTAAACAGCAGAGAACAGCATGCACCATTGATGTTACTAGATCTTTA
This sequence comes from Leptonotus elevatus, assembly GCF_054856555.1. Classification (NCBI taxonomy): domain Eukaryota; kingdom Metazoa; phylum Chordata; class Actinopteri; order Syngnathiformes; family Syngnathidae; genus Leptonotus; species Leptonotus elevatus. Next base: position 9,641,597 of record NC_141253.1, read on the forward strand.
AGGTCTTAAAATCTGTCAGTGTAATCAGTGTTTGTTTGTGCTAAAGCATTATTTTGTTCCGAGATATTGCCTGTGCTTGATACATACACATATGTGCAAAACTTCCAAACAACACGTACACACACAGAAATATGATCTCACGGCTGCCAGGAGATGGCTCCCTTGATAGGTTAGCTCAAAGCGTCAATGTGTATTCATTATTTTCTAAGTCTGTCTACTGCCACAGTGCAGTGGTAAAGAAAGCAGGAGATGAAATGCACCATTTGAACAATACATCAAGGACACACAGGCACAAAGCTGAGTGGAGGTCACTAAGATATCAGTGTGTGCTACATATCACAAGGTTCAAAGTTCTTGGGACTGTGCAGAAAGTGTTGCTCATGACAGTCAGAGAAAAGCAGGAAGTTAAAGCTCGGTGTGTTATTGGCGATAATACACCCTATTTACTTTCCCAGGCTGCCAAAGGGGACTATGCAAATCCACAGGGAATAGAAGGGAGGGTGGAGTTAAAATCGGGTAAAATACACTTTTATCACAGACAGGATTTCAAAATCCAACCTTCGGCACATGGCAGTGGGCTATCCTCTCGTGTTTACAAGCTCGGTGTGATAAATAGGTCACCATAGCACCACAGTGGAAAGGTTGGGCTGGGGCAACAGGGAGTTGTCTGATAAAGGGGAAGGAAGTAGGTTGGTGTTGCAGTGAGAGCCTAACCTGCAGTAAAGCCACCATTTGAAAAATGCATGATTGGGAGAGATTTTAATCTGAGGTAAATTGAGCGTGAAGCAGGTTGACACAGAAATATACGCATTTCAATGATTGTTTGTATAGATGTTTAGTATCTATTACTTTGTTGTTGTTATTTTTTTTAAAGCAGTAGGATTTCACCTAAAAAAAAAACAACAACATGCTAACGGATGTTAAATAATTGGAGGATACACATAATGTATACAGTACATACAGTAATATATATGGGGCACAAAAGTAGGTATAAAGACAAAAAAATGGCATCATCATAATTATAATCATAATAAGTTTTTGTTTTTATTGTTATGATTATTACTATGTCACTAATTTAACTGATGTGTGACTACTATATACCAATTAATAAGTGAATGTAAATTCGCTTTACACTAAGTTGACGTTCCATAAATTTATCTTATAACCTGCTGCCAGACCACCTTTTGTTGTTACAATGCTCCTACTATATTACAGTAATATACTGGATGCCTGTTTCCTAAAAATTAAAGTTGTGCTTATACAATGCACCCAAGCTAATCATGGGGGATGGAGACCGGGTGCGCAAGCACTGAAAAGCTGCATATAGTTGATGCCATTATAAATGCATTGGGAAAAAATAAGCCTATAGAAAAAAAATGGCATAAACCTCCAATAAGCGTTTTCCACAATGTGTTTTGGTCCCCTATATTGATAATAATAATTATTATTATAATAATTATGATGATGATGATAATAAACAAAATTAGTTGTTTTGGTTTGTGGGGGTTCACTATAAAATACACAATGTTTTGTCAAACTTATTTAGGCTGTTTCTACTTTAATAACACATTAATTTTGAATAGTAATAAAAGTCAATTGATAACCAAACATTTCCTGTAAATGTAATAAATTAAAACAAGGAAATCTGAAACTTAGAAATAAAACACATTTAAGTCTTCAACAAAGAATTATTCAATTTCAGCCCTGCCCTCTCAAAGTGCACCGAATGAAGCTAATTCACACCTCCCCTGCATCTAACCTTTCCTATTCTGCACATATCCACGTCTCCCTTCTGTTCACTGGCGCCAATCAATTAGCTGACTGATTCGAAACAATGTTTTCAGCAGCATTTATTTTCTGACCTCTTCTGGTTTATTTTTTTTATACTGTCAGTTGAACATTCCTTTTGTTGATCAAGGCAATTTCGCAAAATGTTCAACAACAGCATGTAACTCTAACACTAATGTTTTTTCATTTAACAAACTGATGTAGATGTTTACAATTGTTTTGCCTTGGCAGAGTTCTGAGATGCAAAATTATATTTGTGCTGTACTTGTTCTCTGAACTTTTGGTTGATGTACAGTACGTTTTAGGTTTCGATTTGATGTGAAGGGTTAAACTGCACTACGTGACCATTTGGCATTTAAATCAACTCATCGTCCGCAGATCCATCGGGGGCTGAAACAAACATGAGTCATCCCAGTGCATACATCCATGTGTGTCCACGTCAGAGAGGAAGCATATTAGCTATGTTAACTGTGTGCGAAATGTTAACATCTGCACACAGTCTGTTCTTGCTGACTGCAATGGGATTTGAGCAGGAAGAGCTCACTAAAAGCACAGATATACAGCTGTATTTATTTTTCATCAAGTATGGATGCAGGGGGACTCGGTCCTGTTCACACAGCTGACACTAATCCTCTCCTCTTTTTTTTTTTTACAGCTCTATCAAAACCAATACATTCAAAATCTTTTGGGCTTTTGTGAGCAATGAGCTACAAATCCATTTAATCCTACACATTGGCAAGTTTAAACATTATCTAACGCAAAGATTAATAACGGACATGATGATCCGCTGCTTGGAAAGCTACACTGCCCATTTATTTATTTATTAATTGTAAAGTCACATAGAAAAACAAGAGACGCTATCAACAAGGAAACAGCAGTTGAACTGTGGATCCCCAAGCCAAACCCTCACGACACCTGAGTACATGAAATCCACACCTGTTGTTGCTTCAAGTTTCCCATGATGCACTTGTTACTCCCACAGCCAACTGGCTACGTGAAGCAGCAGATTACAAAGCACCCCTTTCAAACCTTTTGTAATGGCTACAGGAGAGTCGTTTTTGTTTGTCGCAGGAGCAGAGAGAGATAAGTTTACTGTTTAGTTTTTTTTTTCTGTGCTGGATGATTTACGGCGAGTGCGGCTGTAGACAAACGCTGCAAAGTAAATTACAGAACAAAGGTTAAAGAAATTTAAGGGGTCCTGAATAACAGCATGTTTCCCTGCTTTATCTGACAATGTAACACCCACTGTTATAAAATGTGACCTCAGACCATGTTGATGGATCGTCCTCTGAATGAGACACAAGAGGGCGACTGTCCTTTACCGGCCTTGGCTGAAATTGAATTCAACTCCACTCCCACATTAAGTAATTTATCCGTCAAAGTTCATGCTGAATTTATTGCTATGTAAATGACCGTGTCATATTTCCTGGTCATTTAAATTGAGGGAGCGGCATCCCACTTGGATTAGAAAGGAGCTGATCCTTCAACAAACACAAAAATTTCCAAATTGTTGCTCTCGACTTGGTGCATATCACCTATAAGATCAATTTGTTTTGATCTAAAGTCATACTGGTGTAGTAACTTCAAATTATTATTCTGAATACAGCATTTAATTCCATTGCATATAAAACACCCTCTAATAAGCATACATACACACCATCGTAGAAAAAGCATGTCATTTTGACTCAACTCTATTCCCTGAGGAAATTTCAATATGACATTTAAATGTGCCACCGAACGCTTTCTCTTCATTTCCTCAAAGGTGTTGACAGACAGAGCAAATATACGGTACTCAAGTCGCAGCAGCATGGAAAATGTTTTCCAGTCTTATCACAAAAGATGGAAAACATTGCTTACATATGTGTCGTACAGCAGTGACATATAAAGCAATAAATCTACAGACCTCAGGGAAAACCACAAAGTCACTTAGGAAGACCAAGCTACAACAATGGAATACAAATATAAAGCCGAGTATCACATCAATTAATCTTTTTTTTTTTTTTTTTTAGCCCAGTAACAATTGATTACTGGGACATGTCAATTAAAGGGGAGAGTCAAGATGTTGGTCCCTGTAAGACTTTTCCATTTAACCCCCCAAAAAGTTGAAGATGATATCTTCTTAACTGAGCATCAAGTCTGTTGCCATCTAGTACAATCACTGACATTGCTTATTACAAGATACATTATTTCAGTTTTCTCAATATCTACTATGTACAGCATCAGGGCCACGTATAATTTTTTTTCAGAGGGGAGTAATATTCTGAGAAAACCCCCCGCAAATTTGTGACTTTATAAAATGGCAAATTTGAGAGCGAAAAACTCATAGCGTAGCTATAGTCTAACGTGAGGATTCGTTGGTGGTTAATGAAACACTGTTTAGAAAATGATAAGGCAGGATGGAGACGGATTTATTCTTAATTTAAACTTTACTCGTCATTCACGGCAGCTAGAGCGACAACACTTCCTGATCCCCTATAAGATGACTAAACACTAACCAATCAGAAGCTAGCATACTTTAGATAAATGCAAGCGAATGACAGACAGCAGCAGATTCGACACATCAACTTTGCTACTTGTACAAAAAAGTACCAAAATGTATGAATGTGTAAATAATAATTCTGGAAACATAAATGTACAAAGTACCGAAAAGTATTAGCACAAACATTCAAGTACGCTACGTGTATTTCTCGTAAGTTTCTTTCTCGCAAATGTGCCAATGTCTTTCCTGCAGGCACCTGAATAGGTTCATAGGTAGAATTTCATTTCAGGTAGCAAAGTGGAAAAGAGAACTACTCAGACAAAAGGCATATCTGAGACACCCAGTCATGCTCTTCTTTTGTCCATTCATTGTTGGTGAATTTAAAGGATAACCACAACTACACAAAAGTAGTCTCCGTACATTGATAATCGTTTCCCCATTGTTTGTTTTCAAGGCTATGAGCACAAAAGATAATGATGCAACAAAAGTAAGATCCTTATAAAAGTGGCTCCCATAGACAGGCTGGTTTGGAAATGCCAGAAAGGTGCTGTTGTGTCTTTTGTATAAGAGCAGTATTTTGGACTATATTTCACAGAGAGCTTTTATCATAGTTTTTGAATGATTTCGTGAGAAGTGCTCAAATGTGCTGTCTAATTCATCCTAGAATTAGAAAACTCTGATTAAAACTTTCCAAATTGACACAAAATAAGATTAGCTTGCTATTCTCCAGCGATCTACTGAATGAAACCACACACATAATTGTGGACAATAATTCCATGATATTTAGCAAAGCTAATCAATTAGAGTATGCAAGAGTTCAGCCAGAATATGCATGTTTGCTCACCCTCATACTGTGGATGGACACGAGGTGCATAGGATCCAAATTTAATCAACACGGGGATGTCGAGCCCTTGTCGCACCCATTCAACCACGTGCAGTGACACAGATGTCACATCAGCTGAGTAGGATGGACGTACACTGCAAGTCAACTGCACCACACCGTGGACCTTTCCTCGCACCTCTGGCATTTTCCCATCAATAGTCCCTGTAGAAAAGAAGTCAAATGTAAAATAATACATACATTTGTATGTGATATTTTTCAAATAAAAATACACTCAACTAGAGGGAAAATATTACAAAAATACACTTTAATGCAAATGTACTTACAGAATAGGCAAAAAAGAGCCAGAGCCTGCAAGGAAGATCTTCTTGACCCCATATCTGTCGTTCAAACAACCTGAAGCATGCTCAATCTGTTGACAAAAGGCACACACTTGTCATACTCACATTAATATCTTGGCCACAGACACGCAAACGACCATCTGCGAAACCGCTACAGCTTGAATTTCTGTCATGATTTTACAGACACCGGGAAAGGAGCGTTTAGATTTTTATATAGCTTTCAATGATTGGAATTCATCCCATATCATTACACAAATGGGTATAGTTGCCTCCGTAGCCATAAAATACCCTGGCACTTATATCTTTCTGTAAAAGTAAATGTCATAAATGTCGCGTAAATCTTCCGAGAGTCATGTGCCTAATGACATCTTAGTGTTTTATTTAGAGCGCATCAATGAAGGCATTTGGCTCATGCAGCACTCAAGGATGAAGATAAGCTGAGCTCTTTGTGACCGATACTAAAGCCTCAACGGTTAAGTTCACAGCACCATTCCCAGTGTTCAACTGAGACTATTTCTTTTGAGAGTGTGAGTGTATGTATAAAGTTTCTGAACCAATCCACGTGTGTAAAAGGTTGATGACAATGATGTATGATGTATGAACACCAACTCAAAAGCCAAATGAGATCGAGTGAGGTTGGATGATCCACATTCTTTCATAGGATATTTTGTAGTTTGGTAAAAGAGACAAAGCTATAGTTGTGCCATTGCAAAATTAATAATTTAACGTGTATCTGAATTTAGGGTGCAGTGATTTGTGATACTCTTCACATTCAGATAGATAGATAGATCGATATTATAGCGCGCAATTCTGGAATCAATTCGATTTTTAAACATCAATTTTTTATGGGAATATTAAACAAAACGTCTTACTTAGGGTTACACATTAAGCATGGAAGAATTTTATATTAATGGAACATTAAGCCTTAATATTTTATTTCAGTGCTGTTCAAACATGACCTGTTTGTTAAATGCAGTGGCTCATTTATAAGCCAGAATTTTCAGATAAATACATTTTCATACAAATCTTACAGTGTACATGTACAAGTTTACTGATTACTATTTCCTAAATTTGAGTAAAGAAAAATTATCAATTTATAGATTTGTACCGGGATTAATCGGTATCAAATCGAATCGTGACCTATGAATCGTGATACGAATTGAATCGCCAGGTACTTGGCAATTCACACCCCTAATAGATAGTCAGTCTTACACGACAATCGCACCATGTTTTTGTGGTTCAAACAAAAACTAATAGAAAAAAGTACATTACGTGAAACTTCAAAACCTGATACAAGGTCAGAGTTATTCATTTGCAGCAAGTCAGGAGTAGGCAACTGTATTTTTTTCCCGCTATGATCGACTAGAGGCATTCGGCCGTGTCATTCTGTGAGCAGCAAGCCTTAGAGTTAGAGCTAAGTTTTCTACATACATCTAACATACCACTGTAAGAAAGTAACAACAACAAAATACGAGTAATATTCACTTGAAAAAAATAGTAAAGTTTTTTACTCAGAAATTCTAAATACATTTTACAAAGAGATTTGTGAGTACATTTACCAGTTAAAAAAAAAGCGTTGAGGAACAAATCCACAACCTTCAGGTTGGGAGACACCCACTCTACCACCTGAGTCATGCCGCTCCTGCTGGGTGTTAGTATATTGATGGTGTCAGGCGGAAATCTTGTTCTGCACCAAGACCCGTTCTTGGTCTCATTTTGGACACACCAGCAATGCAGTACAATGGCAAATAGCAAGAGTGGGATGATGGATGATTTTGTTTCTCAATGCTTGAGTAACTTAAAAATAATAAATAAATAAATAAATAAATAAATAAATAAAATGTACTCAAATTCTCCTTGTAAAATGTACTTAGAATTTCTGAGTGAAAAACTTTACTAGTTTTTATTTATTTATTTTATTTTTTTACAGTGATAGTCACAATTTTTTCCCAATTTTGTGGAGACAGTTTGGCCCTTCTCTGTTCCAACATGACTGTGCCACAGAGCACAAAACAAGCTCTATAAAAAGGTGTGGTTGGATGACCTCAACCCGATCCACCTGTGGGACGGAAATTTAACAAAGTCTGCGAGGCCCTCTATTCTTCTAGCATCCGTGACCTCTGACATGGCCAATTCACAGAAGTCTTCACAGGAAAGTGGAAGCTTGAATCAAAAAGTCTACACAATATTTTTTATTCTTCTGCCTTCCCGTTAGGTGTCAAATATTGTCTGCTCAAGTATCTAAGCCAATTGCAATATCTCATTCAGTCAGCATGGAGTGAGGTGACATTTCACACAAAGATCCTTTGTACTTCCAGCATCGTGTCAAGGGCATAGATAGATCGGCGAGAACAAAAATATACAGGAGCTTACACAGCATCCTTCAAACCCACCTGTATTTGTATTTGTATTTGTATTTGTAAGGAAAGGTTCACAGCCACGACGCTATTGCCACAACAGTTTGTAAATGAAAGTCACATGGAGGGAGCGAATGGCCCACACAAAGGATAATAACTCAGATCAAGAGACATCCTCCCCTCAGGAGTGTGACTCCCACGGGGTTGACACTCTTGCTGACACTATTGTCTTTCAACGGCTAGTAGACAAAATACCATTTGATAAAGTTTAATATAGTCCCAATCCCCGCTTGAACAAAAGGGTATTGACTTAATGCTGCCAATGTCACCCGACTGCAATGGTCCCATGTCCCAACAGATAAACTGTCAACTTAGTTTTTCACCCAAAGCAATCAGGGGACCGAGAGATCCTGCATGATATGCCTCTGGACAATAATCAGAAGAAGTTGAACTTGAAGCTGAGTTAGCAGATCAATCCAAGTGGGCTAACACATTGTAGTAGACTTCCTGACCAGTGTCCCGTGGTGGATGTCAAATTGAGGGCGAGATGGACTTTATTAACATCAAGATCTAAATATCAGCCAAACACCCACAGTATGTATCTCCTGTGGGACCGGTGAGTAATGTCCAGGCGGAGGCTATGGTGCTGGCACAAACAAAAGTCAAGTCATTGACGCTCATTTTCTAAACTTTGGGCTGTACTTCGGTAAGTCGAAGCTGCTTGCCTTGTTCAATGCCCTAGCTGCTCCCTGAGTTGCCATCGTAACAAAAGCCGCCTTATTGAAGAAAATGGTAAGTAGACTGCTTTTTATATAGCGCTTTAAGTACACCATATGATGCCCAAAGCGCTTTACAATTCAAACCTCACATTCACACATTCATACACCAATGTTCGGCTGCTGCCATGCAAGGCGTTGCCAGGTCCACTGGGAGCAAATCGGGGTTAAGTGTCTTGCTCAAGGACACTTTGACATGGTCACTAGGGGTGAGGATCGAACCCACAACCTCACGGACCCTGAAACAGGACCAGCCGCTCAGAACAGGCTAAGTTCCAGATGTGTTGAGCGCAATTTTTTTTTTAGCATTGTGGTATTTTCATGTCACGAACATGATATTAAGACACCTGGGAACTCTTTTGAATTGGACAAAAATAAACTCTTTCAATCCCCCAAAAACATGTAAAAACGTTTTTAAATACTTTGTCCTTCCCTCCCAAAAACGTTCAGAAGGCTTTGATGCAGCTTCTGACATGGTGGTTTAAAGCAATGGTAGTTTTTTATTATGGCCAGCAGGTGGCAGCAGAGTATGAGAGATCAGCCAGTGCCATGTTGCAACAATATCTTTTTGTCAGCACTTTCACCAGGAATGAGAATATTGACGAAACTTAGCTATATTCTAATGCTAATTGCTGCAAAACGGAAACAGATACAAATATACTTTTTTTTTTTTTTTTACTGATAAAAGAAGAGACTCTAATATTTATTTTGGTAGGTTCCATGTTTTTATAGCAATAGAACACAATATTCTGTGGCCCTTGAAAAATCACTCAAAAACCCGTAAAACAGCCGGGAGCAAAAGGGGTTGCTTAAGTGAAAATGGCTGGGAGTGAATGAGTTAAATGGGTATTTACAAGTAATCTTAAAATGATATAATTTTGTGATTTGTTCTGTTCATCTAGAAGAAACTGCTGTAAAAGTCTGAGAAAAGTCAAAATACCATGGAAAAGTGGACCATCCCTCAGAGCTTTCCTGAAAGAGGGATAGCGGCGTCAGTGTTTGCTTTGACTGTCAGATCTACTCTCGTCTTCAATAACCCAAAGAAAGAGCAAAATGTTCTTCCAAAGAGCACTGAACTTAAAAGGAAATACCCAGATGGGAAAATACCAAACGACGGCCGTTGACACACGACTGCATGATCCCTTGACATCATCAAGTATATGACTGCCTCCAAAGCCACACTAAGGACAGGGACAATGTAAAACTCACATCAATTGAGGATTTTTCCGAACCAGGGTCAGTGCAGATGCAACCTCATGGAAACCAAGAATAAAATTGTTCTAACAAACATGGGAAGTGATTAATTACGGATGTTATTTTCTTTTTACAGGTAAATACATAAGGTCAAAGGACTGGGACAGATGGCCTTGAACTTTAAACATTTATTGTGCGTTCTAAAATGTATTATATGCTTATTTACAATAATATATACACTTAACTGATAAGAGTGTTATTCTGTTGGATCAATAAACTGATTACTGTAATGTTAATTTTGCTGATGTAGGAATGCACGTTTGAAGATGTGAGGTGAAAATTCATCAAAGTTCAGTTGTTTACATATCACGGATGAGCTGGGGTTGGGTACACCCTGGACTGGTTGCAAGGCACATCTGACAGGCAACCAATGAACACTTGCATTGACTTCAACTGTATGGGCAATTAAGGGTCTTCGGTTAACTAAATAAGCATATGTTGGGGTTGTGTGAACATATGCGCAGAAAGCCCATGCAAGAACCGGGAGAAAATACAAATGCCATGCAGGGGGCTAAAGCCAAGATTCAAATAACTACGTGGTAAACATGCCAACCACTAAACCGCCATCCTGGCTGTGTAAACAGATTGCAAATTTGGGATTAAATACGTCAGACACAAGACTAGGATACTTTATTTTAAATATAATGCACTGGTTCTTCCCTGCTGCAACTTCTGCCAACTGCTGTAGCCAGCCAAGACATTCCTATTTAGTCAAGGTGGCCCTGTGGGTAACTTGTGTGGGTGACGTAGTCTCGTCGGTTAGGATGTGGGACGAGAGTTCGTCAGTGTGTGAGAAGTACAAGTGCCAGAGACACAAAATGAATGAAGAAGGCATCCAGAGGCCTTCGACCGTTTTCACTGTAAAAGAGGGAAATTTAAAGCCAAGAACAGCAACAGATATCAAATCTAAAAAAAAATCCAGTGATAACAGAATAAATGCTGTATAAAACCAAGATAAGCTGATTGTGGAAATGTCTGAGCAGCCATGTTATTTACGGCTGACCAGTGAACAGTGACCTAAACCCAAGCCAAATAGTGCTGAAGCAGCAAACCACACTATAAAAACAGGTAAAAACCACAAGAAAAAATTCTCCATTAAAAGTTTGGGTGTCAAAATATACTGTTACAGTCTGCCATAAAACCATCCATTAAATTGTGTTTGGGATTTTTTTTTCCTCAGAGTAACATCTGAAATACGTAGCGTAACTCATTTACCAAACAATGCTAATTTGACTGATAGCATACTTTTTAAAAACTCTGTAGAATCAGGTGATAACAATCCCAGGGAGAACACTTTCCTACACAGCCAATATGCATAGCAAAGATGTTTAATTTGTGAGCACGATGTTGATGGACACTTTTATTCCACTCTGTGAGGTACAGCGGAAATGAAAGAGTTTGCTTTTCGCAGCAGAAGTGAAAAAGTTGTCAGCAGACATACTACCAGAGAACAAGAGCAAGTGGAGGAGGATGGATAAGTCATAAATCTTTGAGGAAATAATAACTCACTTTTTGTCAAATATTAATTAAGCGGTCCAAACTAGATTAATGACGTGTGGCATATTTTCTTGATTGCAACCTGCCACGGTTTCAGTGTGAGAAATACATCACAATGTTGTTGCAAACTTTCTGGAATATTTTCCTTACTGCACACAAAAGCTATGGCAACACATACAGCAACAATAAAATGAAATCTTTTAAACAGCACACAGTGCAGTTAAGTAGGATTTTTGACATATAATAATTAGTAGAAATGGAAAAAAAATTCCAGACACTTGGTAAAAAAAACGTTGAGATTTTATATTTGTCAGGAAAGCCTCAATGAATGGACTACATTGAAAATATAGACCTGAACTTACAGAATTCTCACTCAGTCAGAATTCTCTAGTACTTTACTGTATCGGTACCGTGCTGATACTGTACATCTCTACAGTACCCAGTACTTCTAAAATGTTCCGATAATACACACCGATAGCGTGTGAACAGTGGAAATTCACCTAATGCAGGGGAGCGCTGCACAATAAAATATTACATAATAAAAAAAAAAATTTACAATAAAAAAAAGAAAGAAGAAATGACTGTACAAATCCATCCCAAGACACTGTGTTGTTCCTGTAACTATAGCTTTACTTTTGTTCTGTTAGCAACTTTGTTCGCTAATCCTTCATTTTCACAACAAGGCTCAGTTTTGATTGGTATTTTTCAAAATCTATTAATTCAACAATATCGTTTAAAAAAAAATACTGTACAAATGTCTAGTTATGAATGATTAAAACCCTTAGCAAAGCTCCCACGACACCGTGTTGTTCCTGTAACTAGTTTTACTTTTGTTCTGTGTTAGCAACTTTGTTAGCTAATCTTTCATTTTCGCAAGGCTCCGTTTTGATTGGCATTTTCCTAAAGTTATTAACTTAACAAAAAATTTAATTAAAAAAAAAAACAGACAACCAGACTACATTTGGAGCCAGCCAGCCAAGGAGAAATGTCACAGTGATTCATCTCTCGAACAACTTTTATTTTTGGCGACAGTTGGACTCAAACTGTAACCCCTGTAGTGCCCAAGCCCAAGTCCTTATGGGTGAGTGTCTGTAGATATTAATTATAACAGTAATGTGCCATACAGAGAGAGAGAGCTGTTTCATATTGACCCCTCTCAAGTACAGAAATAGGGTAACCAACCTAACTGATAATAACCTTCCCTTCCTCACAACCACTTTGTGTATGTATTGAATTCTCAAATGTAAAACAATAAGGCTTTATCTTTTCTTTTCTTTTCTTTTTTATCGTTTTCATTTCACGGCTGGGCCCCAGTCTGAAAAGCTGCGAAACAATTACACAGGTTGTCAACTGCTACTCTTCCAACACACTCCCATGCTTGAACAAACAGCACAACATTCAAACACTTTATCGCCAAGTCAAAGTGAACGTGAAGGGTGACAATCCACTGTAATGCGCCTATTTATCGCTGTCTGACTTGACATCCTGATGTTTCTATCCCCTCCTCCCTTCACCTTTGTACACGCTTTCTGAAGATTATTCATGAATGCATAAATAGATCCAAATAGAGACTGGCTGTTGCAATGATTAAGCAGCGGGGACTTTTCCATATTTGGCACATAATGATCACTTGATTGTCTAGTCCTTTGCAGTTGACTCCCCCTTGATAGACATCAAAATTAAGTTGATTGGACGAGAATCAAGCATTGCCGCTGAGTAGCCAAAATCTTAAAGGGTGGTCAACAATACAGATCAATTAAAGTGTTGATGTTGTCACCGATAGACAAGATTGAATGTTTCCATCAAGCGAGACAGAAGTTGCGTAATATCTTTTGTGAAAGAAAAGAAAAGGGGAAATTATAGCAAAGACAGCAAGAAGACGGATGTGAGGGAAAACCCATTACGGAGCGAGGGAATGATTGAATCTGAATTCAAACCGAGTTGTCAAACAAAGCGACATGACAAAATGAAACACATGGCATGGCAACATGGCTTAGATGGTCCCTTGACATTTGCTTGGATGCGCTCTTGCGCCCATGTCGGCTAAGCACATGCATAAACATAAGCACGGTGACAGCGCGACGAAACATTTGAAAGAATCATAAATGAGAAGTTGATTCACAAAAGAAAGCCCCCCACTGTCTCATGTTGATTTATCAAGTGGAACAAATAGAGACGCTGACAGAAAAGCTACAGGAAAGCCCCTGTGTTTTCGTTTTAATCTACATAAAGTGAGAAATGGAGGACCAGCTGATTGATTGTGGTTCGGTAACACATCTATCACTACTCCTGCCCCTTATAACTGTAAAGGTAGCAATAAAAGGATATCCTACGTTTGTTTGTTTTTTTATTAAATTATATTTCTTCTACTGTGAACCGTGCCGCTGTCTGTTCTTGTTTGATTCAAAGCATACCAAATGTCCTTTAATAATGTCCCAGGTATTGATTTAAACCGTGACTATACTGTACCCTAAAGGGAAAATGAATCACTGTTTGTTCACTGACTTTGGACTTTTTCAAGGCTGCTCGTGACAGCAAGTTCAATTGGACATTAACCCCGGAGTAAAGTTAAAATAGGGAGACAAAAAACACTTTGTGATGGCACCAAACTACAATGAACGCTTGTATTTGGTAAAAGAAATACATCCTTTCCTCCTCCATACCACTTACACTGCTCAGGGTTATGGGGAAGCTAATTTTTCATCAAGGTATCGGTTGGCTGGTATCAGCAACCTCCACAAGTACCCGATACCTTAAAATAAGGCCAGTATCAGCCTGATACTGATACCTGGTATTGGTACTCCACCCATCCCCAAGTGGAACCTATTCCAGTTAACTATAATGCAACATATGTTTTACATCTACAGCACTTTTGTAGTAGAGTATTTTTGTTAGGAAGACAAATGCTTGCCACTACATATATATATTTTTTTTTATTGCATCTATTTGTGTCACATGTCTATTAGGGGTGTGCATCGCTTGCCAATAAAATAACATTCAATACGTACCTCGATAAATGGGGTGCGACACGATTCATTCGATTTTTAAAGCGGAACGATATGAATCAGTTTGATACATTGGGATTACGATTCAATGGAATATGGTACGGCTCAGTCGAGTGGGTATGAAGCAATGATTTTCTTGTTGTCTTAAGATGATTTAATTAAAATTATAGGATACATTTACTACACGGTTTTGTGGGCATGAAGAAAAGAAATGTCAGTCTTAAATAGATTTTTGCTGTCTAAGCCTAATTAAAAATGCCACGTCATACTGTTCTTTGAACCAACACTGATCAAAAGTGCACGCCAAGTAAAAACTAAGACATGGCCCTCTTAAAGGTCTCTCGAGATACTTTACATGTACCTTAAAGCATTTTATATCTACCATTACTTTGACAAGCTCTTTTAGAGCTTCTTTCATATAGCTACAATTTAAACGTGTTTGAAAGCTAGGTCATGAATACAGCCAAAGCAAATAAACAGGTTCAATGTTTGTTGAAAAGTGACACAAGAAGCTGCCCACAGAATAGTAATTAAACGCAATCAATACTTAATCAAAGAATATTTTATCATGTGACGGAAAAGGACAAAAAGCTTGAATTACAAAAAAACGAAATCAACAATTACTCATCACCGGTATATAAAATGTCGGTTATACTGCCGAGCCTGCAGTAAAAGCCGTCCACAAACTTCAAAAACGCACTCGTTACTAGTGATTTTCAAGAATATTAAACCCTTGTAAAACAAAAATCTGAATTTAAAACGGTTTAAGGGGTATCGTGTGGGCATAAACGCATCGTACCTGTTGATAAATGTTAGCCTCCGTGTGAGTGATCTTTTTTTGGGAGGGGGGGGGGGGGGTAAACGTACCCTATGTTCGGCTTAGTCCAACTGGAAGTGAGTCATCGGGAGCATCGGGCCTCGCTTCGTTGTTGCTCTGAGTAACAAGCTGAAAGGTAATACCTGTGGCGAACAAGAGCAGGTAACAGGTGTCTGTTTCACATCCAGGTGACAGACAGTGAGCTTTCCACAAGTACACTCCTCTTGTGTCCTTCCTCCCCCTCCGGCCCCTTTGCTTTTATTCAAAAGTCCTCGACCGACCACCGCATTTTCATTCAAAGCACGCCTTTAATAACTAACACAGGCGCGTACACTTTAGCGTAACAGCATGTGTGCAGACGAGTAATAAAAAATAAATAAATAAATAAATAAATAAACGCCCTAAATAATCCCCCTTGGATGAATCGTTGCCTTGGATGGTGTCCACTATTATAGCTACCACAAGAGGGTGTCATTGCCCTTGCACTGGTGGTCGAACAGGTGTCACAGTTTCGGTACAATACTCAATATATAAATGGAAGGGGGAAAAAAATAGAAAATTATAACTGAACCTTATGGCGGTAATATGATATATGTACTGTGGAGGTAGATAGCGCTGCAACATATTCAAAGATATTAGCGTGCTCCTGATGTTGCAGATCAAATATAACTTTGATATGAATATGCATGGGTTGGGCAGATTATGTTTGTACGTGGTATTAATTCAAGTATCAATATAGGAATCGTATCAATAAACAGCAAGAGGGTCAATTAAAACACACTTTGAGTACTTATTGCTTAACTTTCAAGTGTCATTTTTCCACAAACTCAAGATGTAGTGTCAATTCAAATATGATGTTTTTATATTTATTAATTTTTTTTGTGTGTTGATTGCACTGGTTGTTTTTATATAGTTTGTTGGTTGTTTGTATTTACGTGATTTAATGGGACAATAAAATCAGGGCTTTATTGTCTTTTCATTCCATACTTGGGTTGCTTTAAATATTTGTCTTTACTTATTATTCCACTCTACTTACCACAGTGCATCTTTTTTCCCCACATTGTGTCAACCTAGCACACATGTAATTGTCATTATTTACAAGAAAAATAAAACTGTGAAATACTGTGAAATAATCAGTCATTATTAAAAAAAAGAGGAAAAAGAATTGCATTTCATCTATTTAATCAAACACTTGTGCATTAAAATGCCTTCAGTATACAAAGTAAAATACATAAATATATTCCTGTAACTATTATGCAGCTGGATAACTTTTGATTAAACATTCAAGCTTTGCATTATGCTGCAAATAATTTGGAGCTTGAGTCGCTCATCCGTACAGACAATCACAAATTAATCCCTGCTTTTTGCAAAAATAGATTGCACAACATGTTGGATAGATGGCTCCTTGTGCCTACAGTCGAGGTGCCCTTAAGCAAGGCATGAATCACTGCCACATCCTGTGTCAACTCAGGGGTGCAACACTTCACTCTGGCATCTTTGGTGTACCTGCATATGTGACCTGATTCTGTGTGGCGTACAACAAAAACACACAACCCAAACTGAATTTCATAATTAAATCATAAATGCATGCAAATATTGCCTTTTAACGCAGAGCACTGTGAAAATATAAGCTATAGGTAACCTACATTCTCGCTCTCAGTAACAAAACAGGTGATGTCTGATGTATAGAATAGTAAGAGGAAACAAAACAGTAGTATTTTGAGTCAACTTTTGATTTGACTCTTTCTAGAGGTCAAGAAGCTGTTCACTTTTGTTCACTGTCAGCAAGGTATTCCGAGCTTGCAGAGCAAAACAGACAACCATAGATATTAAGCTTAAATCCGGCAGAGCCAACCTAGGGATAAACATGGGAGTGCCATTCCTGAGTAGTACAATACTTTTGTCTTATTTTGTCTTATGCAGTACATGCTCGGAGAAAGAAAACAGCAGGCGGTACTTTATGGATGCACATTCGGCAAGGGAGTGCGGATGCTTGAAATAGTCAGCAGCCGTCGCTCCAATCAGTCACCGAAATCCGGGATGTCGTTGTAGGAGTAACCTCGGTATCCCTTGGCGGCGTAGTAAGCGATTCTCAAATGGTAAAATCCGGGAAGGAAAACAAGAAGCCCTATGATGATGACAGGAATGGTACGATCTGGGTGCTGAGGATATGCAAAGAAAAGAAAAGAAAACAGACCATGCATTAGCTCCACAGTGGTTAGTGATCAGTGTGGCCTGCTGGGTTCTATTTACAGACATGTCCTTGCTTGCCCACAAACTGTAAGCTGTGAGGCAGACATGCTCACTACTGCAGGTTTGGTTTTGGTTTCATGTTCGCAACAGGAAAGGACAAACCACGGTAAGTTTAGTGTTTTTGTTCACCACAAGATGGCAGTCCTGAGAACTGTGCGTGTTTACCTTAGCCTATATTGATTGCTCCTTAATAGAACATAGGTTTAAATTGATGATTTTTGAGATTGAGATTTCTGTCTTTTTGTTTTTAGCTTATTTTATCCTATTGTCCTTTAGATTTGCTTTTAGCCTGTTTTGTTGCTATCTTTTAGCCAACTAATTTTGTTGTTGTTTAGCGTTTAGCTCCAGTGTTTCCTCGTGGTGGGGGCCTCCGCACAGGGAGGGGTTGCTGGGCCTTCTCATTTTTTTTTTCTTTTCATATTGTACTATGGATGTTTTAATTACACAGCACTTAAGAGTTGCACTTTTATGTATGAAAAGTGCTATATAAATAAAGTTTGACTTCATTTGATTTGATCAAAATAAAATATTAAACACGTCAACGTAATGACTGTAAAGCAATACTGTCACAGTTGATGCAACTACATTACCCTTTCGTTGCCCTCTTATGCACTCCACTCTAAACATTATTTCTCCCATAATCCATTGTCTAATCTAAAATATATTGTTCGTGTGTGTTTTTTTTAAATGGCGTTGCCTCCATGTCAGAGCACATTTTCTGCAAACACAATCTGCAGCCTGGAAAACAGTCACATTAACCTCCTACTGATAATTACAAATTTGATACGTTCAGACTGTTATCTCCCATGTGGAGATGTGAATTTCGGAAGTAGAAGGCACAGTGGGGGATCCACGGGGGTTGGCACCCTAGGGTATAAAACATCAGACTCATTTTTTAACATACACTAAACTGTGGTAGCCGAGAAAGGAACATAGATGAAAACTGGCAGGAGCACAATAAAATGCAGAAGCAACTCGTTAATTACATTTATTTTTAAAGCAGGATTAACTGTAGCGGCAGTGTTTTAATTACCGGATCGGGACCTGGTAATTAACACTAAAATTAAAAACAGTGATTTGTCGAAAAACATATACATGTACCCTTTCAAACATCTAAGGAGACGTCAGTTAAATACAGAACAGACAGTAAAGGTTGGGAAACACTATAGACAGAATAATGCTACAAAGTAATGCTACAAAAAAAATTGTTTTCCCGCAAATAACCGAGGACAGCTAAAAAATAAATAAATAAATGATTAGGTGAATTTGCGAATGCCAAACAATTTATTTACAAGTGTCCACTATAGTAATAAAAAAAAAAAAAGGTATTATCCTATGCAAGAGCAGCACAGCCAACAAAGCTTCAGTCAATGTTGTAAAATTTTGTATGATTTAACTTTTGGAAACTAACCTTGAGATGGCAAAAAATGTTTTAAGGAGCCAAGTATTTTCCCAGTGAACAAAAAGAAATGGCGGGAAAGTATGAAAAAGGCAGCAGCACGTGAGAGCTGAACGTCTTCACAATCAAAACCTCAAGCCAAAAGTTACTACAACTAAATAATTTGAGTTGAGAAACATAAGCGTACTGACACGCTGCCTTGTGAATGTCTGGCAAGCAATGCATGTAAACAGTTCTGCAATATTTACAATTAACTTCATTGTATTCTATATTAATATGTACCCGCAAAAGATGTGCCCAACATTGGCTTCACGTGCTGAAAATGATCGCAATAAATCTACTGTAACCTGTTGTTTTGAGTTCATTTGCAACCTGTTTTGGCAGCAAACTACCTTTTTTTCAGTTACTAAAGTGAAAGTTGATAAAAAGTTGTCTCTATTAAGTCACAGCAGCCAATTTGTCCAATGAGGCTGTCTGTCTGAACTCTACCTGATATCAGATTCACCCATATATATTTCAACTATTGGCTGAACTGGTCTCTAATTATTGCACATTTGAAGAAACTACACTCTAAAAGTAGATTGGTTAAAAAAAAAACTACCAATCTAGTAGATTAAGCTCATATTGGCTTGATTAACCAATAGATTGGTCAGACATTGACTATTCCGGGTGGTTACAGGCTTACCAATTTTTTGGGTTAGCCAAACAACCAATGAAATTGGTTACAATAGAAAGTAAGTCTAAATAGATCACTTGGAAATATATTTATTGTATTCTAAATGTATTTATTAATTATTAGAAGTGATTACGACATATAATAAATATAGTGTTTAAAAATAAAAATGTGTGTCTACATAGATCACTAGGCGTGACCAGCTCAGTGGCCTAGTGGTAGAGTGTCTACCCTGAGTCTGGGAGGTTGTGGGTTCAATCCCCGGCTGGGTCATGCCAAAGACTATAAAAAAATGGGACCCATTTGCCTCCGTGCTTGACACGCAGCATTAAGGCTTGGAATTTGGGGGTTAGATACTTTTGGAATGGAAGACAGATTAACCAATCTCTTGGTCAGGATGACCAATTTGTATCGGTTAGCCCCATCACCAATATAGAGTACATTGGTTGAAAACGCCTACCATTCTAGAGTGGTTGTTTTAACCAAAGAATCTGTCGGACACATAACTAACTACCAGCTAGATTGGCCAATTGTAACCTTTTTTTTTGGGGGGTCAATTTGACCAATCTGTTTGTATCTGTTACAACATGTGGCATACATTCCATTTTTTAATACAGATATGCCACCAATATAATGATAATGTACTGTTACATCATTTCATATTTCTTTCGTGAGGCGAGGGGAAGAAATTGGGTGAAGCAACTTCCAAGCTGCTGCAATGAAAAATGTGTTTGGTCTGTTGCTTTATTTAACTCACCTCCACCTCAATGGTGCCTGACAGAAGAAGGGCCCCGAAGATGATGAGTAAGGAGCCCACCGAAAAGAGGAAGACTGCCAGTGCGATTGCCTTGTAGGGGACCTTTGGAGGACTTTTCTTAAACTGTAAAGGAACAAATTGCATTATTTTTGGACTGCCTAACATTGCAGCCACGCTGCACTGACTTCATTGTAATAGAAGATTGCTTGCATTTTCCACAGAAAGTAAATGAACAGATATTAAAAAGACATCAGAAAAGCATTTCTTATCTCTCATCATTCGTCCTTTTTGCAACTGGGGACTTGCAATTTCCTCCACAATTGCCTATGAATTCTGAGAAATTACTGAAATAAGTGTATACCAATAGTTAACATGACCTTCTAGTTGCACCGTGACATCACTGCGGGATTATTGTTCAAAATCTACGATCACTCACTATATTGCTGAGAGTGGGGTGAGATATACTACACATTTATACCTCACCTTCACCAAATTAGCCACATGCTGTTCTTTGACTGAGTCAGCTCTGTTGATAAATGGCGATGCTATTGTGCCGTTTTGCAGCATGTAGCATTTTTGTTGCAGAACCACTGTGAATTATGGCGACTGCTTGACTCAGCATTTACGCTATAAAGACTGACCGATCAACAGGCTGGAGGGAGGAAGGTGACACGCAAGGGGGGCTCTACATTTCCGCCTGTTAACTACTTTTTGTGCTCTGCCAAGGGATTTTGGATTACAGACTTTGGTGATCTGTTGACAGTATGCGTTTTGGTTTAATTGATGATTTATAAAGTTCATCTTTAATCATGTAAAGGGGGTCTTCACTACTTCAATGACCTTCTTGGACCTGAAGTAACTGTCCACCAGGGGCAGCCAAACAGTCAGAGGCTAAGGCTGTTACTGTAAAGAGCCACATCATTCACACAGGCTCACTTCCTAGCTCTCTTTTGCCCATTTTGACAAACTCCCCTTCATTATATGGATTTTTAGCCTGTGCAATGTTCCAAGCAAGTTGATAAGAGTGCTTGACCTTTCAAAGTGAGCAACTTGTGCTTGTAGAAACGCAGTGTTTCATGATGGGATAAAATGTGTAATTATGTATGTCTTTTTGGATGGCATGTCTGGAAAAAAAAAACGCTCACAGCCAAGAAAGTGAATCTTGTACCTGTAATTCAATGTATCCGTCATCATCTGCAGCTAGACGTGAGTATTTGACCTTGTTGAGCACGCCAGTATCTAGCACATTGCCTCTGCTCGCTTTCATTGTGGCCAAGGAACTGTATTGAGAGACACACACACGGAATTATCACCTTGCTTTGATTTATCCATGATCATATTATTTGTCCAGTGTAATGCAAGATGAAGCTGCGATCTACATTGAATTTTTGTGAGTCTTTTTTTTTTACAGTAAAATATTCATTAGGGGAAAAAAACGTATGCAAAAGTATTATTCTGGGCGAAAAACCTAATAACTCCTGAGATTTCTAAACCACCCTTCCAAAACTCATTTAACAGTATCTCAAGGGGGTAATTAATGTATGCATGTGTTATGTTATGTGTTAATATTTCCAAGAAGCGGCAAAACATGTAGCAGAATATGAGATTGTATCTATGTACAGTAGAAATACAGTAACTGTTTCTGTCTGACATTTTAATGTTTTCTTGATTCATAGGGTACAAAGTTAGGGCACCATAAACCATGAATTATTAAGTGTTTTTTTTTAGTTGTTGACCTTTAAAAAAAAAAAACAGCTATAGACTGTAAAAAAAGCAGTCAATGCAGTTTAGGCGCATGACTTACGTGCAGGTGGCGTGGGTTTAGTTGTCACTCAGGGATGGCATGGATGTCAGCACTAATGGTTGTCTGTCTCTACATATGTCTTGTAATTGACAAGCAGGATGAACAATGGATTTAGAAAATCAAAATACTTTGAGCAATTAGAAATTATTCAAGTTCAGTAACAAAGCCAGACGTATAATTACACGCTTTGGGCACTTGTCCTTGCCTAACTGATGATTTATTGATTTTGTTTTAGGGTTTGAGTTTAATGAAACAAAAGTAATCATTTCAAATGCAATTATGATTCATTCTGTTGTTGCCCCCCCCCCCCCAACAAGGGTTCTAATAACGATGGACTTGACCCACTGTCAACAAAATATATTTAACCTTGTTGTTGTTCGTCTCAACACTGTGCCGATCAAATGTGTAGACTGTTGAAAAAACATGTTTTTGAATCTCTACAGTTAGTTCAAACTGAAACTATTTTATCGAAAAAACACATAATTTCACCTCTTGAGTACTAATTCCCTGATGGCACAAGCAGCCAATTTCACATATATATTAGCTTGTGCTGGCATAAGTACAACTGCAGTAATGCCTTCCAGTTTTCTACTTTGTGCACTGAGCATTTGAAAGGTGACCTCGAGAAATGGCCTGAGAGCAGTTACAGCTGACCAAGCTGAACTTTCACTGCTTAAGTAAAGTCCATCTTTCCATTATACGTATATAGGACGCTGGAGCCTTGGTGGGAGGGGGCGTATATAATGTGAGGATGGCCATAGCGCAATATCTTGACACTTACTTACAGTATCTGCAATTTCACGTGCCATGAGTCTCCAAGTACCCTTAATTATTGGTATGAATGACATAGAATTATAAGCAAGAATGCAAGGGAATCAAAATCATTGTGTTAGTAGCAAGTAATTATTTTTAATTTATTTGGCCTCCATGAGATTTTGCACTTACAATGGCTTACATTAAAATTAATCAAACATAAATGAGAATAAAAGGAGATGGATGGTGCATTTCTTCTGTGCTGTATGCTTTTCAATGAATTTTTATTTTTATTTTTTTACTCCTGTTATATGTGCCTAACTAAGAGTGTGTGAAGGCATTGTTATTGTTAATATTAAAGAGCGTCTTTTATTGTATATGTTAAGATTTATTTTCTCATTAAACTAACACGGTATGCATCCTCACAACTATTTGAGCAACAAACCAGTTCAACAATTAAGGAGCCTAATCTCACAAGTCTAAGATTTTACCTATTCATGAATAATTTAACATTTAAGCAAGTGAAGCTTATAAGAGCAAAACACAATTCACTCTGCCAAATGGATTCCGGGTGTCGCCGTGCGCTTGCATTTCCAACACAGAAGAAAGGAAAAAAAGAAGGTTTTCCCAAATGTTAATCAGTGCAATGTCATAAGTAAGCAAATGCAAGACAGAGAACAATGTTGCAATGATGCCTTAAGCAAGATTCAGTAATATTGAAGCCCCCCCCCCCCCCATCTTTGATGGGCCCTTTTTTGAATTTCTGGCATTTCCATTTAGTTTTCTTTTCGTATTTCTTGAAAATTCAAATAAAATGGGTGGATGGAAAACCAACTTGTGTGATCCTAAAAGAAAAACAAAATACGTTTTTATCACACTTCAACATCCTTCTGCTGGAAGCTCTTTGCATGGCAGCTAGGTGTCAATAACAACACAATGATTTATTTATTTATTTTGACAAATGTAGCTATGTTGGTAGTACATGGCTCCACTTATAGCGGGGTGACATCTTCTTTACCAGGAGACAGTGCCATTTAAAGAAATCAAGACAATTTGAGTCACAAACAAACAAAAGTAACAAAATTAGTTGGCAAAGTTTGTCCAATGGGTGCAACGGAACGTATTACCAAAGCAGCGCACAGATGCTATTCTCCTAATTGTCAATGTACCATCACAATAATTTTTATTATGTAACTTTAAATTTGAATTGTGAACCTGTCCTTAAAATTATCCATCCACTCATCCATCCCTTTGCTATATATACCACTTGTCATAATTCGGGTCACGAGTGAGGTGGAACCTATCCTGAATATTATCATATCATATTACCAATGAATCAGCTTTTTGTGGCATTTCCTATGATCAAATATTCACAAGTTTGTGTCTTTTGAAGGGTGACAGATGAGAACCCCCAAACTGTAATCTATTGACTTATCGTTGTTTTCACTTTGAACTCGATGCAGTATAAACTTGCACAAAGCTCAGGTTAGGCCATAAAACTTACACCCTTCAGCAAAGTACTAACTTGCCAAGTGTGTCATTAAATATTCATATGCAAACTGTGAGCTGCTTTTGACCTGCGCATTTGCCAAAAACTGAAATATGTATCCCTGGTTGAAGCAATGAAGTACATACTTCTGCGTTTCAGTGGTCCATTATATTTATAGTTTTTAATTACTGATATATCCAATTTGGCTTCATAACAGTCTTTGCAATTAAACTCTTCCAATAATGGTGTGTGCTATACTCCCAATGTCCGAGCTCTTAAATATTTTTATGTCTAATTCCTTAAAATGGTTATCACTGTTTTAATGTCTTGTTATTTAGAAACTAGACTGGATAGATATATTGTGAATATAGTTGTGCTATCAAAATTTCGACTTACTGGACACTCCTTGTGTTCATATACATTACTTAGACTTGTATTCATTAACAGCAATTGGCAGCTTAATTATATTGATTAGGCCGGAAGTTTATTTTTATTATTATAATTTTTTTTAAAGAAGCATGGTTACATATGAAACGAGCACAACTTTACACTCATTCTCAGACCTGAATACACGACCTGTAGTGTTGAAGGTACAATGTGTAATATTTAGTGCCATCTAGTGGTGAACTAATAGAATGCAACAATTTGGAAGTACGCGCTCTACTGTGGCTCAGAAAGACCACACTTCACAAGAGTCCCACCAATTATTATTCCCAACTATTATTTGAAGTGAGCGAGAGAGAAAGCAACCCAGCGAGTAGGATTTAGCGTGAGCGGCGAGCAAGAGTGGCTAGCAAGGACTAGCTGGAACAGCTAACGGCTAGTGGGAGGAAAGCAGAGCGAAACAAGCGAGGGGAGCCCGAATGGGGTAGATGCCACCGACTTCCGACTTCCGGGTTTCACACATCAGCGTCGTTTCCGGCCACTAATGGCCGCGTTCCAATGCTCGCTGAAATGCTTCGGACAATTGAGATAGACACACTACACACTCGCACCCGTCGACGGGAACACGCCTAGGGGCACAAAGGCGGAAACGCAAAAACTGGGAAGTGGCCCACACGTCGCAAACAGGAAACGGAAACAAAGCTGATGTGTGAAAACCAGGAAGTCGGAAGTCCCGCCTCCTCCGTGGCATATACCTCATTATGGGATTCAGCGACGACCACCTGTTGGTCCTAGCTGTGGAAGGTAAGCGGCGGTTGACGCATTGGGTCTGACACGAGCTGCAAGTACCACAAGAGGCTAACTACATTTGCAAAAAATTATTTGTGTTTTTTTTTTTCATTGATGAATATTAGTTCTCCACTAGAGGGTGCTACACGTACTGTCCCTTTAAGCATTTATGTAGTCTTCACAGGGGTCATTCAAAAATATTGTAAAAGTAAACTTTTGTATACCATTGTCAGCTTTAATCATATAAAACATAATTATCAACAAAATTGTGGCTGGTGAAAAAATGCTGAGGAGGTAGTAACTCTGGGAAACCACTAGGTGACTGATGAGCAAAAATGTTAATGTCAAGACCTGATGAACGGAAAATGCTAATTAAAGTAAATACTTCATTTGTGTGAGTGTGTAGTGCTTTTTGTCAACCAGTTCCACATCCATTACAAAACAAAAAGTTGTTTTAACATGACCATAATTGTTCATGTTTAACTAGCATAATGCAGTTGTTTGGAGGCGGTTGGGTTGATAAGAAGGTATTAATGAAAGTCAACACTTATTTGTTTGAGTGATTAGTCCAATATTTGTGTCGTCCGGACCCAGGAGCTTTTAGGTGGTAGGTCTAGTTTAAATCAATGGCTTCTGGGCTGCCTTTATGAATTCAGATGGCCTAGACATGCCACATTAATCCAACACGACAGGTTTGTGAAGTGTGTTCGAGTTTGTGACGGAGTCATCATTTTATGTTTTGAAAAGAGATGTACTTTGGTAAGTTTGGAAAGTACAACTTTTCACTTCTTCCTAAAATTGGTATAATATTGCCAAGCATAAGTTAGTTTGACAATATTTCATGGTGTGACCTTAAAAAGAACTGAATAGAGCCGCTTATAAAACCATTCAACCACAACATTATTATTTCACAAAAATGCTAAAATTGCTGTTTTCACATTTTCCTCCCAGAGCTCAGATCAAATAATAAAAACAACCAATGATGACATATATTTTGTTATTACATTTTTGACACCCAAAAAACTCCCAATAGTATCATCAGCTTCAGACAGACAAGAAGACAGATAGATGAATGCAAAGATGAACAGTAAAAATATGGTCAGTATAGGAAAGAGGCATGTAGGCAAGGGGCGGGGCTTGCCAGGTCAGGTGGGCTCTTCTGCAGAGGTTCTCTCATCAGCAGAATGGCAGGATAGAAACACTTGACTTTGCCTCAGTCTGTCCGTCTGTGGTGGACTGGCTTAAAGCAGGAGATCCGAGTGAGCGCCGAACCTTAAAGTTGCAGCAGCAGCGACACATGTGCCCCCCTGAGGAAGGTAAGACTTCATCTTTTCTTTCTCCCTCCATCTACCCCACTGCTGACTTTCCTGGCTTAGTGGCAATATTTGAATTGGTCTTCCATTCCTCTTCAGTGTTTAATGCAATTATCTTATTTATGTCAACTCATTTTTTGGCTTGCTAATGCACATTAGGCATGCTTCCTTTTGCAGCTTCATTTGAAATTCTAATTAGATGTATTTATTTTGTATCAAACTATGCGCCATTATAATGAAACATTTTAATAAAATGATTTTTAGCAAGGTTTGTAATTTAAAAGCTTAATTCAATTCAATTACTTGTTTCATTTGCCATTTTGGGATATCTGTTGAGCTCATGATCGTGTGAATGTGGGTGATGAGGTTGTCTGTCTCTATATGTGCCCTGCGACTGACTAGCGACCAGTCCAGGGTGTAAGTCCGAGATGCACCCAGAGTCAGCTGGATAGACTCCAGTTCCCCGTGACCCTCAACAGCATATGCAGTATAGAAAATTGATAGATGGATGGATTGGACATCTCATGAGACCAGTGGCCAACGCATTGTGCTACAGTAATGGGCAAAAAGACGCAAATGTTCAAGGTTGATCAAACTTAATGATTACAATCATGGAGGGATTGAATTATGACTTGAGGCAAGTTCTTGCCCCCCCCCCCCCCCCCCCCCCCCCCCAGAGAGAACAGCAGTCTCCAAACGGACCTCAAATGTGAATCAATTCATCACAGTTTACTTGGCAGAGCGTGCATGCGCGTGTGAAACAAAAATGCCGGATTTCTTTGGACCTGGAATACTTGCGGTGCACTGCAGCACTGTAATATCATTACAGTTAGAAAGCTGGCATTTCATTTCTGTTTCTAATCAGAAAAATGGCCGCAAAACTTGATCAGCCTAAAGCAATGAAAGAGTGTAACTGAATAATTCATTAGCTATTAGACGTAAAGTCAATATGTATTTTTCCACCCAGAGACAAACAAGCTGACGTTTGGTTGTTTAGGTCTCCAATACATAAATCTTTTATTACAGTACATTTGACCACAAATATGTAACACAATACACGCTACATAAAAAACATCACAGCTGGTAAAACGACCTCTGATGTTCTCAGAGTTGTTTTTCATCCATTACACTGCAGTTGATTAATTAGGCACAAAGTCAGCCACAAAGTGATTCAGAGCATAGATTATTAGGTTGTCATGATTAAGCATCACGCATGGAAATCCATGTTTCGTTTGTAAGGTATGCAATATTTGATGTATCCTTAATATCTCAATGAATAATGCATGAATCAGAATTCAAGTGCAGGAGGTGAGCACCTATAAACATGTACAATTATATACTTACCCAAATGAGGATTTAATTTTTTTATTTTTTTTTAGCCTTTGCGGTTATCTGCACTCTCCCGAGGGCCATTATGAAGCTTATGAAGCTTAGAAAATTTAAGTCACCACGATATATAAATAAGCACCTTGGCACTCCAAAGGATTACAGCAACTGTTTGATTTTCTTCAAACACGCGGTCAAGATCTCAATGATATGCCATTTATTGTCTATCTATCTATCTATCTATTCATCCATCCATCCATCCATCAATCCATCCATCCATCCATCTATCTTTCTATCTATCTATCTACAGTAGGCAAAATGTGCAAAAGGAAAGAAAGCCATTACAGTAACGTTACGATACATTGAAATGTAATTTAATCGTTTATCATTTCTGTCACCTTGCAGCCTTTGCACTTCTCTATTAACCGTGAGCGTGAATGAAACGTGAAATTGAAAGTCATTTTCTAGAGACTTTATGACGCCCATATGGCGATCGCCGCTATGGCAAAGGAGTCCTATTCTTTCACCTTGAGGGAATGTCTTTAAATAGGTTTTATTCATCCACTTCTGACTCACCGACAGCAGTCAGGTGTCCTCACAAATCACATATTGGAACATATCCCATGAATGCATTAGTAGGTGATGATAAGCGGTGATAATTTTGGGTAGAATTCAAAGGTCAAAGGTGGACTGCATCATACAGAGAGAAGTTCTTAATGTTTTCAAATTTTCTAGCATTCGTTGAATCGAGTTAAAGAAAACATAGTCACCCCATAATGACACAGGACAGTTAAACACTTGCTACAAGCACAATAACAAACATAAAAATTTAGTGATTTTGAAGTTGAGTGGCGCACCAAAATACTAGATGGCTCAATGTGTGTGTATAATGTTGCACTTCATATTGCAGTTTTTCTCAGACAGTTAAATTGATGAGTCATGTAGTCAATATGACAGTGTACTCGAGATGGATGTTCTGATGTAACTTTGGCTAAGGCTTAGATGACTATCATTCTATAAGCTACACTTTATTTAGTCTATGTGGAAGATTGATTGCAAGAGACTGGACAAGATTCACACTGGCACTTGTACTGTTTGTCCTCCACTTGACAGATCATCTCATTGAAATACTGAAATGAGAAGACATCACTGTATAGCACAGAGGGGGGTGGGGGGGGGTTATAATTGTGAACATAGTAGAGTCTCTATACATGTAGTGTTGTAGGAATTACAGTCTTCCTACGCCTTACCTTCCTGGCATTTAGGCCATAAATTTGCATCCAAATCACAACAGACATCTTCTCTTGCAATGAGCTTTTTCAAATGCTTCACATATTTCCCAAGTAATTATTATCATTAATTTTAATGGCTATATTGAAGGTTATTCTGTATGCAATGCCAAACTCTTAAGTGTGTCCATAACCCACACGAGCTTCACTATTTTCCATCCTCAGTAAAGATAAGGGGGGAAATGTGTTTACAATAATGCCAAGGGATTGGGCTGCATGTATAATGAGTTTTTTTTTCCATTTTCAGATATAGAAGGTCTGTGGGGCAGACTTTCCTCCTCACTGTCATTATGATGTATATAACTTCCATATTTTAAAACGTTTATATCTCCAAATGCCCAATATAGTCATGCATTAAGTAATACATTCAGAAATTTAAAAAAGAACCGTGTAGGCCTATGTATCCTTCTTTGCATCAATGACTGTTAAATAGAAGTACCCCCATTATGAGTCATTTTAGAGATTACCTTCACAATAAATGAACATAAAGATTTAGACAGCACAAGCTGTTTAAAAAAATAATCATCACTTTAACAAATTCGATATACTTTAATTACAGACAAAATTATAAGTTCATATTAACCAGACTGTAGTTTACCTTTTTATCAATCATAAATGAATGCCTTGCAGGCAGCCTGGCGCCGCTTCGGACTACTAATGCGAGAGATTGCTACATAAAATGTTCATATAAAATGAAGAGGATGGAACATTTATTTTTTTGGCATTCATGAGAGAGTTGTTGGATTCTTGGTATATTTATCATCACATCAATGAAAAATAAATGGCCAGTTTTTCTATGTTGTGTGATAAATATTTTTTTACGCATCAATACAAAAACGGCTGGTGGGTTTGTGGAGCGGTTGAAGTTTTATCAAAGCAAGTGTGTTTTTGTTTCTCTCCTGGTTGTTATTCATTTGCTCAGGCTTTGCACTCATCGGAGAGTCAACGTAATAGCGCGCCCTCGGCAGTAAACATAACAGTACACTTTTGACAGTAGCATTTTAGCATAATCTTTTTAATAAATAATCATCTTGATAACTTTATTAATGAGGGCATGCAGTAATAACATAAAATGAATGTCCTCTTAGCAGCAGTGCGCAAAAGTAAAAAAATAAATAAATTGAGCATAAAAAATGGAATGATCTGAACTTTGAACTTTTGTTTATCTTTTTCTGATTTCTAAAGTATTTCATCAGATTTTTGGGGGGTAAACACAAAAATGGAAATTATGAAATTTTAGTTATGCTTCTATGCTCTCAGTGGCGTGCAGAAGGGGGGGGGGGGGGCAGGGGCTATTGGTCCCCGGTATCTACTGCAGAATCCATTGCACTGTGTTTGTTTTGTTTGGTAGTGTTTTAGGAATTAATATAATACTGAACTTTTTGTTTCATTTAATTAAGCATGCAAATTCACAGATTTTGTGGAATTGACGCACGACTTACGTTGCAGATTAAATTTTGTATGTGTATTTGTGAACGACATAGTATAAGGATTTACTGGGGAAAAACAGCCAGGTCAGTGTAAGTAAGGTATGATATCTATAACATGTACAGTAAAGCTGTATACATATTTACAGGTGCAGATTTCATTTTGCATTTGCACACCACAGTCATGAAATATCATTAATCCAAATATCCATGGTTTTTGATCTTGCGCAGAAACAATAGAAAATACTTCATCAGTTTACTTCCTGTCTTCGCCTTGTGGCTTGACAAATACTCCATAAACTAAAAACTAAAAAACTAATACTAAAACAAAAATGAAGCATTAAAAAATACAAACTAATAAAAACTAACAAACTTGCTCTAAAAATTACATTAAAATAATTGAAGAAAAAAAAAACATTAGTCAAAATGAAAAAAAAATTATAATGAAAAAATCTACAAATATTATAACCTTGTTTTGTTTGTTTGTTTTATTCATTTTTTCCCCCTTTTGGACACATTATTACAGGTTACATCGATTACATCATATAATTTGCAAAAAAAAAAAGAAGCCATTCTTGGCTGGTTTTGGTTGTCTTTGTAATGTTAAATTATTGATAATTTTCTTTGAAAATAAAAATGCTTAAAAGATGTCCTGAGCAGGCCTCAACAGTTTACTGTATGCACAAGGTTAGATAGGACCGCACTAGTTTTGGTGTTGATGTAGAAACCCAACTGTTTATCCTCTAAGTTCAAGGCACAGTTCAAGATATGAATGCTATCACTCTTTTGCTCTGCAAAAGATACCTCTGCACACCAACAGCAGTCCTTGGGTACAATCACTATCATTAATATTCTATTCAGTTGAAGAAAAAGGTTGCGGAGCCACCTCAAGGCCAAATTTGTATTTGTTCGATGTTGAATCATTACGTCTCTTTGGAAGAGTTGAATAGACGGAGTTGTGTGGGAAATCAGTTGTGTCGTAAGCCGCCACCTCTCTGTCATCCGTCAAACCATTATTTTTTGGTCCAGAAAATGAACATTTTTGTCCTCAAAAGAATGCGCCTACTCTTCGGGGTGCTGGCACACAGTCGAGTCTTGACCTGAAGACTTTCGTAAATAACAAAAGCTCAAAATCTAAGTTCAATTCTCAGCCTGTCATCTTATGCTAGAGTTAGTGCTTAGCTTGCAGACATAAAACGGTTAAAGAGGCAATCACACACTGCGGCTTTTGGTCTGCTCTTGAAATAAATGATCTCACGCTCACATCTGTCTTTATATCGCCTGCATGCTTGAGTGAGGGACCTTTTATGAACCTGATTTTTTTTAACCTCCTGGGATCGCCAATGCATTTCTGATGTCCATGTTTTTCCCTCCTTGTTGCTCTCATGAAGATTTGACTAAACATTAAAGTACATATATTTACTTTGTCAATGGACTACAGTGGTATAAAGAAAGTTACGATGCATGTAAATCATGAGAAACTTCTAAATGTCAACATGAAATCTTTTGTATTTCCTTTTCACCTCTTAATGAAACCTGATCAGAATGTCCCACAAACATATAATAAGGATTTCAATTATTACTGCAGTGCAGCCGCAGTCATTCCGCAGCTGGTGCACTGCACCCCGCAGGAATTTTATGGGCCGTGATATGATGAACACTGTTTCACTGTCACCCTTTTGGCCAATGAGAGAAGCAGAAAAGTATGCAAATTATAAAACAACATATTGATGTAGCAGTGTAACACATATACCACAATATTAGGCACACCTGTACAATCCAATGAGATCTTACTCACTTTAAATTGCCTAAGATGTGAATTTTAATGTGATCAGTTGTTTGTCTGTTTTTGTGCCCTGTGATTGACTGGCAACAAGTCCAGGCTGTAAGCCAGATGGATGGATACAAAACTACAATAACAACTGAACATATATAAGTTAGAGCAATACTGAACTTGTACTGGGAAAGGTTTCTAGTAGGGCCTTACCTTAACCCTAAGGTTTCAAGTACCAACAGATCCAAATTAAACTGCTACCTGTGTTTTGTGCAGAAAAGTCCCTGTAGTGTATGTGGTGACAGACAGACGACTTCCATTTTAAAGTTGAGATGGGTTCAATCAAAATAGCAGTACGGTTTATAAAAAAAAAAAAAAAAAAATTAAAATAAAAAAGCAGCTTTCACACTGGCTTCCCGGTAAATTGACGCATCAAAGGAGTAGCAGTTGATTTATTCACCTATCCTTTTCAGACAGAGCTCAGCAAGACTTTGCTCAGTTTGAAGTGTGTGATCACACGGTCGATGCGGATCTGTGCAACGAAATAATAAGATGCATGTTGTAGAAGTTTTAAGTAGCTAATTTTAGGATTTGAGACTTACTTGGCTAAAACTTAACAGGCTCAAGTTGACTTTTGACAAGACGTTCTGGTTTGCATTTTGCAAGTGTACTAATTGGTTTTTTTTTGAAAGAAAATCATTTTTGGTGACACCAGTAGTATTACTACACCGTAAATTCTCCAAAGGAATATGGATTATCGAAGTACTTACGCCGTCTTTGCATAATACTGTACAAGTCTCCGGCGTTAGCAGCTAGTATAAACATTAACACCTCACTATGTGCACAAGACATGAGGTGCATTCACATGCAGTTGGACATTTCATATTCGAGATTTTTTAATCTATTATCTATCTATTTATTCATTATTAATTAATGGTTTGCTGTTACCCACCGCCTACTTTACCTGGCAACTGTCAAAGAAGGGAAGTATTTTTTTTTTCCATTTAAAGCATGGCTCAGTGGTTAAGTGTTCGTCTCCCATCCGTGAGGTTGTGGGTTCGATCCTCACCCTTGGTGACCATATTGAAGTGTTCTTGAGCAAGACACTGAACCCCGATTTGCTCCCAATGGACCGCAGCAGTCGGCCATTGGTGTGTGAATGTGTGTGTGAATGGATGAATGTCAGGCATTATATAAATATATATAAAAAAGCATTCCATTTACATCGAGTAAGTCCTCCTCGGCAGTAGTTGGCGCTATACATATAGGCAAATCAGCACCTGCCTCAGAAAGAAAAGTCTTTGTTGACAATTTTTTGTTGTGTTACTGTAAATTAGATTGTATATATTAAAACTTCAATCAGTATCGGTACTCAGTATTTGTGAGTACTCAAAGAGTACTCATACTGGTATTGGTCTGTTTGTGTGTATTAGTTGTCTATTTTAGTAATATTATTACTTTGGGGATATTTTCTAGACTGTAAATGCAGCAGAGAATTAGGGTAGAGTGACAAGATGTCTCGTTTTTTTAGCCTTCACAGGTTTTTCATAACATCATTCAATGTAGTTAATTATTTAGTTAGTAGCTACTGGTTTATGTTAATTGCTTAGGCACATGAAGTCCATACAAGTAGAAAGAAATTATTTTCATGCTCTAAAACGAGAGGAAAAAAATCTTGACTCAAGCTTTCATAATCAATGCACCGGAGTGCAATAAAACTGTGTTGTTTCTGTATCATTAGCCCAGCACATGTTGCTGTATGTTTTAATTTTAATAACCACCTTTAAAAAAAATTAAAAAAACATCCTTAATGGTGATTGTTGAAATGTCATTAAAAATGCTGTTATTATACAATTGGGCCAATTTGAGCCTCCCAGTTTGCTTGTTTTCCAACATTGTCATTTCTATGTTCATTTAATTCTAATTTTGAAAAGCATTGGCTCGCCAAAGTGTTGTTACCTTTACTTTATGTCATCTTTTCTGTTTGAACAGGTCTCTTGCCTCTAACACTTGTCAGCATGGATGAACTTGAGATGCAAAACCCATCGGTGATTGCCTCGTAAAGTATGAATATTTGTCATATCTATTGTGCCCCCGCTGGAAGGATTATGACAAGCCATGGCTGTGTTTGTCTTTCTAAATATGACAGTCTGCCAAGAAAAAAAACCCTCTGGCTGTGCGGTGTGATGAAAGTAGCTGCATCTGCAACTTAATTAGAAGGACAAGATGAAAAGTTTGATCCACAGCATTAGGAGAAGCAGGTGCAATAAATATGGAGCCATTTGACAAGAGCTAATAAGGTAAAAACAAAAAGACACAAAAGCTGGCCAGAGCATGAGTGTTTTTTCTACTGAAGACACTTGTCGGAATTGTAGCTCCACCACAGAGCCAAAGGTGGATGTGGCCAAAATGGCCTTATTAGGAATAGTGCTGCTAGTCTTTGTCGTGTTCGGCGTCCTTGGCAACATTCTGGTCATCCTCTCGGTGGTGTGCCATCACCACTGGCGCTCCGTGACTCATTACTTCATCGCCAACCTGGCGGCGGCCGACCTTCTGCTCAGCTCTGCGGTCCTGCCTTTCTCCGCCACCTCAGAAGCGCTTGGTCAATGGGTGTTCGGACGGTCTTTCTGCAGCGTATGGGCCGCCCTGGATGTCCTCTGCTGCACCGCCTCCATTCTCAGTCTGTGCGTGATCTCTATCGACCTAAACCTCGCCGTCAGCTACCCTTTGCGCTACCCGGCCATGGCTACTGGCCGACGAGGCCTGGCCGCGGTGGCTGCTCTCTGGGGCCTCTCGGCAGCCATATCCGTGGGCCCTCTGTTTGGCTGGAAGGAGCCCGACCCCGAAGACGAGACAGTGTGCCGAATCACGGAGGAGCCCGGCTATGCCTTGTTCTCAGCATTAGGATCTTTCTACATACCACTGGCAATCATTCTCTCCATGTATTGTCGCGTGTATAGCGTAGCAAAGAGGGAGACAGAAACCCTCAAGAAGGGGAGTGACGGAGCAGGAGTTGAGACCGAAGGGGTGATTCTGCGGGTTCACAGAGGGAACGCCGCTCAAACGAGCAAGCATGAAGAGGACAACGGCACCGGGAGGTACAAATACATCACCAGTACTCTACCGAAGATGCTCAAGCTGCCAAGAGAGGAGAAAGCAGCCAAGACCCTTGGGGTTGTCGTTGGGTGCTTCATTCTGTGTTGGCTCCCGTTTTTCCTGGTCTTACCAATTGGTAAGTAACTCCGAACACAGACTACAACAAATTTCTGAAACATTTTGGATACATGTGTTACACAAATAGACCACATGTCCGCTTTTAAGTTTCAGTAAAAAAAAGAAAAGAAAAGTGATTCGGTCCTACTTAGGGCCACGTATAAATATTTATTTTTAGACGGTGGGGGCAATATGCTGAGAAAAAAACTCGCAAATTTGCCACTTTTTAAAGTGGCACATTTGCGAGAGAAAAAACCCTTTGAAATTTACGAGAAATACACGTAGCGTAGCTATAGTCTAATGTGAGGATTTGTTGGTGGTTAACGGGACACTATTTATAAAATGAAAAGGTAGGATGGAGATGGATTAATCCCAATTTAAACTTTACTCGTAATACACGGCAGCTAGAGCGACAACACTTCCTGATCCCCTTATCAGCTGACTAAACACTAACCAATCAGAAGGTAGCATACTTTAGGTAAATGCAAGTGTATGACGGAGCGCAGCAGATTCGACAAATCAATTGAGCTACTTGTACAAAAAAATAACAAAATGTGTAAATCATAATTCTGGAAACAAAAATGTACAAGTAAATATTTCTTTTGACAAATTAACTTAATTGCTTGATCCTCAGGGTGTGGACCTTTGCAAAGTGAGGTGTCTTTGTTGCTGGCAGTACCCAACGCTTCAAATTCATATGGTTAAAGCCATTACTATCTCCTTATTTGAAAACCCGACCGAAAAGTATTGGCACAAACATCCGAGTAGTACGCTACGTGTATTTCTTGTAAGTTGCTGAGTTTTTTTCTCGCAAATCTGCCACTCACAAATTTGCCACTTTATAAACTTTTTTTCTCAGAATATTGCCCCCGCCCTCTAAAAAAACATATATTTATATGTGGCCCTATAATACGTCGTCATACGGTCCCGTCATGACATGATTCGCAATTTTTATTTTCTTCTGCTTACAGAATTCCGGTGGGTTGCGCGCAAGACGCACGTACCGTCGGACTTATAAATACGCTTATATGTGTGTAAATATCCACACTGTGGCATTTTATATATTCAATGTCAGCTTGTTTAGCGAGTGGCAACGTAAGATGGCTGCCACACATACAAGTACTGTAGTTCAGACCAAGATTATGTGTGAATAGAGCATGCACAGAACACAAACCAAAGTTCCGTACCCCAATATGCATTTATATGACCAAATATTAAAATTAGAAAAGGGGTACCCCAGGGTTCTTATTCAGTTTTTTTTCTTCAGGTTTTCCATTTAAGCCTTATCTAAGCCACAGAAGGTCAAACTAAAATCCGTGGATGTTTGGTCAAGGGCCACATTATTAGCTACGTTTATTCTTATAAATTATTAAATCCGATCACCATACAGCACAAGAATGATGCATAAGCATTAACACGACTGTCAAACATGAAACATCAGTAGCTCTATCTTGTTGGAGATTATAATTACAATCTTAACTGAAGATTCATTTGAATGTGCTTTGCTATCTTTGAGATTAATCAGATAATCGCGCTAAGAAGTTGCTTTGATTTCTGCAGCACTTTTATCACCATGTCGTCATTCATGTTAAAAGATACAGAGAGTTAATTATGGAATTCTTGAAGTGACGATGATGTTGTGGTAACATCTTCATTAAAATGCCTTGTTAATCAATCTGTTAAGGAAAGATTGTCCGGGGACTATTTTCAGAATATTTTGGATGTTTTGTTAGGCAAAAAAATGAATGTACAAAATCACACAGTCATCCATAAAATTGTACAAAGTAGAATTAGTGGGCAACAAGAAGGATTGTCACTTACAGTTGTTTTAGCCCCTGTAGACAAACAGAATGCAATGTGAAAATTGTACAAAGTAATCTAATCAATTCAGCAGCAGCTCTCTGTCACTGTTGATCCTTGAAACATTTGCATAATAATGTTTGTTCTGTCATATGAGCACAACATCAGGTTTGACCTTGCCCAATATGCCGCCCCCTTACCTTTTCCAAGAAGACACATCAAGAATTCCACCACAAACAGCCAACTAACTAAATTAAAAAAAAGCTCACTGTAGCAGAATGGACTTTGACTGCCAGATGAAATTGAATGAACGTCTCTCCAATGAAACCTATTACAGATAACAAGCATAAAGTTTAATAAGCCGTAATGCGCATCGGCATCCTCAGTCACCGGGTAGCCTCTCAAGGCAGTCACGTCATCACAGGAAAACTTATGCATTTCAATCGAGGCAAGCCTTCACGGCTCACAGCACAACGCTCGTTCCAGCTCCGAGGCAGTGATCGCTCGGCGTTCCCACTATGACAGTTTTGAAAACTGCTGATGTCTTGGGTTTATTCCTAAACGCACCACGGGGAGCCTTCTTTGTTTGCCTGCCTGTCATTGCAAATGATTACTGGCAAATCTCATACGAGGTGACTGATCACCATCAGTAGATGGGATCGCTCGGAGGGTGGAAAAGCTTTTTTTCTCACATAATAACTTGGAAGACAGCATTTTCTATTTAGCAACTTATGAACCAAATACATATCTGGACTTTTATGGCTCAAACACTAAATGATTGTTTCAGTCTGTAGATGATTACCACGAATCTAAGAATCCACTCAGACATAAAAATAAGGCTGGATTTTAAAAAACGAATAATCAAAAATTAATGGATTTTTCTTTTCAAGCCCGATATGAACTCATAAAACCATCAATCCATTATTTTGTATATCTAATTTCCCCTAATTTCTTACAGAAATATATATATTTTTTAAATGTGTGTATCTTATTGTTTTAGCATTAGAATATAGCTAAGTTTCATCATTATTCACAAACCCGTTAAAAAAAACTGGGAAAAAATAGCTTGTTGAAACATGGCCCTGGTTGATCTCTTTTATACTTTGCTGCCACCTGCTGGCCGTTTTTTTGGGGTAATAACAACCATTGCTTTAAGCGACCTCTTCAGGTCAGATCCTGCATCAAAGCTTTATGTATGCTCTAGCATTAAAAAAAAAAAAACATTAAAAAAATTCTAAATACGTTTTTGGGATTATAGAACGTTTTTATACGTTTTGGGGAGCAAATGAGATCATCGATGTCGGATGGAATTAAGTGAATCGAATGGAATTGGAAACAAATCTAAACTGAATCAAACTGAACCTTTGTGAATCAAAATCGAATCGACTGAGAAAATTAGAATCGATACCCAGCCCTAATAAATAACCGTTTTTAGCAAGCGGATTGGTATTTTTTTTGTATTTTTCTAGCGATACTATCATGATATACTGATTTATGTTTGTAGGATCAATCTTCCCATCCTGCAAGCCTCCTGAGACTGTATTCAAGATAACCTTCTGGCTGGGGTACTTCAACAGTTGCATTAACCCCATCATATATCCGTGCTTCAGCCAGGAGTTCAAGAAAGCCTTCCTCAACGTGCTGCATGGCCGCTGCCTGAGGAATGGCAAAACCCAAGGACCTCACACCACCACCCACTCCTCTAGCCCAGGGTCTAAAACCCCTGATTTCTCTACCCCCTACGGTGTTTCGTCATGGGGTTGCTGCGGAGCGCTGTGCATGTCCTCTGAAGGTGGTTCCGATGATGCCAGTTCAGCAATCCAGAGGAAAAATCTCCTGAGATCGTGGTGCTTTTCAACTCGTCAAACTCCAATACCTGAGAACTCATCTGCAAAGGTCTTACAACTTTCCCTTAATGTTACCGGGGAGGCTGTTTGACTGGTACTTTGGGAAGTTTGATCCTACAAGGATCACTCACAAGTACAGTGTGTATATTATTATTATTCGGATGTCAACTGATACAACTACTACTACCTATATTTGTGGAACTGAGCCTTTATGAGGATCATTTACTACAACGTTAACATAATTTTTGTAGTATACATTCTTTAGAGAATAATCCACCTGTTCAACAATACTGGGCAAATAAAATCTTATTGAAAAAGGTGCATATTTTCAACAGATATCTTCGAAATGCAATTGTAGTCTGTCTAAATGAGTAGAAGTCATATTCACAGATAATCTGAATTTCCATGAGACAATGTTAATTGGTATGAGAAAACACAGAATGAGAAGGTTGTTAAAGAAATAAACAAGCCACGTGTATGAGAAA
The DNA here is from genome assembly GCF_054856555.1 of Leptonotus elevatus. Taxonomy (NCBI): domain Eukaryota; kingdom Metazoa; phylum Chordata; class Actinopteri; order Syngnathiformes; family Syngnathidae; genus Leptonotus; species Leptonotus elevatus. Next base: position 9,681,527 of record NC_141253.1, read on the forward strand.
AACAACAGAAAAAACTCGATGTGCTCCTTTGGTGTTCTTTTGTTTGCATTGCTCTTTGATGGACTTATGGGCAGGTTTCACAGTGTGGCTTGGAGAAAGGACTAAAAGCAACAATGGCATTTTTTTTTTTTTTTTACATGACAAATGACTTCTGTGAGATTATTTTAAACTTGGAAGTATTAGCTGTGTTCATAATAGCAAAGCATTGAGATTGCATTAAGTTTTTGAGCTTCAAATAATAATGGATGAAAGACCAAAGAAAAAGCGGGCTAAGGGAATACAATAATATTGATGTTTTCAGTTTCATGTGAATACACTACAGCACTTATGTTTCAACAAATGTTGCCACTGTAAAATGACATTCAACGAGGATGACTGACAATCGACACAGACAACTAACCCCTAGCCATGCTATCGTGACAGCTGAACATGAATCTCATTTCTGAAAACTGAACACCAGGTGGCCATTTTCCCTCCCAGTCATTAAACGGACCACTTTCTCTTTAAAACTACTGAACGTAGAATATGCCATTTCGAATCGCTGCCGCCAACTGCTGACAAAAAATGAAAACTATTGGCCAGAGGCTTGCGGGAGTACTCATTGTGAACAGCTAAGGTGTTAATCTACTAATTAGAATGCATTTCGGTCATAAATGGTCAAATAAAAAGCTAACTGCAAAGTTATTTTTTGGGGGGGGGGGGGGTCCCATATTGCAGCTTCAATTTGACCTCACCAGAGCAAAAAACAACCCTGGATGCAAACTGACAACACGGTGCTTCATATTTACCCCGCCAAAATCGAGATTCAGCACAAGTTCCGTCGCACAGTGTAAACATGCCGTGAATTGATGATCTATCCATTTGACAACCATGCAATTGGCATTCAAAAAACGTGCAGTGCATAACAGGCTTCTATATAGTACTCCCTCGTGTTCAACAAAGCACCAAACCAGTCAGTCAGCAAGTGGAACAAACCGCATCAGTCCGTTGTTTGCATCATACATAATCACAATAGGTGTAAGCGGAGGCAGGCGGGCCAAATAAGCCGAAAAGTAGTCAGGAGATGAGGAAGTAAAAACTGAGATGAAATACTAAGGACGTAACAATAACACAACAAGTTATTGCCATCGTCAAGTTAGGATATTACATCTGTTAAAATGGCCAGGTTGTATTCCATTGATGTAGTTCAAGCACACCCTGGTGGTTAGTTTATTAGTGCAGATTAATTTTAATTATTTTGGCCACCATGCTTCATTTGAAGGGCAACGGACCAATTAGCAAGTAAGTGCCTCAAAATTGTTTTTAGTGATTGTAGGAGAGTTATGTACATTAATGTTACAACTTGAATTTTATGTATAATTATGACCTCAGATAATTAGTATTCTGATTATTGCTCACATGGATGAAAACTGTACACGTGCTTTGTAATTGGCTGCCAACCAGTCCAGGGTATACCCCGCCTCTCTCCCAAAGTCTGCCGGGATCGCCTCCAGCACAACCGTGTCGCTAATATGAGCAGAAAATGGATGAATGGGTGTAAAACAAAAGCCATTGATTCTCCTTCCCAAAGTAAAAAAGCTTTGAAAAATAATTGATGAAACGCTTTAACTGTGTCTTTATTCTATTTAAGACTCGTACTGGCGGTAGCACTAGAACGAAGTGGCCTTTTTCCAGCGTGCCTGCCTGCCTGCAGGCTGTGATGATACCTGAGCAGGCTTATCTGCCAAGCGCAGGACGATGAAGGAATTTTTCGAAGACAAATAATTTGTCATTTTGAAGTCACCTGAGGTGAGAAGACAAGAGGATGTGCGGCCAATATTCTCTTTCCACTCTTTTAACAGTGACAATGTATGACTATATTGGCCCGACCTCAAACAATTAATTTTCTTAAATCTCTCAAATATGCTTTTTCATTGAGATATTGTGCAACCAAAGGAATTTTGTTGGAATGACTGGACGAAATATGCCTTTTCAAAATGTGTTTATTAAATACTTTGCCTCTCTTGTTTTCCCCCTCCGCTAATGTAAATCCGAAGCTGTTGTGGTCTGTTGACGTGGAAAATTTCTGTAATGTTTGTTGTGATTCAAATCGTTGCATGCACTGGAGTTGAAAATAAAAAGCGCAAACCTTAAACATGAATAATTCAGAACATCTTTATCGAATCCACGTTTGCGTCTCCTTACCACAGTCAACCACCTGCATATGTTATCTTCTCTGTGTGTGGGAGTGTGTCCGATTTATGTTTCAGCAGCTCTCATTTAAGAAGCAGTACGCTGCTGAATTAGTCCAAGCAAATAGATTGCAAAGGAGACATGTTGCACTGAATGAGGTAAATGTCATATACTGACCGGTTTCCTGACACCCCTGGAAACCTCCAATAGAGTAAAACTGCACATTTTAGAGTGACCTTCTATTGTGGGCAGCCAAAGACACAACCTCATGCTGTCTAATTGTCTGATTGGTTGTTAACAGAGATGGGAAGTAACTTTAGTTGAGTGTTTTTTTTTCAGTACTTTGTACTTTCCCGAGTATTTATTTTTTAGACTACTTTTTTAAGTATCTGTACTTTTTGCTTGATGCATTTTCAAAACAAGGTTGTTACTTTTGTTTTTAAATGCATGAAAACGATTCAAATACTTGAGCTGGAAGGAAAAGCAGCGTGAATGGCTCCTGGCTCCGCCAATCATATGAAGCTACCCATGGCCCACTACATCAAAGCTTGTGATTGGCTCTACGACACGCGATCACATGACGTGTAATTGGCTAGATTAGAACAACGCGTAAATATGAGGGCAATGCGCACCCCCACTACAGAGGATAATTTGAACTTGATAGCAAGTCAGAGAGTCAACTGGCCGATGGATCCCCATTTTTACTCCATTTTAGCTAATATCTTTCAAACTGACGTAGAAGGATCATATGGTAAAAATACTTTTTACTTTTACTCGTCAAGTACATTTCAGACCCTGTACTTTTGTACTTTTACTTGAGTAATAATTTGAGTGAGTACTTTTACTTTTACCTAAGTTGTTTTTTACACAAGTAATTTGACTTTTACTCAAGTAGAGAATGTCAGTACTTTTCCCATCTCTGATTGTTACCTGAGACCTGAGCAACATTGATGTCATCTTCAGTCGACAGCAAGTGGCAAAATGGCCGCCCCCTGAGATGGATAAAAACGGCTGGATTTGCTGCTTAACTCATATTCCACTAATGCAATATTAACCACAATAACATATTTAGACTAGAGGGGCTGCATAGAACATATTGTCAAAAAATTGGGTTGACTTCCCCTTTGAGTGGGAACTCAAATGAGGGTGTTTAACTAACTAATGTCTCCAATTTACATAAAAGAGTCAAAGATTCTTAAATGTTCTAAATCATGAATGTCTGACTATTTCATCTCTTGCATTTTACTTTGTGTACATGACGTACAATCCAATTAAAGCCAATTGTTTTAATACCATACCGCATCTGAGCATGCATTAGGGGTAACTCATCGGTCTTTTCTTAACTCATTCACAGCCATTGACGATTATAGACGTCAAATATTCATTTTAACTATTTCTATTAGTTTAACTTTTTTTTTTACCCTTTTGTTAACAAGAGTATGAAAACCTAAAAAATGTTAATTGTACTTTTAGAACAGATATACATTTTTGGAGTAATCGTGAGTTAACTCGTGAAGTCATGCAATTAACTACGATTAAAAAATGTAATTGCCTGACGCTCCTAATTTTTTATAATATTTTCTTTTCTTTTTTTTAATCGCATCAGGCGATTAATTTTTTTTAATTGTAATTAATCGCATGGCTTCAATAGTTAACTCCCGATTGATCATAAATTTGATATCTGTTCTAGATGTACAATATATTTTTTCTTCTAGGTTTTCATACTCTTGTTAACAAAAGTGGAAAAAATGTTAAACTAATAGAAATTGTTCAAATGAATTTTTGACGTCTATTGTCAATGGCATTGAATGAGTTAAAGAGCTTACTTACTCTTTTCAAGAAACTACCATGGTTGGCAGAAATTATTCTAAATGAATTATTAAAGGTAATCTCCACATGGAAGTGAATTTGTATGGGATCAAAACTGATTTTATATCAAATATTGCAGCTGTGAAATTATTCGTAAGAGTCCAAAATAACATTGCTCGTAACAATATGTGAACCGTGCAATAGGGTAAGCAGCTGGCTGTTATCCTTGAAGCTTGAGGACATAAAGGAATTAAAAGTCATGTGGGGATTACTCCTTGATGTGTTGTGTAATCTAAAAAGGTCAGGGTACTTAAAGTGTGGAGGTTTGAAGTTAAAAAATCAGGGCTGCATTGTTGAAATTCCTTTTAATCTGAAAATTGTGTGAAAATAATTAGCGGCTGCAGTAGGAGACCTTTTCATTGCTCAGAAATAATATCCGCGAGAAACAAAAATGAAAGGTTATTTGATGGTTTGGGCGGCATAATTGTATTCAATTGAGGCTGATCAACTACTTTCTTTGTCTCGCTCTCTTGACCATGGATTTGAAATCTCGAATTGTTTGGATTTTTGGTGTTTCCACAAAATAATACAAAACAAAATGGAATTTATTGTAACAAATGTGAATACAAGCAAACATCAGGAAAGCCTTTTGACAATATCTGCTAGCTTTCCAGTCAATAAAAGGCTTGGAAATTTGTATTTTTAATTGTTTGTGTACAAATAGTTCGATCTCTGAAATGGTGTTGCTTGTATTCATGTAAGGGAATGTGAAGACAGAAATTATTTTTCTAAAAGCCCATGATTGATAGGGTGCCTAAAACATAGCCTTGTGCAGACTACTAGCTCTGACCCAGTCTTCACGGGAACAAAAGTAGTACATGATGTTGACTAACAACAATACTCATAGGTATATATTCTTAATCCTCTGCAAAGACCAAGTACCATATTGAATTGAAGCAAATGTGGCAAAAACAAAAAAAAATATTGTTTACATTCTAATTGTCATTACTGGTTGTTATTATAAAGTACAATAAAGAATGCAATTTTCCTTATTAAAAACACATTACAAAGTTGTTCTTGTTTTGTTTGTTTTTGTTTTTACTGGAACGGTCATTTCTAATCATCATGCTGAGTTTTGAGTTGTGAGTTTAACTTGTATCTCGAGGCACCACTGTATATTTAAAGTAGCGAAATTGAAACAAATGTATATATTATATCAGATGAAATTACATTTTGGCAAGTGTCATCATAAGATATCAGTTGTTACCAAACTATCTTCTAGAACTAGATCCCATTTGTATACAATTTGACCTCATTAGAATATGAAAAGTGACACCGCCAAAGGACTTATTATCAACAAGGTTGCACATTGTGTCTTAAGGATACATGTGTTAGCTAACACACCCAACCACGCACGCAGACTCAATAGCTGTCAACACTGTGTCAACAAATGAAGCTCCCGATACACACATTAGGGAGACCTTCAATCAATCTGTCACGATAACCTGCCAGCCATCCGCTTCTCTCTACAGGCCACTTTAATGAATAAGAAGGCTGTTTTTCGATATGCCTACTGTGCCTTACTTACTGTCAAAATGTCAGAGCAGGCGTTCCTCCTAAAATCCATCTCAACAGCATCTGCATATACAGCATGAGTTGGACTGTAGTCAAACTGAAATCATGGTCACAATGTGAAATCTCTGACTGGTGAAACACTATTCCTCTAGAGTTGGATATACAAATATGAACCCAAAATAGAAGAAGGTAGCTACAATAATAAGTTCGGTGTTCTTTCAGGCGCGAGACACATTTTTGTAGATTTGTAATTATTTTTAAAAAGGCACAAATAACACATTAATTATCATTATTATAAGTTTTTTTATAATGTTGAAGTAGACTTACTCAGACCGTCGTAAATATGTTGGTGTGGTGTCACTTGCGGTGATGATAGGCATGTGTCAGGCATAACCAGCCATTGTGTCAACATTTCATGCTTGTTTATATCTTATAATAACTAAAACAAGATGACTCATCCCAGTATTTGGCGGAGTAATTGTTTTTTAACCTCGACGATTAAAAAAAAAGTGCATGATAATCACGGAAACAAGACGAGGGGTGAATAACAAAAAAAGTTCAAGTTTGCCGGTCGTTTCCGGCCACTGCTGGCCGCGTTCCAACACTAGCACCCACACCCCTGCGACCCTCAACCGCGCGCTCCCGCTCATCGGCGGGAGGGCATCTCGGCTATCTGAAATGCTTCGGACACTCAGACAGACACTACACACTCGCAGCCTCTAACCCGTCGTCGGGAACGCGCAACTGAGGGGCAAAAAGGTGGAAGCGCAAGTTTGGGACGCGGCCATCACGTCGCACACTGGAAACGGAAACAAAGTTGATGAGTTAAAACCCAGAAGTCGGAAGTCCCGCCCCCATTGCAAAACTTAAAATGTCCTCTGTTGAAGCCATTCTTTTGTTGATTTGGATGGATGCTTTGCCTGGTTGTCATGGTGAAATGTTAAATTCCTCTTCAGCTAAATCAGAAGCCAGATGCTTTTATGGCAGAATAGACTGCTATTCAGAGCTGTTCATAATGCCCACCATATTGACAAAGGACCATGTTCCACCTGAAGGAAAACAGCCCCAAGCAATCAGGCTGCTATTGACACATTTCACTGTGGTTATAACATTGATTTTGTCATGTGCAGAGCTGTTTCTGCATCAAACACACCAATTATTAATTATATCCCAAATTTTGAACCCTGGTTTGAGGAGACGACTTCCAGTCTTCTTTGTATGAAAGAAAGAAAGAAAGAAAAATCGACCAAGCCATTATGTCTGTTTACTGTTTGGCCATCCATCAATCTTCTCTACCGGTCAACCCATCCTGTTAAACTTCAAAATAAGCGCTACACTACCATCTAGTGTTGAGAAATCGCATTGCAAATAGGTTGTTCTGCATTCAGGGCGAGTAGATCAGAAGCGAAGCAATGATTAGAATTCAATATCTCGTGATTCTCATTTTGCTGGTGAGATTATGCGTTTTATTTCATTTTCATATATTTTAACGTCTGTCAAAAAAAAAAAAGTTCAGGGCACCTACCTGATAAATATCCTGTCATGCAGTAGTGGGCCTAAAGTAGAAAGTATTTCCCCAGGACAACTGTGAACCATACTATCATATCATATCTTAACGTAACACATTATGTCCACATTCCTTGTCCGCTAGCACTGTTGTGAGCTGGACCCTACCCTGGCTGACTTTGAGGTGAGAGGAAGGATACACCCTGGAGTGGTCGTCCATGGGCAAGCTGTCTGAAAGCTAAATTAAATCGAGCAAATGTGTTTTCTTGACCATTAACAATGCTACAAGAGAAAAATATATTTGATTTTTATTGCCTTTTAATCATCTGGTATTCTAAAAGTGTAGTTCTCCCTTTAAATAATCTTTTATATGTTTGTCATTTCTGCATTTCATAAAATATGACACTAAGGAAACAAGATTGAATCATGTTTTACTTTTTTTTAATTCTTTGAAGTCCTTGTTGTTTTTCCCCTACTTTTTATTTTTATTTTTTATTACCAGCCATTGAATTGACACTTTTATTTCCTATAGTGAGCAAGCATCCCAAAGCCACCGGAATAAACACCATCACACAGTTTCACTTTCACAAAAAGGGTAAAAGAGGAGTATTATCGGTGTATAGAACATCCCTTCTCAGTCTGCAGCACATTGCGAACATACATATTACTTGATTAGCATAATATGGCATAGCATTCAAACTCAGGCTGACACGGCTTTCTCGAAAAGTACAGTTGTGTGGTTGACGCGTGTATGTGCAAGGAGGGATGGGACGTACACAATATGGGTGGTAATGGTGAACTCAGACAAACCACAAGCAGCGGATCATGAGAGTGGAAAGATATGTTGGCGTGGTAACAGCTGCAAACAACTCAAAAATGTTGAGACCCAGGTTTTTTTTTTAGTTAACGAAAAGTAACAACAAAATAACAAAAATTGTAAAAAAAAAAAGAAAATTGTTTAAGAAATAAAAATGAAAATGCTAAAAATAAAGATAAAAAATAGATTTTACAAAACGAACTATAATTATGACGAAAATTTCAATACATAAAACTTTGGGGTTGATTCTGAATGTGATTTTAAGTGTATTTATTTCGATAGAAGGACGTTCGAAAATGTGCCGCACAGTACTGACATCGTCTAGCAGCAGCCAATAGAAAAGCGCCTCAAGATGAGGCCGAAACGCAATGCTAGGTAAGATTAAGAAGGTTAGACAGCTCAATGTAAAACCAATTTATTAGTAGTAGTAGTAGTAGTAGTGGTAGTCGATCATAGTGGTCAGGAGCATCGTACACAATCTGGCCCAGCAGTCCGTAATTTGGACAATGGTGATTTAGTTTCAGTAATGTTGAGTGGTTTCAATAGCAATGAGAAGGGGGAGAACCGGCGGCCAGCCAGATAACAAGCCTCATCCATGATTCGGCATGATGAAAAAAAAAAAAAACCGATAAATGCACCCAAAAACTATAAGAGGTAAAGAGGACTATTGGAGCGCTGCCATCCCTCCAACGTGGACACCGCACGCGATACACACAGTACAGAACATCAGCTCGCCGCCACTTTCAAGCGCAAAACAACATGCTCAGCCTTTCAGCAACTAGTTACAAATTGACACTAAAGAGCAGATTAACAACAAAGTAAAAAATAAAATAAAATCAAGACCGTGAACTCTTTGACTTTACAGGAGCTCGAGACCCAAATGAACGCGCAAAATCTGGCACCTTTAAATCGGTTTATCCTTGCAATTTTACATCTTTTTTTTTTAATTATCTTACATCCTTCATTTAAAGAAGAGCAAAACAATTATGTATACACCTTCTACGGATTCAGGCACATAACGAGTAAGAACAGGAACATTCTGAGTGAAGATGCACGGCTTGGTGATGGACGGCTTCCAAAGTTTGCAAATTGGACAGCTGCTGTGCGAATTAGATGATGTGGCGCAACAATAAGGCATTCATTCATCTTTCCCTTAATTAGCCTTCATCCCACTTGCTAATGGCAAGATATGTGGCGAGATGAGGCGCAAAGCTACATTTACAACAGGAATCTTCAGCTGACAAAGTTTAGACTTGGTGTACGCACGTCAGCAAAGCTAGAAATCATAAGAGTGTGATGGGTTGTACTATTTGAAAAAAAAAAAAAATCTTCTATAACTTAAGACAGCCCTGTGGGTGAATTATCGATTAAATGTTGGGTGGTGATAAAGCACACATGCTGCTCTCAATACAGTACATTTGACCTTTTGCACTAACGTACCAAATCTGCTTGACGATGTTAAATCAGCCCACCCAATGGTGGGTGAGAGGGAGATAAAAACAATATAAAACAAAATAAAAAGTGCACAAAAGAGTGTTTTTTTTTTTTTTAACTGTGTCCTCAAGGTTCTGGTTTGAAGGGGTGAAAGGGGAGTGAGAATGTGGGAGAAAAAGCATGAGGTGGCAGAGTTACAGCTCACGGATGGCCGAATGCCAAATGGATCGTCGTGAGAAGTTCCGGCGCGGAACCCCCCTCTGATCCTTTACCCGCCCCTCTGCGCAATGGATGGAACGCTTTAACCCAGGGTGGTGATGTTAGTCTTCCCACCAGGGGGCGCCACAATGCGCTGGGTGTTGCGGCGAGGAATGTTGTCGTCAACCTGAGAACCTGCGTGGCCAAAAACAGTCAATTTTACTTTTAAAAGGAAGGCTGAAGCTTAATATGTATCCATTTGATTAGCAAAGTGGTTGTCGAGCTTTTTACATCATAACATAGACATAATCGCGACAATCGCGTTTTTGTCATGTTTTTGAATCACAACATGGTCAAGCAGATTGTAATTTTTTTTGTTAATCTTATTTCTGTGCAGATGATCTTAACACGGCAGAGAAGTCACAATCATTGAGGGGGGGGGGGTAATGAATTTCATAGAAAGCTACATTTACGGAAATAACGAGCAGAGGATAACTTTACAAACTCTCCAGCAGTCAGCGTCATCCAACTGTAGCATACCCTCTTAGCGCTAAGAAAGCCCTTGAGATTTTCTTTTAACAAGATACCACAATACAAAACACACTTTTTTCTCTTTGCGTCAAAGTTAAACAAATACCAAATGACAAAGTACTGTATTGTAAAACAGACACATTTTCTGCCTCTAATTCATAACTTGATTGTGTTAAATTATTTTAATTATTGTAATTAATCTTCTGGTTAATCAGTTAATGGAATTTTTTATTCTGACAAATATTGGCATTAACATTTGATCATCAAATCCATATGGGTCAGGTCCTAATCAGTATTCTCCATTGGTTTCTTTCTTTGAAGAAATTTCTAAGACAAGTGTGTGCGTGTGTTTTATAAGATTGACCAAACATTTATTTTTCCCAAAGCAAACATGGTGCATAGGCATTTAGCCGTTATGCTGCACCTAAATGGAATAAGATGTCAACAGAACTGACATTAGCTCCAGGTGTAAATGCTTTTAAATACAGGTTAGAAACTTTGCGCCTTTTAGAGGATTTCTATCATAAATTTTTCCACACTTATGTTTGTGTGCAGTACAATATTTTAGCAAATATGTAAACTCCTTTTTATTTCTCAATTTTGCTTTTTTTTTTTAATGTATTAGACTCTTCTGCTTTTTAAATTTCGTAAATTCCATTTCATTTAAATGTTATATTTAGCCTTTAAATGTTGCCTTGTAACTATGAATGACATTGTGTATGAAATGCGTTTTATAAACAAAGCCTTGCCTTTATAGTTTAGTCAAGTCTAACTTAAAAGACGATGTATCGGATGAGACTTTACTAACCAGAGAGGCTGAAGCCAGATTGATGCAGGTTCCTGACAGGTTGCTGGCTGGGCTGCTTTGCAGGTGACGTCTTGGCAGATGAGGAGGGAGTCATGGCTTTAGGGGTGACCGACACCTCGCAAACCGGACCGTCGTACAGTCCTCTGGGTACACCCCTCAACTCGGCCAGCTGCATTGTGGGAAATATAGTTTAGGGGGGGAAAAAAAAGACATGTAATCAAATTGTGTTGTACCCTGCTGCGAGCTTTTATCCTCTTGTAGACGTAGTCCGGGAAAGGTTTGCGGGCCACGTAGCGTCCAGAACCTTCTGTGGTGTGGAGGTTTCCTTCCTCCAAGACGATCTTGCCCTGGCTGATCACCACCAGAGGCCCTCCACGCACCTCTGTCCCTTCAAAGATGTTATACTCCACAGTCTGCAGGAGGAAGCCATTAAAGAACAAAAGAAAAATATATGAAGTCAAGTCTTCCTCTTGCAACATAAAAATAAATAAATACATGTTTTGAGATTGTTTTGATCTGCAATAAATAGGGATGTTCGATGCCACTTTTTTCAGACTGATACCAGTACGAGTAGTCGACTCGATACCAAGTACCGATACCACTAGTATGATAATTTTCAAGAAAGATCTAAAATTCCCAATGTAGCATTTGTTCCCCCAAAATTAAATTAATAGCAATTTTCTATTCTTCTAAATTCTAATTTTCCTTGATCATAACGCATCATCCGTATCGGACGCAGTCGCGAGTACCGATAACTTGGAATAAGGCCCAATACCGATACCTGGTATCGGAACTCGCCCATCCCAAGCAACGAATCTGCATCATTGTAGACATGCATCAAGAATTGTCTTCAGAATATAAAGTGGAAACACTTCAGTATTAATATAACAGGCATGCTAAGTTCATTGAAGCCTCCTAACAGTCCTTTGGTGTGGAATACAAATACATATATATATACACATATATATAACTAAATCAACATATATAAATAATAATAATAATGCAAGTTTCTAATTACATCCACAGTCAGGGTTTCATTGATTATTATTCACAATTGTACTTTAAATATGAAGTTAAATGAAAAAAAACTTGTGGCATAGTATCAAGAGATTAAGAATAATGCATTCATGTGAAAATGGCCGAAAAAGCACTGATACCAAAATTTTCTTTTGAGTTGTGGGGGGTGGCCAGACAGTGGCAAAGGAGCCAACCCCCCCCCCCCCCCCCCGCCACCACTGGCCATTATGTAGCTCCACTCCTGATAAGAAGCAACCACCGCAATAAACACAGCACAACCGCACAAATAATGCTCCTTAAAAAGAACTCAAAACTAAACCCCTTGCAGCAATATTAACCGTGACATTTTAATAGAAACACATTACATGCTTGACTTCCTGTGTGCATTTCCCAGGTTGTGTTAGATGTGAAGGAGCGAGACATTTTGATCAAATAGCTCCCGGCTGGGTTTCTCGAATGCTTTATTACAGCCGCACTGACTCATGACGCAAACACGGGTATATTACCGGTACACCAAAATAACTTCAAAGCAGAAACACGTTGATTTCATCCTGTCGACGTGATATTTTTTGCTCCTTTCTTCAGGATGATGGATGTGAACTCCCAGTAGACCGTGTTGCCGCGCACAGATGTATGAAAATCCTACCCAGGAAGCTGTTGACGTCCTTCCAATTTGGAGTATCAGGCAACCAAGTAAAATTAGAACGGTATGAAAAAGTGCTCATGCGATTGAACCCGCATTGACCCAAAAATGTTCCTGGTAAAAATTGTCATAGCAACAAGTTTGAAAACAACGGATGAGGCACACAAGCCTCAGGGAAGAAGAACAAACGGGGTCAATCAAGGATAGTCCAACATGGAGTGTGTGCTGAAAAACTACTGAAGGCTGAGGTCATTCATTTTGGATGAGTATGAACGGCGGAAATGAGATCACTAATACAGTACAATAAAAGCTTGTATAGAATGAGCAAGCCCTACCGCTAACATCATCATTTTCCGACCAGGCGGAATAAGAAGAAACCAAAGAAAAACGGATCCAAAAACAGCGCAGACGCACACAGATCTGTCTGCAAACAATCAACACCAATGCGTTCCAGTTCCTTGGCAGATTTTGAGGATGACATCAGCCCCCCTGCTGCCGCGGGAGGTCCACACCCTGCTCAAGCGGGACAACCATAAAACCTCTTCTGACAGAATGAAAGAGTCTGCCTGCTAACTAGCTCTTCTGGCTTCATTAATCATGTGAGCTAAATTTTGATTAAGTGCATCTTGGGAGAGTTTTATATTCTGTATTGTAAATGGAGTGTCACTATTCCACTACTGACATCAGTTTTTTCCTTGCTCGCTAATAAATACACAGCAGACAGCCTTAGCGGGAGTCGAAAGACAACGACACTATGCTTGAAAGTAACTCAATGGAGCAGAGACCTCGGCAAAAGGTCGAACTGTTAACAGAAATATTATGTAATCTACCATACTGAAGAGAAAAACTTTTAAACAATATTGAGAATTAATATCTATTATTACGACTCAAGAGTGCAGGTATAAAAGGAACTGACAGAATGTGACGGGAAAAATGCAAATTCTCACACACACCCCAAAGCACACAAAGGCGAGAGATTGCAAACGGTGAGGGAATAGCATACCGAGTTGTGGCTCTTGGCAGAGATGATCTTAGTAACGTCGGGGTCCCACAGTACAAGATCTGCATCGGAGCCCACAGAAATACGACCCTTGCGGGGGTACAGGTTGAAGATCTTGGCCGCATTGGTGCTGGTCACCGCCACAAACTGGTTTTCATCCATCTTGCCAGTCACCTGAAATTAATCCCAATTCAGTTTGAGAATAATCCCAATCAGGGAATAGATGAGCACAAATTCCAATGTCATTTCCAACCTGCTCAATTATACTACAAAAAAAAATCAGCTTTTATAAAATAATGCCTTCTGCCTTGCATACATTTTTTTTTAATTCGTAGTGGCTTATATTTGATACCGTTAGATTGTATTATGTAAACCGGCAACATAAGCAGTAGGCATTAGATTCTGGCTTCATATATCCTTCCTTCCTTTCCTTTAGGTCTCCCTAATTTGTTGGAATGTAGATGTTTCTGGGGTTGGTGAAAGATTCTGGTTGGTAACCCGGTGGGTAGAAGGTGATGTCTGGTCGGTGCAGGATTTCACTTTTCTTTCTTTTCTTTGATCCTTCCTCGGGTCTACTGACAATCTCACGACTCTAGCTGGATTTTGAAGTATTCGGTTTAGGGTGAACGGTAATGGGATTTTTAATAGGTTTTAGGTGAATTAATGAGCACACACTCACACGCACATGCACATACTCACGCACATACAAAGAAAAAAAAAAGAGAAGAAAAAAAGAGAGCAATGATGATGACATGTCGAATCAGTAAGATTACCAAATGAACAATACTGAGTTCTCTTTCAAAAAAGAAAAAAAGAAAGAAAAAACATTAGATTCTGGCTGTATGATAACCGTGAGCAAAATGATCGTGGTATTCAAAATGACAACTCTAAAAATACCTTTTTTTTAAATATTTGGGTTGAACACAATATATTTTATTTTTTAAATCGAAATATAGAATTTTTGGTACAAAAAAAAAAACGTGTACCATTTAACATTCTTCTGTTTTAATTACCCACAGGTGAGCTATTTATGCTAATTTGGACAATCCAAATTAAGGTATCTGTCTCTTTCATTTCCATTTCACCTCCGTGCAAAACTGCCCACATGCCCTCTCTGCTGCTCACCAAGAAGGCAGAAAAAAAGTTAATTGGAGACAATTAACTTCAAAGAGACGAGAGACTCAAAAACCTGTGATGTCACACACAGCAAATTCACCTCATTAGCTCCGAGATGAGAAGTGGAAAAGCTACACTACTTATATTTGCTGACAGAGATAACCTAAAACACAATTAATATATTATCATTTATAAGATCTCAATTATTGCCCAAACTTGAAGCCAAATTGTTGAGAGAATGTCACACACGTGACGAGAGAATGGCCCACTAATGGCATTTTCCTTGGAAATTTAAACCACTACGGTCAGTCAGTTGGACATAAAGAAATTCCTGTATCGTTCCAATGAAGTGAAGTTCATGTGCAATACGCGCGAGAACACGCACCACACACTTGTCCCAGATAATCGACATCCTCTCTTCTGTCCCGTTGACACCTTCAGGAATCAAGCTGAAGTCATCTTTGCCCACGGCGCGTTGGGCAGTGTTAAAGGGACAATGTGCACTTCCTGTCACCTGCAGGTCACCACTGCGAGAAAAGGAAGTGAAAATAGAAAAGACTTGTCCGGATATCTCCACTTGGAATGTTTTGATTGCGGCGTTACCAAGAGAGCAGCGAGTTGAGATAGTCTGGTGTGGTCGGGTCGGTGCTCAGCGGTGGGGAGGTGACGTAAGCCGCTGCCTTGGCCCAGTTCTTGTTCCAGTAGTGTGAGCCGTCTGTTCCCAGGCTTGCAGTGATCGGCTCTCCGTAGACAACAGTGCCTGCCCAAAACACTTTTGTATCAATATAAACTCACGATACATTAGCCTTAACTCTTTTACTACCAAACGTTATCCAAAAAGACAGTGCCGGCCATTTTGAGCATTTTCACTCATTTTTCAAGGCAAACAGAATATTGTGTGCTATGACTGCGTAAACATGGTGGATACCATGTGAAAGATTGGATTCCATTCTTTAAGTACCTTATCCCGTTCTTTAGTAATCACCAAGTGAAACAAGCTTTTTTTGTGAAAAAAATACATTTTCTGCAAAACATTGATATGACTAATATTTTTTGTTTAGTGACGCTCTGTGAATTAGATTTAATGTGACAAACGCTTTGATCGTTCAAATCATCCTTGAAAACGTTTTATTTCCTAAGATCCGCCATGATTTCATGTAATTTGATACACGGGAGTCCATTGAAAAGAGATACAATGCTGCCATCTGCTGGCCATAGTTAGTGAGTGTTTTTTTTTTTCTCTCCACCCCATTCACAAACCAGAGCTGCACAAGACGTTTCGCTGCCCACTGAGAAAAACCCCCGTAGTACTTGGTACTCGGTGGGCGTGTCCTTAACATCAATTTTGTCGGTAAGAGTTAAAAATCAAATAATATATGAGCCATGGCAGGAAGACTCACTGTAACAACCATGTGTTAACTCAACAACTTGTGTATATATTTGCAATGATAGCCTTCGATTTATCTCAACTGAGACGTAAACAAATCAGTAGCGCGCCGTTTTGGAATCTCACCCTTCTTTCTGGCTTGAGCGATGACATCAGCAGCACTTTTGCTCATCACCTTGGTGATGTACAAAGGGCAGTTGGTCTGATTAGCCACAGTCACAGAGCGATTTACAGCCTCTGCCTCCACCTGAAGAAGGAAAATAATAATACCATAGTAACTTGGTTTGCAAGTTAAGTTATTCAGAAAAATATTAAAGACTGTGGTATCATTTTAATTTAATTTTTAACTAATTTACTGCCATAAATTCATTAAAAAAAGAAATAAAAGACTATTAAAAATTAGGGGTGACATGCGATTACAATTTTTTATTGTAATTAATTGCATGACTTCATGAGTTAACTAACAATTAATCACAAATGTTATATATTTTCTAAATGTACAATAACAAAATTCTAGGTTTTCATACTCTTGTTAACAAAAGTGGAAAAAATGTTAAACTAATAGAAATAGTTTAAATGATTTTTTGATGTTTATAGCCGTCAATGGCAGTGAGTGAATAATAAATAAATAAAAACATTGTAAAAATTTTGGGCCGTCAGGCGATTAAAATTTGTAATCATAATTAATCGCATGACTTCACTAGTTAACTCACAATTAATAACACATTTTATATCTGTTCTAAATGTAAAAAAAATTATAGGTTTTCATACTCTTGTTAACAAAAGTGGGAACAAATTTTAAACTAATAGAAATAGTTCAAATGAATTTTTGACGCCTATAGCCGTCAATGGCAGTGAATGAGTTAATATATTGCACTACTCATCTGAACTGCTTTGTACAATGTCAAGCAAAGTTGCGTGTCTGTGCAGGACTATGATAACAAGAAGAGCGATTCGGAGATGTTTTTAAAGTCCAGCTCTCTGACACACTTAATCGCTCTTGTTTCCATTGCTTTCACTAAAAAGGATGTGCTGTAATACATCTGCTCATCATCACAGCTTCAAACTCTTCAAACACACGATATTGAGCGTGTAGAGGATGTTGAAGGGCTTTCCAAACAAGTGACACATTCAAGGACGAAATGCAACACGCTCCCCATCCTCCTTTGCAGGATGTCTAAAAATGCAACATAACTGATCCAGCATTTGACACAGATTTGAAAAATGTGTCTCACCTCCTCAGGACGGCTCAACACGTGTCCCTCAGGACCGTTGATGCCCTGCTCCAAGACCCTGCGCTGTTCCTGTAACACGCACATACAACAGAATGCTGAGGATTATAAGTGCAGACTAATATTCCCTTTATGAATATTCATCAACTTTGTGTCATTATAGAGATAAAGGGGATACTACTGATGAAGAACATGCTATTCATTGTTGAACTTGTCCATATTGATTTTGTAGGTCATACCTCAGCAACAATGTCTCCATTTTCAGCATGCACCTGAGCGATGGCTCCAAGATCACGGATCACACTAAACACTTCATATACCTGCGGGAACGACCAGGAATTATTACACGTCACATCGCATTTGCATTCAATGGCCACTACATTAAAGCATCGCTAAGGAACTGTCACTTTATGTTGATTATGGCGGCGCCATATGGACAAAAGCGGTAATGTCATGCCTGAAGGAAGACCACATTTCCCATGAGGACAAGCGCATAGCGTCATTTTTTTAGCTCACGCCAGCGAGTGAATGACAATGTTGATCCTTGTAGCTTTCCTTTTTTATGTTTCTTTTTTGTCTCCTCAGACAAAACTTTTTAGTTGTTTTGCAGCCAAAAAGCAGTAATCGTGCGTCAACATTCAAATTGACCTGCGTCTTTGTAACGAATGGGGAAAGGGGGAAGTGAGCAGCCAGCACAATTGTAGTTTTTTGTGTGGCAGTGTTCCTACCATCCTCCTCAAAGTTGCTTAGTGCCAGTAAAAATGATACAGACCCTCTCAGGCCAGGTACCATTCAACCAGTTTTAAGTCGATGTTTCATCCGAAGTTATGAAAATATTTTATTACGGTTGAAAAGTTCCTTAGTGCTACTTTAAGTACACCAAAAACACTGCTCACTATCCATTTTACAAAATAATAAGATAGAAATCAATCTATCCAATTTACATTGTCACTTTACTATTTTTTTTAAGGATGTACACACACACATAGAAATATGAACAAAAATATTAAGAGTAAATGGGCCCACCTGAGTGTCAGTTAGCTGGAACAGATCCTTATAAGCCAGATAGACCAGGAAGGAGTTGATACCTGAGAAGGTGGGGGATGACAGAACTATTTTAATTTCAAAACAAAACATGATTATGTAACACACACATCGGAGTAGGAGAGCAATTATCCACAAAAACATATTAAATTTATAATAGGACACGGGTGACATGCACAGAAGTATACAAACTTATAATGACATCAACAGCAAAAGTGTTGGTTCATTGCACCATTCTGGTTTACGAGTGGCACACACCCGCCACAAGGGGCCACTAGTGGGCTTTAGTAGTCCATTCTTATCAGACATACGGAATTTTTTAAACAAAAAGTGTGGTTTAAAGCCAATTATTTTATGAAAGTTATACCGTGATCCTTCACAAGGGTCTCCATCTCTTCCTGCATGCCTCGGTGCCACTCGGTGATGTCCATATGCAGCGAGTAGTCGCAGCACGACTTGCTGTCGGCCCATTCGCGCCACTGCTCGAAGGCCGAGATGAGACTGACGCCTGGCTCGGGTAACACGTGGTCGACTGGATACACGCATAAACAAAACAACATGCTCCCTTTCATCTGTGTTGTGTTACTATTGGCTACATTCAGACTGAGATCACAACCTGGCAGCGGAATGTTGCAGTTTGAACTTGAAGTGTCAGAGAGAATCATGACGTAAAGCAGACAAGGCATGATGATGATAACAAAGGCTATTTGCAGTATTTGTGTCTATTGCCACATGCAAGTAAGTAAGTAAAGCTGGGAGATATTATCACTCACTTATCATTGTGGTGCCTCCCGCCAATGCCGCTTTGGTGCCCTGGTAAAAATCATCAGCAGACGTCATGCCTCGATCGGGCATCTGGAAGCGTGTGTGAACATCGATCCCGCCTGGCAGCAACATGCGCCCATGGGCGTCGATGGTTTTGAGCCCACCGGGCACG
Organism: Leptonotus elevatus; assembly: GCF_054856555.1. Lineage (NCBI taxonomy): Eukaryota > Metazoa > Chordata > Actinopteri > Syngnathiformes > Syngnathidae > Leptonotus > Leptonotus elevatus. Next base: position 9,700,753 of record NC_141253.1, read on the forward strand.
ATGAGGTTTTCACCAATTTGCCTGAAGAAATGCCATTAAGTCAATTGTTATATATTTTGATTTGAAAGCTTCAGGCCTCAAATTAATCATGTGTTTTAACTTTTTATTTGGGCTAATTGAAAAAAAATGGTCAATTCTTTAAACCAGGGAAATTATCAAAACTGTTTAAACCTAACTTTAGAAAAATATTAATTATCTTTTTATCTGTAATAAAAATAGACAAATATAATATATTCAGATCCCTGCATTCTTTCATCAACCGATTGGTTGGAAGAAAACAAAGAGCTCATTAATTATTATTTTTTTTAATGTTCAGAGAATCTCGAAATTCATGTCCAATGGCATTTAAGTGTAAAAAAAATAAAATGTTTTTAGCTATTTTAATTGCTATCCACAATCTCAGCCAAAAAAAAAAACAATGTACACAAGCAGAATAGAAAACAGATAGATGGGTTCAAATTATTATGATTAGAATATTGAGATAGCAATGTTGAGAACCCTTTAAACCATACCAAAAAAAAACAGATTTTTTTTGACAGGTTAAAGACATAATCCTTATATTTTAGCAAATGTTATTAAAAGTACGAGAAAATAAAACAAATAAAATTAATCTACTCTTAATAATGACACAAGATAGAAAAGAAAATGGAGAGATGGGTTCAAGTTATTATGATTAGAATCAAATTAGTTGAGAACCCTTAAACCATAACAAAAAACACGTCCTTCTCGTTTTTATTCATTATGTAAAATAAAGCATAAACAAGTATTTACATTTTTAATGCCACTTGACATAAATTCCATTTGAGGCCTCAATTTAAGCAAAATCCATTTAATGACTCGCGGAAACAGTGTATTTACTGTCCTTTTTACTATTTTCACAATTACAAATATTCCCCTTTTTAAAATAAAACATTCTAAGATACTTTAAATTTTACTGCGATGCATGTTGTCTAACTCAAATGATTGATGATGAAAAAGATTGACTCAACAAACAAACATGCAGCTCACTTGATAACTCCATCCTCCATATAAATGTCGGCGCAGAAGGACTGGTCATCGTTGACGATCTTCGCCCCTTTGATCAGGAGACGGTCACTCTGAAAGATATGGTCAGAATGACTCTCTTTAGTTAAAAAATAAATAAAATAAATCCAAGCTCTTGGGTTACAATTTCTTCAATTAGATATTCTACAAGAAGCAGATGCTGCAGATTTGAACATACACTCATCAGTCTGGCATTTTAAAGACTATCAAGGTAAAGTTACGAAGCTAAGTATTGGCTTTGGCTCGGCTTGTCAGGAGATATAGTGTGTCTATGGAGAACGTCAAATAAAACAGAGGATTGACACTCCAAACTAAACATTTATATACTCTAAGAAATTGACCGGGCAGCCTCTGCTTGACCGTCATAAACTGCGTTCTGATAAGAAACATAAGCTGACGTCATTCCTCGAATAAAACACATGAATGCATCTCGGTCAAAGGGAATTACAAAAGCCTTTAAAAAAAAAAGAAGGCGAAAGTTGAATTGCTGTATAGCTACAAACTGTTCCATTGAAATATATTAAGTGCAGCTGCTGAAACAATTATCTACTGTGTTGGCTCTGCTATTCAATTATGGATGTACTGTAAAAGACATTTCCCCCAATGATGATTTAATTACATTAAGGCAGACAGACAATGTTCTTGTTCAGTGTGCTGAACAGGCTCTGTCACAGCAAATAATAATAATAATAATAATAATAGGATAAGAATTCACTGGTTAGAAAAGAGGACAGCAAGCCCCACCCCCCTGACACGCCCCTCAGTCCTTTTTAAGGATTCAAACCTTTGCGGGCCCAAGTGTGAAATCAATCATTATTCTACGCCCACTGCAGGGCAACTTGTCTCCCTATGCAAGAGAGAGGGGTGGGTGAGCGGGGGTGGTCTGCTCCTCCCACTCCTCCCTCCCTCCCTCAAGTCACCCTGCTGTTCTGGCACACTGTGCAAAAAAAGGGAGTGGCTGCTCTGGTCACAAGGGCTCCAGCATCCTACGCTAACAAAGGACACTCTATTTAAACCAGTGTTGTTAGCCTCAACACAGCCAGTCCTGGTCCCAAGCAGCTGGTTGTAGCCCCGCCCCTACATGGATCCACTGCAGAACTGTGAAGCATCCAATCCAATCACAGACTTGTCAAGTAGTAATGCCTTGCTACACAACTGTATACTGCATTTCCTATAATACAGTTTGGAAGTTGCAAAACACAAGGCTTTTGTGTACAATTATAAGCTAAACCTTTAGATCAGAGGTGTTCACTTTTTTTTCCGCTTCAAGAGCCATTAACAGAAAAATCGGAGAATGCAAAGGCCACGTTGAAATTCTCCAAATTAAATGTGTTAAACACGCTCCACTCAAACAAGCAATGTTATAGTTATTTATGTTTGGAAAAACTGCTATGCTTTAGCTTTCTGTCAAAGGTGATCATTCTAATTGGTTGAGATTTTTTTTTCAAGATGTTTGTCCCACTAGAATAGATCTGCCCGTGTACTGACTGAACAGCAGCCAAATTTCCACATTCAGAATCAAAACAAGGACACTGTAGGAAGTTAACCATTTTTAAAGCTGGATGTAGCGGTTGCTACATAAGTTTAGCTAAGATTTGTTAGTGAACGTTACAGAGTCTATGAGTGTAAAATCTTTTTAAAGTGTTTACAGTTTGTGGTCTAATTAATTATACAGTATACGCAATTATGAACATTGTTGTTAGGGCGTCAATTACTCTCACAGTGGAGCATTAAGCTCGAACAGGTACAAGGAACTACAACGCAAATATTTGTCATACACTTATCTTCTGTCTTGAATGGCTGGGAAGGAAAAGAAAAAGACAAATAGACTATAAAACAGAATCATTATTGACTTTAGCATTGTCTTGGAGATGTTAGTCATCTGGCATATGAGTGGTTTGAAGCTTCTTTGCTAACTGTTAGCTTACTTCGACATCAAGCGCGTGCCCTTAGTAACAACATGGCCTAACGACAATTTGCTTCACAGGTCCGCTAGCCTTTTCACACATCTCTCAAAGCAGATGAAAACAATTGTCAGGTTTGCTTTTAGGCTACTTAGTGAAGGAGAGGTGTATGATTATGGCAAATTCCCATAAATATTGTATAAGTTTGGAACAACAGCTGCTGAAAGTTAAGCGGGGGAATTCTGTCAAACTACAGCCAAGAATCCAAACTTCAACTTCAAGCTCAACAGAGGCTGCAGAGTGTTTGTGTATGATTGTACGGGGTCTGTGCCAAGCATGACATCGACCTTCGTATCATAAGACCCTCTGACAGGATGTGGACCAAACTCAATAGCAAAATGCTGTTTTGAAACATATACAAAAAAAATTTACAGACAAGTGGAGCTAAACTTTAGCCGTAATAAAAGCTCTTTATCTGAACAAAGAAAGCAGTAAGTGGCAGTACAGGCACAAAAGTAGAAAATAAAATCTAAGGGTTAAATTTTTGTCACCCAGCTGGGAGTCACTGTGCAACTGTTCGACCCCCCCCCCCCCCCCCCCCCCCCCCCCCCGTAGGTAGAGCATATGAAGAATGAAAAGTACGGCATCCCCGAATGACAAACAACCCTGATGGCCACTGACGTAATACCAGTAAAATTGAGTCATTTAATATTCAAAATACAGGCCAAAAGCATCTTTGTTGCTACGCAAGCGACTGCTAGCATTTGTGATTGCCCAGCAACGCTTTGTTTTTATCCAAATGGAAAATATCCTAGTAACACAAGTGAAGCCAGGTGGAAAACACTGCCAGTTATGACATTCAACACTATGATTTAATATACAGCTATTTTGACTTATTCCACCGCACTGTAAATGTCTGTCCGCACATGGGCTGCAAAAACAAATCCGCACTACATTTCATTTGCCCGGTGGGCCAGCGTCTTTTGGGGCCAATGCAGTGCTTGATTGATGATTATTGTCCTCCATTTTACCCCAAGAGACTGGCCTACAATTTAGAGGGACTAGTCCATTAATCCATTTGGAATATAAACAGCAAACTGAACCAACATAAGTCAATATCAGTAGCACAAATGTGTTATTCAGGAGGGTTTAAGTCAAAAGGCCAGGGCCAATTTTTTTTTGTGCCAGTCCAGCACTGGTACCATTATATCAATAGTAAAATATTCTGTATCATTTTACAAAAAAAGTACCTACGTAAAGCGTATATGCAGTGGTTAATAAATCATTTGTTGACGCAAACTAGTAAACCACAAAATAGTAAGCCCAGATTTATTGCCAATAATAACTGGTTGTGCCACAGTATTCACTACCAATTTCTTTCATGTGAGGCTCAATGGTTAATTGAATGAGTGAATGAAGTATTATAAAACCAGTTGAGAAGGATTATTTGTCATTGTAGCGCCACCTATTGGCTACAGGAAATACATGTTTTAATCTTTGACGTTTTTTCAATTATTTTTATTTTTCATTTTTTTACAAGCGGGTTAACAAGATCTACCTCATATTCGCCGAGAAGAATGTTCAGGCTTTCATGATGTTGAAACACGAAGTTTGGGATTTTTTTTTCGTGGAACAAACGCTGTTTGCCAAGAAAACAAAGCTGAATTTGAGGGTCTTAACATGCATGAAAGCTCACAAAACTTTGCACACACACTAGGTTTGGCAAAAATAATCAATATTTGATCAGTTAGTTGTGAGATTTTTCAAAAGCGTCTCAGTAGCACCCCCTACAAATTATCAACAAAGCAGCCGTGGTTGTTGTTTAATACACTTTAAATGACCTTTGTAGCTTGAAGCTTCGGGAATTTTTTTTTTTTGTATTTTCACAATTTTTTACAATTATTTTCTTTTTCACATTTCCTTAAAAATCAAGTCATTCTAATTCTCTTCCGTTTCTTAAAACCACACACAAAAACCACTAACACTCCTTGTTGACCCCCTCGGCTAAGGACAAAGAGCAACCGGAGTCACTGCGGTCTTTTTGCTGACTTTGCAACACAATGGTGCGCCTTGTTCAAGTGCTCAGCAATGAAAAAAGTTCCATTCCTTTGCAACTTTGTCTGGTGCTTGACTTTGGGGGAAATTTGTGATTATGCTAGAGGGGCGGAGACGGAACCAGTGGATGGGTGGCTGCAGTTGGAGAGCAGCATGCTGTGTAATGTGTGAACAGACAGCGCCCCAAGGCCGCTGTGTGTGTGCTGTGAGATAACAACATGAATGGCGGGGAACATCCTTAGAAAATAAGTGCACACTCACTAAGGAACAAGTGCAGTGCTGCAGGTGTACACTGTCTAATATTAGCTCATCTGTTAAAGATTGTGGCTACAGGGCATTTAATCCAGCCATTCTTATTTAAAGGTATTTCTGTTTTGTTTGTTTCCTTTAAAAAATAGATTAGTCGCCACTTTGTGTGGTTTTCATTTGCTTAGGCTGCAAAATAAGTCTAACTGCTCATGCAGGAAAAAGTAGACAATATGATTGAAGAGAAAACATTTCCGATCTGATTTTGACTATTCTACGATTTACATTTCTAATTAATACATCAGCTCAAGTATATCATTTATTATTACACCTCAGGAAGGCAAAATAAGTAAAACTCCTGAAACAGATTCTTACATCCCTAGAAGGAAACTTAATCAACACCTCACAAAATGTGCACATTTCTAAGTCGCCCTTTGTAATTACAGTAATAGAACAACAAAACAATTGTCAGTTGCAGCCTTTCTAATAGAATATTCACTTCAATTGTAAATTCTCCAACGATCTTCCTGTTTGAAGGAGAAATACCCGGCAATGATTAGTCTTGATGCATCCAGGAGGCGAAATTGCCTATGTCATGTTTAATTGATGAGAAATGCTGTCTAAGTACTGTACCAACTGCACAGCTGCTGAGTCTCGTATGAGGCAGATGATGACTGCCTGCTCATGTCATGTGTAGCCTATATGACCTCACTTCAGAAGAAATAGACAAACACTTCAAACTTCATTTGTCCTGTGCCTTGTTTGCTTACATTTTCATTTGACAAATATTACAAATAAAAAAAGAAAAGAGAATTAAAATCATTTTGACCTTCCACACCTGAGTGATAAAAATCATGTTCGCCCCATGCATTAAAATTTGAAAGGAAAAAAAAATGCCTCTGACCTATTTTTCTTTCATGCACAATTCAGGAATAGCCCCTCTATCCATTTATGTTCGACCTAATTACCATGAGGACTACAACACCAACTAATCCTCTGATCTCTACGCCACCAACTGGCTGCTGCAAATGCCTTGAATCAACCAATAATGACACCATCAACTCTACAGATCAAGTAATCAATAGTATGTCTATAAAGGATCAATTGAATCAGCACTGAGGTAAATTAGAAACATAATTGTTGCGTCTGATAATTTGTTTAAATTGTTTTATGTTGCAAGTAGACAAAGTTAACACACCCACTGGGCCTCACTACACACAATGTAAAGCGACAAATTATCTTTACATATAAAATGCAAAAATGTTTGCCATTTACCTGTATAATAAACATTTAGTTTATGCCAATCAAAACTGTTTTAGTTCTTTTATTTTTGCCCTGCAATCTGCAAGGGGACAGTAAAATACAACCCTGCAGCTCTTAGCTCCTCCTGTGCATCCTTTTCTCACTCAGCTGAGAGGACAGAAGAAACATGGAAGGAAATAGGAGCCACTGCCCCCCCTCCCTTCCCCCTCCCTTTTCACTCATTTACATCCTCGCAAGCTCCAAAACGTTTCGAGGGAAATAAAAAAAAATAGTCCTCCAATTTGACACTTTCAATTTGTTGTTTCAATTTTTGAAAATCGAAACAAAAAGGGTGCATGTAAAGCGATTCTATTAAACCCTGCAAGCAGCAGGCATACATGCGTTTATAACAAAGAGCACCGGCGTAAAGCTGACTTGAGAACAGCACAGTGCACCTAAACCTGCATTATAGCAACATTTAGTGCGCAAAGCTCCCTTTTAGTGTGGGAAGTTGCCACTTTACACGTACAAGTAACGACCGTCCGCTGTAACGTGCTATATTCGAAACGCATTACTAAACGCGAGGAAGCGGCTCAGATTGGAGATTTCCCGGTGACATCCTGTACCCACAACCGCAGGCCCACGACGGCCACACTGCAGCCCACCAGGCTGCCTTTCACGCTCCATTTCCGCGGGAACTCACTGTGATGCGAGGGATATTCTTCTTGCCTTGATAGCCGGACATCTTTACCGCCTTGCTTTCGCCGGGGACCGCTATGAGCGCGAGCCGAATTAGGGGAGGGAAAAAGAGGATGAGTAGAGAAAAAGCAGGATCACTGTTGTTCTTCGGGAAGCTCCCCCACCACAAAAAAAATGTGAGAAACGGCAACAAATATGTGACACTGTCTGAAAGTCAGGATGGAGTCCTTGGCAGCCTCCCGGTCTCCGCCGATGCACCGAGCCTTTCCGAGCCAGACAAGAGGGGAGGGGCCGGGCCGAGCCGAGCCTGGTCCCCATAAGAAAAGGAACGCCAGTGCGCATGCGCAAAGCCTCGCCCTGCTCCATTGACAGGACTATAATGCCATCAATTGCTCTCCTAGGATTAGACAGTGTTGAGAAGTAACGTAGTACAAATACTTTGTTACGGTACTTTTCCAGGTATTTGTACTTTATTTGAGTATTTATCTTTTCCCTTTACATATTTTTACTTTTCCTCTCGACAGCTGAAGCAGATATTTATGTACTTTTGACAACTTTGACAAACCAAGCTTGTCACTTTGCAACCTCACCAGATGATGACACAATGAATAAAAAGGGAAATAGACAGAGGTAAAGTCATAAGGCGTAAAAACAGGAAAAGTGGCAATATGGAAGAACGTAAACCAGGAAGTAGGGATGGGCGAGTACCGATACCACGTATTAGGATCGGGCAATACCCGGGCTTTTTTCAACGCTTCTGCAGTCGTTTTACAATCAGGAACTAGAAATTAGAAGAACAGAAAATTGCCATTAATTTCATGCAATTTTGAGGAAAACTGCTATATTGGATATATAGGTCTTTCTTCAAAATTATCTGCCATTGTTTTTTAAGGAAATATTATGCATTAAAAAAAATTATAGTTTCATTATCAGTACTTGGTATCGGTATGTTCTCAAGATTTGGTGTGAAAAAAAAGTGTTACTGATCATCCATAAATGAAGATGGCAACATATTAAGAGAAACCAGATGTTCCTTATCCATGGCCTTATTTAAAAAGTTATAGGGGAATTTGCCGTTTTCAAACTCCTAGCAAGATTTGAATGTAGCTTTATGCTATCTGTACATCAGAAGATTTGTAAAAGACTCTTGGAAAACTACCATCTCACACCTGCTCACACCTATGGTCTATACCTGTGGTGTCAAACATACAGCCCGCAGGCCGGATCAGGCACGCAAAGGGGTTTAATCTGCCCCGCGAGACGATTTTGCAAAGTAAAAAAAAAAAAAAAAAAGAGTCATGTCGGACCAATTAGTCAGCTGGCTTCAATCAAAGCATATACATTTGAAATTTCACACGCAATCCCCAGAAGAGCTATGCAACCTGTACATGGAATTGCTCTGGTTGTTTTGTTTTTTATAAATCAAACATAAACGTGCTGAATACGGCACACATTCAACTCTGCATATGACAAGGATTAACATCCTTATAACTTCATTAATGGCACCACAATGCATTATGTGAACAATATACATGTATATGCAAAATAGGTACATATAATGCCTGGAACTCATACAGGCAAAGTGTTGCCGCGTTCCGTTTGCATTTGTGTTTTTTTTTTTGGGACGATATATTTACAGTTGCGCCCTGCAATGTAGGGCTGGCCCACAAATATTGAAAAATCTGCGTATAATTGACGACAATTGTTTTTAAATTATATACCATGATTTCACCGATCTGGCCCACTTGGTAATATATTTTCCTTCATGTGCCCCCTGAGCTAATATGAGTTTGACACCCCTGGTCTATGCTATATAGCTTTTAGTCTCAGCCTAGTCTCAGAATGAGATTTTACAAAGACTATGAATTTTGAAGGGTCACTATTTACAAGACTACGTATGGTTGTCTCCAGGTACTCTGGCTTCCCCTCGCATTCCAAAAACACGCATGTCAGGTTCACTAAAAGCTCATCCAGTACATGCAACAAATAGAGAGGAATGATTATGTTGTAATAATTGGTGAACCCAAATAGTTTCAACCTCTAATGATGGCTTCCCCAATCCTGGTCCTCAAAGGCCGGAGTCCTTCAGGTTTTAGACGTTTGCGTCCTCCAACACACCTGATTCATATGATCAACTCATCAGTAAGCTTTACAGAAGCCTGATAACGATCCTGATCTCTAGAATCAGTTGTGCTAGAGGACGGAAACATCTGAAACCTGCAGGACTTCGGCCCTCGAGGTCCAGGATTGGGGAAGCCTGCTCTAAGAGATACAATACCTGACAAGTTCACTAAAAATAGACAAATTAAACTGTATACAACGTTCAGAAAATGCTTGTAATCTTTGCAAGAGGTATTGCTTGTTACCCTGATAAAGCAGTGTGTCTTTTACCTCTTGGAAACATGTTTGTATAATCCCATCCCATTTGTCCACTGTGTACAATTACAATATTTCTGGAACTGGAAAGGAAATTAGCTCAAATTAAATCGAGGCCTCTCACCAGAGATAAATCCCTTTAGAAGAAAACCTAATAAGATAAACATTTGTTTCAATATTGAGAATCTTCAATGCTAATGAGCTGCATGTGGAAATGTATTTATGAAGCTTAAGTTATACCAAGCAGTGAAGCTTTGATGTCTGCCTTAAGCCTTTGACTGTCAGATGATGAACTGATCATCATTATCATGTCAATGGTCGAGAGCGAAGTGAAAACTATTTTGTGTGTAGCTAAGGCTTCCGATCAATATGCAACCTGAAACCCGAGCTCAACACCACTACTAAAAGCTTTTAACAGCATCCTGAGTGCTTAAAAATAACATAAACGATGGATCGACATGGTTGGTGCAACACAATGAATTAGCAGCAGCAGCAAAAAAAAAAAAAAAAGTTGATAGATTGTCCTGCTAATGTGCCACATCCCCATGCTAGTAAGTCTGAAACAAGAGTTGCAAGCCTGCGTGTGCACAGTTGTATACGATAATGCACTGTAATGCTGGCTAATTGAACAATGATGTAAGCAGCCACTCCCTCTAGCAGCTCTGCATGCCTCCATCCACTCGGTTGCATCACAAAGCTTTCTGGGAAATTGAGTCAGGGTAAGTTGTCTGGTGGCCAGTGAGTGAACCCATGTTAAACAATTAAATGAAAGGTTAATATAATGTGCTTATGATGCAAGTATTTTTCTTTTTCTTTAAATATAATTTATACAAAGCGGGATTGGTGGAAAACTTTATTGGGGCGGAATAAAAATAAAAACAAACATTACCTTTCCATCATCCAGATTCTGCAGAGCCTCCTTCCCTGTGCTCTCCCTGATCTCCACCTTCTTGGGCTGGGAGATGTCGCTCTGCCGGTCAATGATTCGACTGTCTCGCTTGCCCCTGCACGCAGAAAGCGCATCGAAGTCCAAAGTCTTACTGTCGAAGGAGCCTTGCACCGGACAGAACACGCCACAAAACTGCTGCCTCGGCCTGGCGGGGCTGTCGGAACCCATGTTCTTAAAAAAGCCGCCTGCTGGCACATCCCCGGTGGTCGACATGCCTTGCAAACGGTGTCGCAGCTGCACAGGAGAAAGGGGGGGGAAGCTCCTTCTTTATCTTTCAGCAAGACTGCTCTCCTGTGCGGCCACCGCCTTGAGATGATTTCAGTTGCAGGTGGTGGCAGCGTGACCAAAGCGGACAAATAAAAAGGACAATAGAGCATGAGAGCAACCCCCACCCTTGTGAAAATGCCTTAAAGTGAAGGAAAAACGAGAAAATGTTAACGCCGTTGGACTTTTATTTCTAAGAATAATTTCCTAAGCTTCTTCAGTATAGCATGCGACCACAATGTGACAAGTCCGCCTATGTGAGGGACACACCGGGAGCAAAGCCTGTCAAAATAAAAGCGAACAAAAGGATTACCTGTAGCCGATGTTGCTGAAGACGCCAAGAAGCAGGTGGCGTACCAAGAGCACAATAGTTCCTTCTTCCTTGGAAAAATTCAAGCCGAAAAAGCGAGGCACATGTTACAAATGAATGCTCTAATTGTCACATGTGGACGGATACGTGTATGAAGGGCGTTTCCGGTACAATATCAAACCTTGGAGAGTTCCCTGAAGTCAAGTCACACATTCACAAAAGAAGCACGCTGTTTTTTTCAGCACTCTATCTATCTATCTATCTATCTATCTATCTATCTATCTATCTATCTATCTATCTATCTATCTATCTATCTATCTATCTATCTATCCATCCATCCATCCATCCATATAGTCATGTTAATTTTTTTTGTTCCAGGGACATAACTGTTAAACTAGAAAAAACAAAAAAAGTAGTGTGTTGAGGGGCAGAATATCACAATAACAAAATTATTATGTTGTTTAGAAAGAAAAAAACCGATTCATTTTGTGGGGGTAAAAGGTGCAACTTTGTAATTATAGTCGTAATATTATTATTTTAAAGTCGGATTACGAAGGGAAGAAAGTTACCACTCATTATATTATACCACTTAGCTTATTCCTGGAAAAAAAATACATTAGAAAAAAAAGGATTATATTGTCAAAAAATACTCCCTTTTCCCTGGAAAAAAACAGGATCTGTTGTTACTGTATTTTAATAAAAAAATTAAAAAAAGAAAGACCATTTCTGCAGGGATGTCAGATTTCTGTAATACATCACAACCATATCAGAACTTTTAATGTTTTTATTATTTTGTATTTTACAATATAATTAATTATCGCCATTTTTTTTTGTGTGAGACTCCCAAGCCAAGGCTTGCAGATCTGTGGAAGCCTGAGATTGACTACCACTGCATTACAGTGTTGTTTTAAGTTTATTTCTGTTTCAAATTTAGTTATAGTTCTGTTGAGTGTAACTTAAATACAGATGAATTGACAAATGTAATTCAGTTTCTTGGGGGTGAAGTACTGCTTCCACAAGTGGAAATACAATTGATACTTTTACTGCGTCCATTGGTGCTCATGTTACTTTTCTAAAAGCAAGTAATTCACATTTTGGGCTCAAAAAAGCTCCTCCCTTGGTCCCCAGTAACTTTGGCAACAGCTTCAGCCTAACAAATTCTGACTCACACTTAAACAGACAAAACCTCGACTGCAGAAGTGACTGTGGAATACATTTCAGCACATCAACACAGTTTCCATAACAACATGCTTGGCGCTGAATAGTTTAGTTGCCACTATACTTCCTCTACAGAGGGCTCGGAGGGCACCACTCTGTGTGTGTGGGTGCGTGTGTGTGTGTGTGTGTGGTATTCAAACCAACAACAGAGGCTGAGAATGTGTGACGGTGGGTTTGGAAACGTGAAAACAACAGTGGAATCACCCAAATAAAGACAATGCTCTTAACATACACACAATAAAGTATAAAATACAAAAGGAGAGGCTGAGCCGATAATTAGTGAGGAAAATTGGCGGCATGCCTGATAAAAATTGGCGGCATGCCTGATAAACAGTTGGACGAGGTGGAGGGGGAGTGTGCTCTCCGGAAAGGAAGGGCATGGTCCTGGCATCCATGAACAGACATACAACAAGTAGCGAGAGCAGCAGATCCTATTAATTCTTGTGTAAAGCTATTTCTTTTTAAATGAGACCTGTTCACTTATGTTTACACTGCAGTTCATCACGCTGAAAAAACTAGCGTGCTGTTGTTTGGAAGTGGGGTAGGAATCCAAACATACAAAACATGTTAATCAAACAGTCAGCTAATGGCAATACCTTTAAAGGACAAAGGGAAGTTTGTAAACGCACTATACAGATTTTGTGTCTGCTTTAGTATGGGCCATATTATTTATGGTTGCCTCTGGCGGTCCTCCATCATGTTTTCTTTCTGCATTACTTTGTGGTCAGGGGTTACCCACATACAATATACTGCCATATAACATGTCTACAGGAAACCTGATTAAGAAGTGATCACAGTATTAAAGTGTTAACTTGTGAGTGTGCAGGTGAACCTAATAAAAGTAATATTGATATTATTATATAGGTAGACCGGTGATTTGAGCTATACTTTAACAGTGAAGGCAACCCAGAAATGTTCTTAATAGGTTTTATGCGCCCTCACTAGTCTAAAAACAAGATTTTATGGCAGTGTCTGACATGTACACATTCTACTGCTGGTGCCTGTCAACTAAAACTGAAGAGAAGAGGAAGCAGAAATGCTCATGCTGAAGATTGGGTGTAGGGTCGTTTTTCTTTTATTATTATTTTTTTTTAAATGAATCCGTATTTTTGTTTCAAATTTTGTTTGTAATTGTGTTGAACGTTGAAAATGAAATGTTGCATCTCAAGGGTTTTCCATTGAACTAAATAAATAGGTATGATTCTCCTCACCGACGCAAGGGACATATCTGGCCACCACCCACGGTAACCCATGGTAACGCCATCGGCTGCAGTGGGAGGAGCTATGGGTATTGCTGTGCTGGGATTGGCCAATAAAAGGTGTGCTGACGACGGAGGAGGAGATAGGATGTGCGTGGTACACTATAAATCAATCAGGCAGGGATTAGCTGATTAAAACAGCGGCTGGGTCGACTAAAAGCTTTTGTTGAATGTTTCGATTCATAATATTATTTAAGATGAGCATTTATGGCAATGAGAAAAATCAGATATAGTCAAGTTTACCATTTAGTTTGATGCGCTCCTCTTACAGCATTTTTTTGTGAAATTAAAGATTAAATTGTAAAGCAGTTGTTCACAGTGTTAGCCAAGAGTAGCAATGTACTTTGTGTTCAATTGGACAAAATCAAATTATGTTGAAATCAGAATACTTTCCGACAGCCTGTAAATCATATTCTAACAACATTCTTGGTAACTATGTTTTAACAGTGAGAGCATGACTTTGCAATTTATTCCGTTTGTGTGTGAGAAGAAGCATGGCAGCACTGCGGAATATTCACCACTGGAGAGCAGTGTTAGTGAGAATTGACGAGAGGCATATTCTTCAAATGAGGGGTTGGGCTAACTAAGCAAAGACATCCTTTGAGTAGCTGAAATGTGAGCAATGTGGAATGTGCTCACATTTTCAGCCACTGGGGGGGTCACACAACTGATAAAGGGCAAGTCTACACGTCTACTTGGGAGGTATAGCCCCTGCAGTATAATTGTTTTTCTTTTTCCTCCTCAAAGGGGTCAGACCATGTCCCTGTTTATGACTAGAACGCTCACAGGAATTTTGAACAAGTTATGAAACATGGAACTCAGGGCTCAGCTATGCAGAAGCAGGCACGCACAAAGCTGTGGATTTGAATGAGGTCCAAAAAACAACAGTTGTGGATCGTGACAGCTGCCAAAGGGTGACACAGTTTGCTGAGCACAAGAGGAGGGAGCAAACGACACAAAATCTCACCACAAGTTTTAGGAGTGGTCCTTAAGGAGCATTGCAATGAATGTTCAAAAATATCCACTCTACCCCGTGACTTGTTTTGAAAGTCTAATACAGTACATAAATAACATAGCCCAAAACATGACATATTCATTCAGGTTATCTTTAATGACAACATTTTATCATCTGCTGAATGGAATAGGAGAAGAAAAATAAAGCAAATGTATTACAATAATTACTGTCAGACAATCTCAGTGTGAGAGCACTCTCCGGGTCCCTTCTCACATCAGGACCAGTCAACGCAATTATTATTATTTTTTTAAAGTTTGGAACATGTTCAAGGCGACTCATGCGCTGTGCATTCAATTCACAATCATGTTAAAAAAAAATAGTAAAAACAAAACAAACAGCGGAGTAGTCACACTTATGGTAATACGGTGATAGCTAAATCAAAATCACCACTCTGTTAACTAATTGTTATTTTTTTTGTAAAAATGATCACAATTAACCCGGTGGGACACTGCTATAAAGAATACTACAAAAATGACAGAGGAATACTTTTAACCTCTCATCTGTGCCTCATCAACGATTCTTTCTATTAAATGCTTAACATTTTTGTCTACACTGCATTTCCACCTATTTCGCATTAAGATGATGGGGTCAAAGAAGTTTAGCACTGGGCAAGACCCATGTCTACTCCCATAGAACCTTAGATAGCAGATAAAGTTTTGTGCTGTTTTTAAACACTGTCAGTCATGTGTCTGTCGTCACACATGAAGTTGGGCCTTAAATTAAATCATTTAATTGTAGATTAGACACACATCTTAAAAAACTGAGTAACTACTGCCCCAACTCAGGAAGGCTTTGGTGCTTATTATGTTTTTTTTTTTAAATGGCAAATAAGTCTTTAAAAAATGCTTTATGAACTAAATGTTCAAAACTTCAATCTGATCTACATTTTTGACTACATCATTTGATAGCAAATCTTTCCCGGTAACTTAAAATGGGCACAAAAGACAAAAAGAATCCAACAGCATACCGCTGTGTACCGTTCAGGACCCCATTAGCTCTTACCACATGTCACAAAGTGTTCAACTAAAAGAACATTGACACACAGCCTGAAACCTTTCTGGACCCCGCAACACTGTTGCCCAAGACCCAACCTTGAAATACTGTCAGCACACGTGACTTGCACACACCCGGTTTTCCATTTACTGTCTTTTTTGAAAGAAAGTCACCCCATTTTGACATTTAAAACAAGCCCACAAATATAGCCATTTGCACTCTTTGAAAAGCTTTTACAAATGAGTGGATATAAGAGGGGAATTAAGTATCAGAAAGGCAATCAAGAAAGAGAGAGGGCAGGGCTGAGGATGAGGAGGCTGATGCATTTCTCCTGAGAACATGTCATATCTCAGCGAGGGGGGGGGGGGGGGCAGCAAGCAGGGGAAAAGAAGGAGAAACGCTTCAAATGACAGCAACACTTTCTCTGGCTCCAGGCTACTTCTCAGGCACTTTTCTTCAGTTTTAGCTTCAGAAGGAGCTGGTGGGAGGCGTGGTCAACCTCTTCCCAATGTACACTCTGTTGAGAAGATGACCAGATGCAGGTCACGTGTCAAAATGCAGCCCCAGGTAAGGAATGACGGTTAAAATGACATGACGTGTATGTTGGCAAGACAACTGACATGTGACTAAACAGCGCCCCCTTGTGGAAATAATCAGCAATTTGGGGAAAATATACCCTCTATCTATCTAGCTTTTTCCACACTCAACACTGACCAGAGTACAATTGATGGATCAACAGGTATAAGTTTTAATAATCACTTGGTGTTTCTTACCCAAGTCCGAGGGCGAGGATGTGTGAAATCAGCAGTGATGGGATGAAGACTTTGAGGAACTCGGCAGAGAAGAAGCCTCCTTTCTTCATAGCCCCGGTCTTCCTCATGCTGAGTGTCACAGAGCGTCGAGGGTGACAAAAATGAAACTCCCTGGGCAGGAAAAAAAAAACACACAAACATGGCTGATTGAGGGCATTTGTATCGTATATTATATATAATGTATAATAATAATATATTAAAGAGAACATTTCTTCAAAAAGAGGCTTTGAGCTGTTTATTGAATATTTACTGTCAAATTAACCCTAAAATGAAGAGACATATTTGTTTATTTATACCAACGACATAACGTTGCCTTAGGAATGTCCAATATCTTCTTAAACACACAATGCAAAACACCATTTAACCCTTTTAAGTTACAAACATTTGAACACCAACGGTGCAGCAAGCATATGTTCTTTATCCTCTATGTCTCTATTATACTGACCCCTGGTGGCCATTTCAATGAGGACAGATGATTTGCGGTACAAGTGCTTTGAGTTAAGAGCATGGTCATGGAATGATTTAAAGTCATAAGTCAAACTACCCCTGCTCTGAGGTAAGTCTGTGAGTCGCAGTGACATACGTAATAATGTTATTTAAGTATCCTGACTTTATTTCTATAATGACTAACCACTTTCTCAGTAAAAACAAGTGTGTGTGTGTGTGTGTGTGTGTGTGTGTGTGTGTGTGTGTGTGTGTGTGTGTGTGTGTGTGTGTGTGTGTGTGTGTGTGTGTGTGTGTGTGTGTGTGGCGGGGGGATGTTTACACAGTTAGGCTTACTTAGGAGGAATGTTTTCCGGTCGACTAGACCAGTCAGCAACCCAATCTGCGTCCTTCATCAGGATGTCCATGTCCCGCTCCTTGTCCAAGACATCCTCTTCTGTCTAAAGACACAAACATCAAGTCAGCGTCTATGAAGCCGACAAACATAATATACTTGTGATTATAGAATAACACAAAAATCTATTTGTCATCTTGATGCGTTTGCAACCCCTTGTAAAGAATGTAAATGCTTTTCATGTTAGTTACAAATTCTCATGAATACCCCAGTGTGGGGAATTGAGGTCGTCATGGCAACCCCCTCTAAAGAACTTCAGAGGCCCCACTTGAGTTCTTACTTGACTGTCTCGTCTGCCGGTCACGTCCACATCAAAAATGATCTGCCCTTCATCTTGTGGAGTGTGGGGCCGTGGAGGACTGGAGGGGGGGGCAAAACAACAAATGAAAAATCTTCAGTCAGTGTACGATCCCTAAGGGTCCTCCAGAACATCGTGTATGATGGGAAACCTCCTAGTCATGTCATGGAAAATATGTTGTTGTATTATACACTGGTCATACAGCATTGCTCGACGGCCTAAGCAAAAGTAAAATGTGTTCGTGTTAAATCTGGCAGCCACCCAGGGCTGGCAGGTGGTCTGGCATGTGACAAACATTACGTAGTGCAAACAGTGCACAACCTATCCAACCACGGGTAACCATAGCAACGATAGATAGGCCTTCAGAATCTTCAACGATTTTTTTTCCTCAGGATGCGAGGATGTTCTGCATCATTGACACTCAGCTCACGGTTATGTGCAACGGGTGCTCGAAACATTATTCAACTTATTCCTAGTATTACTGACAAGAACAACGATTCATTCGTGCAAGCGTTTTTAAAGGCAATGTGGTTTGTGGTTGTTAACGTATCCCATGTATTCCAATGAAATAAAATGAATTCATTATTCTAAGTAAAACCTCATAGATGGAAACGGGAGTTTAGAGATGAGTGCATGTAGAAGTCACACACGAGATGATCTAGCAGTCAAGAGGGGGGGGCTAAATAAGTAGTCACAGGATCATCTGACCTTTTTGCCGCAGATTTGATCAGGCTTAAAAAGGCTAAAAGTCACAAAGACCTTTAGACAAAAGCCAACCACTCCGGCGAAATAACAGAATGCTGTGAAACCGGAAGCTTGGGACTTTCCGTGAACTTTGCCAAAGAAAATTCTTGAGCTTTAACCTACTGTGTATTTACTAGTAGAGAGAGAATAATAATACACTTTTTTTGTAATGCACTTTATATTTCAACAATCTCAAAGTGCTAGAGAGAAGGAACTGACGTGGTGATTTGAACCTGATAAGATACAACTAAATCAAAACATACTTTGTTCAACAAGTCAAGAAGTAATTTGTACTTAAAACTGTCAGCCAAAGTAAAATAACCTTAGACTTCTATAGCCATCATTGGCCAAAAATGTTGTTTGGAATAATATGATAACAATACTTGGATTAATATTGGATTTGTGGAATACGAATAAAGCAGCAAAATCCACCCCTTTTTTTTTATCCATCTCAGGGGGCGGCCATTTTCCACTTGTTGACTGAAAATGACATCAGAGTTGCTCAGTGCTGAGCTAATGACCAATCAAGGCTCAGCTTGTCAACGTTACATGACCAAGCCCAGAAAACAGGTGAGCAGTGATTGGACGTTACCTGAGCAACTGTGATGTCATTTTCAGTCGACAAGTAGCAACATGGCCGCCCCCTGATTTTGATTGTGGATTTTGCTACTTAATTTATATTCTACAAACACAATATTAATAAGAATGCCATGTTTAGACTAGTGGGGAAACAAACAACATATTGTAAAGAAAATTCTGACTTCCCTTTCAAGATAAGCCCACCTGTCACAGGAGGAATTGCTACGGCTCGACTCGTGCTGCGCATCCAGCAGGATCTTCTCCATGTCACCGTTGTGGATGGAAGATGAGGATGGGACGTGCTCCAGTGCCCCCACAATGGCCTCCTCTTCCTCCACCTGAGGGAGGGGCAACAGGCCTGAAACGGGGCTAACTGTGGAAGAGGATTGCGGAATGGTCCCTGCAGCGCCTCTGTTCATTTCCAACTCCACCCAGGACCCTGTGGGGAGAAACACTCGTTTGCTGACTGCCTCCAAAGCACACACTGCGTATTTGTGTACATATTCTTATGTTGTAGTACAACCATTGATGTTATTATAACTTAAATTCACTAGCTTGATCGCATTCTCTAACGGTGTGGAACCAATTATTAACTAATTGTATCAGCTGGACTCAACACTTGACATATAAACAGGAGTTCAGTTAAAAAAATAACATTTTCCAACTAAGTAAATGTCATTTTGTGAAATTTTCAGTTCTGTCTGTAGAAAGATGTCATGACATTTTTTCAGTAAGGCAATAATGTAATTACATTTATTTTTAGGGTTGCAGTTTCAGTTGATGTCAAACCAGGTCGCTTTCTTTATGATTGTTTTTGTTCCTAGTCTTTACTTAGGTGTGACTTATGGAAAGGAAAAACATCATTAAATCATAATACTGTATGTTTTACATTTGTGAATTATAGGTCCAGCTGCTGTACTGGGTCAAATTACATCAGGCATTCTCAAGGTGCGGAAACTAGTACCACAAAAGAATTACTGCCAGGTACAGTTCAGTTGTGTTGAATTTTTAAGTTCAATAAACTTGCATTTAATAGTTACCAACTACAGTCTTTGTCTAGATTACATTTTATTTAGCTTTAATAAACAACACATTTGAACTAAATCCTCATTTAAGTACATTTTCTTCCTATATTTAAGCAAAGAATATAATGTTACACTGGCTTAAAAAAAAAAATCTACTTTTTAGAACTAAAATCTTGGTCTCATGTACGATTAAACTCAGGCCTGCTACAGTCTTGTATTTTAATATTCATCATTATGGTGGTACTTTTTTAAGTACTTGTTGGACTTCTTTTTTTTTATTTTAAACAATGCTATAAACATGAGTTATTTCACACTCAAATATTTGCTGTAACCCTAAAATGCTGTTTACTTTGCTTTGTCTTGCTTAATATTAAATTATGGCAGTACAAGTAAACAAGGACAATGTTATGGGAGGGAATTGCATCCCTGCTTGCCCTGATTTGACCTCAACAAGCTGGCAGGGTCCAAAAAAAGAATCTGAGCAGCACTTTCACACTAAGACAAACAAGTGAATATGACGATGGACTGCCTGAGAGTGTCAATCAAATGTTGATGAGGAAAGCACTATTTCCTGCTCTGTGGTGACAGGGCAGTAAATGCCTTCCTGTGGGTTCTTGTGGACCTTCCATGTGATATATGACGCTCCCTCCCTTTATATGCGAGTTTTGCATGAGCAAGCAGCTGAGCGGGACTGACCGCACAAGTTGTGTTGCAAATGACAGGCAGGCTGGTGCATGATGCAAAAACAACAACAAATAAATGCACCCCACCCCAATTTCATCAAGATACTTTATAAAACATCCTTACCATAGACGAGGGATACATCCCACAGAGATCCTAAGATTCCCTAACGGTAAAATAAACAGTGTGTTCACACTGTCAATTGCAAAGGCCGTCCTGTCCAGTTACACTCACTGACCCAATATGTGATGCTGCCTCCCCCCTTAGTCTGAGCATTTGCTCTCATCCTGTGGATTACATAGTACACTATGAGCAAAGCTGCTGTTGACAGAGCATTGTCTCTGCTCTGTGGTCTGTGATTTGAAGCCACGTTGCCATGGTGCCAGCGTTTGCGAACATTCTGGCTTCAGACCTGAAATCAGCTGTCATGTGGATTAAATGAATGGACACAAAGTGACCTTTCTGATTTACTGATGTTAAGAATCAGAAACAGCAGAAGATTGCTTAAGAAGCATGCCTTGGAAAGCATATGTAATAGAGGAATTTGTTTATGACCTAGCTCCAGGAAAGTCCAAAAATAGCCTACTGGTTCAGATAACACACATACACACTGTGCCGTCCTATTTTGTTGATATGGGGGGACATGTCTTTAGAACTTTGTTTTAACATGCACGGTGACAGTATGTCTCAAGGCTTCATGGTTGATCTGAAGTGACACCCGAAAGATATAAACACAACTGCTGGCCAAGTAAACTGAGAAGTCCAATAGAAGACTTAATGGAGCCTCTTAAATATTATGACACAAATAAAATACAGCTTTAAGCACCAAATAACAGGAAGTTTGCCTAAACGGATGACAGAAGGCCATTACATCTGGCTATTTTATCTCAATAACACACACACACTGTACATTATTTTTAAGATGGTAGGCGGAAATATTTGAACTCGATGCCCACTTTCTGACGTCCGAACTGTCTGCCACTGGCTCTTGTCAGCTTGTAGCTGTAAATAGAATGCCCCGTCATGCCGCGCTCCATAGTGATGATGAGAAACGTTGAAAGATTTAATAAACATGCTTTGTTCGCATCGGTCAAATGTTCACTAGTTTGGATTAGCAGGCTGATTTCTACTTGGTTTGCTTAGCTAACGTAAACCCCGACATCAAGTGAAAACAACGATTACTGTATTTTCGAAATACAGTATGTTGTTTCATTCAAGTCCAACAAAGTAAAAAAATACACACAAAAAACAGGGGGAAGAAACACAACCACAAAGATAAAAAAGACGCTATGAATCCTCGTCAAAATGGTTGCAGAATCCTCTGCCCCAATTTTACCAATTTTTTGACATCTTCGATCTCGCCTTGTTGACAAAACTTAGTCCCACCTCCATAACACTGCGTGACTTTCTGACTGGTTCACATGCCTGTCAGTCAAGAAGATCTAAACAACCATTGGTCCGGACGCTGTCAATAAACAACGAAACACGGGGCTCTTCGCTCCACCTCCTGAAATGTAGCTTCGAGACGGGAAAAAAGATAAACGAACATGCACAACTATTTGAAAGAAATGAAAAATACATTACACAACACATCACAGACACTCCCACACTGCAGCCGGTGCCACATTGAGAGAAAACCCCGTTAAAAACGTGAAATATAGCTGACTACTCACCGTTTAGCCCCGAGTCTCCGTTGTTGTCTGTAGCACTACTAGCGTCGGACATCGTTGAGCCTGGTAACAACCAGTGTGGGCTGTATAAAAAGCTTGTCAGTGGAAAACGCCTGCAACTTTCCCTTCATACATTCAGACGGGTAACATAAGTGTACCGCCTCGCCGTCAGACGCTTTTGTTGGCGAGGAGCAACTGTAAGCAAGGCTGTACTGCGATTTGTTTATATGGGCTACTGCTGAGGCGGTAGCCACCGCGAGGCTCACAGATCCTCCCGGAGCTGACTGATGACGTTGCACAAGGAAGACGACAGTAATTATATAACATTCTAAAAATACATATATTCATTTAACTAATTACACCCCAAATGCATGCGTTATTCTTTTAATAATCCATCAAATGTAAAATATTGAGATTTTTGTCTTGAGATGTAAACTCGGCGCCCATAATAAGCGTGCGTATACTCACGTACACAAACTGGCACCGCATAAACCTGGTTTCAACAGCCAGCTGATTTCAACGATAAGATTATTTTCTGACTTGGTTCCTACAGAAGAGCAAAATATAAACCGTTATATCTGGTGCATTTACACCAACAAGCGTCAGGTAATATTTGGGAAATTGTTTTTGCGTTGTTTTTCATGTATCAAATAATTGTTCAATTAATTTTTATTAAACGTATTTGTAAAAAAAAAAGAAAAAAAAGAAAAGCACCTTAAGACTTACTTGTCAGGTGCCTCATGCAAACAATCAAGAGACTGCAAAAAGTAGTTCCTTTATTACGGTCACTGTCATAGATTTAAATTGTAGTCGCACATTGACAAATAGTTTGACTGGTCCACGTTTGTAAGGTGTGGCGACAACACGCTTCAATTCTCCTGCAGCCCATTGCACCAACACATAGTAGCAGTGTGTTTTTATTTGAATTAACAGAATGCAATGAAATGCCTCAAATAAAAATGACCAGTTTTGAACATTTGCCTAACAAACACATACACGTACTTTAGTCAGAGCAAGTCCAGTGTCATAGCAAACAATTCCCTTATGAAAAAACTTCTGATTTGTGGTACACCATGGGAAGACAACACTTGAGATTAGAATACCCCAAAGTAAAAATATTGAAGGTCCAGTTTAAAACTATTAGAAAGGAGGACGGAATAATTCTGGAGACACAGGTATATCATTTTTTAAATATAAATGGACAACCATTGTGATGGATAAATCAACTCTCAGGTTGCTATTGTTCAACAAGAGACACAAACCAAATTCGATCATCACCGTTTTGATTACTGGCCTTCCAAAACCATAGTTAACATGACTAACTAACTAGACTCGAGAAGATCAGAGCTTTACCTGTGTCCACAATTGCTGCATTCGTTTGTGACTTTGTGTGTGCACGTGTGTGATTAAGATATGGAAAGAGACTCAAATAATACTTTTGACAGCATTACAGATAATTTCATAAAAAGGTGTATGCACACGCATTTAATTAAAAAACAAACAAAAAAAACTGTAATTTTTCTTTTAGAAACTTAAACATTACTATGGCACGGGACAATGCAGAACATACTAATAAAAATTTTCACAGAGCCAAGGGAGAAGATTATAAAAATAAATTTGTACTCAGAAATCTGGTACACCCACATCACTTCAGGAGAGGTTTGTGGGCGGGCAAAAAGAAACATAAAAAAAAAATGGCACATGACTGAAACAACAAGGCAAGTGTCACTGTCACAGACAGATTGATGATGGGCAAGAGCGAGGCTTCCTCCGTCTCCATCTCCCGTTCACACAGTAGTGACAAACGGGGGATGCTGGTTGTCAGCGTTACCATGACCCACCCTGGCTGAGGCCGAGAGGCGGCAGGTGGTGCATCACGACGTCTCACACACACACCGGATACTGTGCACGTTAATTGACTTTATCCTGGAATATGTAGAGGTTGTTGGTCGTCGCTACTGCGATGATGTTGTCCTGGGGATGCCAGGCAGTGTGCAGGATCTTCTTGTTAAAGTCCAAACTGTCTACGCTGATCTCGTCCTTCTTGCGCTTGCCCCCTACGCACACCTTGCGGGGTTTAAGGACCTGCATGGGCTTGATGTTTTCACGGGAAGCCTCCAAAGTGACGTCGCGCCTATGGCTCCGGTCGAACATCCGGAAGAAATTGTTGTATGAGCCAGTCATCACCACACTGGCAGAAGAATGTAGAGAAATGCAGATAATTTTAATATTCAGGATTAAACATTTCTGGCAAAAATCTGTCAGAAGAAAAATGCAAGTTATCAATCAGGGTTTCTGCAGGTCTCAGCAAATCACACTGAATCCTTTCTAATGCAGCTTAAAACTAATTTAATATCCATGTCGTATTGCATATACACACACGCACTCACATATACATACATAACATATGCTTTAGATATTAGAGCTGTCACCCAATAAAAAATTTTAATCGCAAATTAATTGTGTGTTATACTTTATTTGTTCTAAATGTACAATAAAATATTTTTCCAGGTTTTTCCATACTCATTCAATGCCATTGACGGCTATAAACGTCAAATTAATTTTAATTATTTCTATTAGTTTAACATTTTTTCCACTTTTGTTAACAAGAGTATGAAAATCTAGAGGAAAAAAAATTATTGTACATTTAGAACAGATGTAAAATTTGTGATTAATCATGAGTGAAGTCATGAGATTAAAAAATGTAATCGCCTGACGCCCTGAATTTTTAATAATCTTTTTTTTTTAATGAATTTATGGCAGTGAATGAGTTAACATAAAAGTGGCCAAACTATTACTATAACTATGTTTTAGTTAATTGCTACAGTAATTTTATAATACCTGCCACTAGATGGCATTAAGCGATTCATGTTGGACATTGGTGACAAACAGTCTTTTCAAATTCAGACCAATTGGCATTTTAGAACATGAATCAACTCTTGGACTCTAGGTCATTTTGTTCATTAATTCACTAGTTTCCAATTCCCATAAATACATATATATTTTTACTCACATTTATTATTGCTAAATTGTGTTATTGTAACTCCTTTGCTCAATGCTGTATGTAAAATAAAGCATAAACAGCAATAGTTTGTACATCAATTTAAATTGTTAATGGCTCTTGACGTCACATTTAACGCTTTTTTAATGCCATTTAAGGCCTTAATTTCAGCAAACTTGCAGAAACCCTGCTAATACTGATGATCACAAATGAATAAAATCATGAAATTGACTGAAATCAACCAAAGGAAAAGTTGGCCTTTTGTCCTTTTATCACCTGTCGTTGCCATTCCAGCAACATTCAAACTTGTCAAAGATGCAGTCATTTTCATAGAGCGAGCACAGTTTGCTCCTCAGGTGCTCATGAACCTGAAAGGAAAAGTTGGAACAGGTTAGAGACTGAAAGATCTTTTCAACTCCAGAGTATTGAGTCCCCCCCCCCCAAAAAAGTTAATGTTGTGTAAAAGTCTGGTACAAATACAGTAATTTCTGGACTACAAGCCGCTACTTTTTTCACTTGCATTCGACCGTGCAGCTAATACAAAGGTGTGGCTTATCCATCAGATAACAATAGGACGAACTATAAAGGAAGCGCGAGAGCGTCAGGCAGAGCAAAACAAACCAAGTGAGCCCAAATACAGTAGGAGAGAGAGAACGAGAGCGAGACAATTTGCGCCCTCATTACGGAAAAGAAAGTAGCGGGAACCCGGTGTGGTAACATTAAAACACCTGCGGCTTACAGTCGGGTGCAAACTTGGAGTATTCCCCAAATGTAGCTAGCGCGGCTTATCGTCAGGTGCGCCTTGTAGTCCAGAATTTACTGTAATTTAAGAACACACCTGATATGTCTCCACTGGCCTGTTCTCCATGTTCAAGTCCCAAATCTTTACGGACAAATAGTCCCTGGTCATCATGTAGCGTCCGTTGTGGCTAAATTTCACATCTGAGATTGACGATATAATCTCAGAGAAGAAAGAGCGATTACTGGGATCTTCTGGTTCTTCGAAAACTGGACATAAGAAACCAAAAAAAAATCAAACGTTCATGTCTTTTCTCAAATATGCATTATACATCTGTATTTGAGCCGTGTCAATAGGAAGGAATAAAAAGCCGTTTTACACATAATGTGACCTATATGGTGAAAAATCAAAAAATGAAGAAGGAAATTATAGCAAGTGCTACTACTCACGTTTGAAGTGCTTGTCACAGAGTGCAGAGATCCTCATGTCACACAGACGGATGGTTCCTTTGCTGCTGCTGTAGACGAAGGTGTTACACTGATGAGGATGGAACTCGGCCGCTGTGATCACCTCTGTTAGCTCCTCCATGTTGGCTGGTTTGATGTCAACAATATCTGGAAAATGCCGGGTTAAGAGGAATACACATGCTTTCTACAGGATCCACTAGGCCGAGTAAAATTGCACAAGGGTGTAATGTGTCTGCACGATTTAAACAAAAAGGAGAAGGGCATAAGCAATCACAACTAAAATAGTAAATCAGTATGACAGCTGGTCAAACGTGCACATCCCAAAAAGTGCTGAATGAACTCCCCATTTCACCAAAAAAGTCCATTCTCATCATCACTTTTGTAAACAAACCTCTACCTACAGACGTCTGCAAATCTGCTGCCGTGTCCAACAATGACAGAAAAAGATACTGAAGCTGCGGTCGGTGATCTCTAGGTGCCAAAGGTTAATGCGGAGGTCATCGGCAGACAAGTAAGTCTCGTTGTCACTGTTGACCGAGATCGAGTTGATGTGGTAGGTGTGAGCATTGGCGAACACCCTGCGTGGGCTGGCTTCCACCATGAGGTCCATAGGTATCAAAACCGGCACCTGAGATATGATGAACAAGCGAGGGTTAGAGAAATAGAAACTTGAGCCACTTAAAATAACTTTAGCAATCGTACCCTCTAGGAACTGAATTTGGAAATTGGAAAATGTTAGGTCAGGGATGGGGATCTCATTGCAGGATCCCCTAAAGGCTTGCAATCGTGCTCTTGTGTTGTTGTATAATGTCATTCCTTGTGCTTTCGGGGGTTTTGTGTTTGATTCATGGACTGACCCGTAATGAGGTGATAGTGTTGGGATCCTTGTAACGTCCATCTTCCTCCTTGAGATTATAGCCCTCCGGTCTCCTGTCTCGTTCACTGATTTTCCACAACTTAATGGTTTTATCTGTCGAAGACAAAATATGGTGAACGCCCCCTAACATTAACACAAATGATGTACTTTGTAAGAATTTGATTTAAGATCAAGCTGTATTTTGCAAAACTTGATTTCATAACCTTATGCATTCAATTATAACGATCCAGAGTTTACGTTAGCAGCCCAATGAAGACAATGGGGTATTTTTTTGTGTGTGTTAAGATTGTCAAAGTCTCCAACAACAACAAAATATAATCTGAAGGCACATTGCAACAGTTTCATAGAGGCTCATTAGAAGTCTAGCCAGTTCCTAAATTATCGTCCTCAAGCATTCAATTCCTCCATTGGGCATCATCAAAAGGTATTAGTAGACTGTACCAGCACAAGTTAATGCAGCAAACATGATTACTGAATGACTAATATACCATTGGTTGACAACAGGAACTGAGCAGCATTCTTCTGAGGAAGCCAACGAATCTTGTTGATCTTTTCTTCAATCTCCAAACTCTTCAAGTAGTCAAACTCAGGCTCGTGACTCTGGAAAGTGCTATAAACGTTGTATTCGCTCCGAAACTGAGGCATACTCTTATTCTGTGGGAACATTAGAAGAAGACACGTTGATAAAAAGACAGGGATTGTTGTTATAACAAAGGAAAATATAACATTTCTGCAAAAACATCGTCAGTGTGACCAATTCCTTGAGTCGTACCTCAATTTCCTGCTGGAAAATGACCACACGCCCGCCTTTGTCACCTGTGGCCAGTAGCTCACCTGTGTGGTTGAACTCAACCGTGGAGATGATGTCAGCTGAATGAAAAAAATAAAATAAAAAATGATAATGAACAACTTTTTATCGATAACAAAATTTTCCTTTATCGTACAGTCATTTCAGATGATCATGCCTTTTTGAACACCAAATTTCAATCTCAACCTGAAAATGCATAATGCATGCTCTGGCAGCCTGATGCACTACATTGAGGGTAGTAGGCCCGAGAAAGAGAACATGTAGAGCAGACAGGATAAGAGTAAGCCACTTTTTACATATATTGTTACTTAATGCATTCCTGCCCAGTGAAGCAAAAAGCCAGGAATACAAAGGATTATAGAATTTCTATGAGAATGTCTTTGTCAACTGATTGCCTGAGGAGAGGGCTCCGCAACATGTTAGTCTGTGTATGCAATAACTAACCTACATTAATATACATGTAGCAAAGGAGTGACTAGTTTTGTTATACATACAGGATAAATCCCCCAAAATAATGCAATTGGATAGAGGTGGACTTGATATGCACAAATGTATTTTTCATTTTAGCACAAATAAATATAGGTACATAAAATATGTAATACCTTATTTCCGCAAATAGGATCCAGGGTGGTTTATTTACTAATCCTGCTACCTACACTATATGTCAAAGGAATCTAAATATGGCTTGGGCATATTAAATCAATAAATTATTCATAATATTGGTGGTAGATGGAAAATGTTTGGTTTCAGCAAAGAAATTGCTCTATATTAACTACAGCTATTAAGTCCAATCTTATAATTTTACCGTCGCCTTATTGAATTGATTAATAGCTTGCCTTGTTATGGACGTCAACAACTAACCTTCAACTATAACTGATGACGTACAAATGAGGTGCATTCAAGGCCCATTTAACTTTCCAACTGTGCGCATCGCTACACTGCTGTGAGCTCTTGGTAACATACCTTCAGCCACATCGTCATCAATGGCTCCTTTCACCTGAGAGAAGCACCACTGCATGTCACCTCCAGCTCCTGCAAGTTAAGATAAAAGCTAAAATGAAAGTGATGACGCAGACAGGTAGTTATATACACTACACATGCAGAATATTGAGAGAGAGAGAGAGATGGGGGTGGGGGTGGGCGAGTACTTAAACAATGAATACTATAATTCAAAAGAAATGGCTGATTTTCATTGGTTGATTTCAGTAATTATTTGTGTTTTATTATTACTTTTGCCAGTTTCAATTTGTTTCAATAACAACTGTGTGTTTTTATTCATTAGCAGGGGATTTTGTCCCGAACATCTAAAATATTTTCAGGATCTATTTAAAATATTCATTGATTTAATGCAAGGCAACAATTATCTTAACACACCACAATTCTAAATATTTTACAAGAAAATATGGTTACGGGCAGATATGGGAATAAGCAGTCAGTCATTTATGAGTCATCACAGTTGCCATATTCACATATTTGAAGGAGAGTCGTGACTCCAAAAATATTTAACAACAGAAAAGGATCAAGAGAGGTTATGAAATATAATTCCAGTAGGACAGATTACACAGTAATTTGATATAATGTAAAAGAAAATGAGCAATCTGATGAGCACCTCATTAGCAACCATCGCATCGCAATGCACAAGCCCGTGGACCCATCTCACTTCCCCGCCCAAAAGGAACAGATGCATTGCGTTGGTGACCTTTTCATGCCAAACGACTAAATAATCTTTCTGCCAAATTGGGTCGAAATGGTCAAATTACACACCTCATCAAGCATGATTACAAAATCCAACGGAAGTCGTGACGTTAGCAGCCGATGAATGAAAAGTAGAAGAGGAAAATACCTGGCTCCATACATTTTCAACGACAGCGGGACATTATGCGTATATATTCCGGTTTCCTCTTTAGTCACCTGCAAAACCTCCCGAGCATTTAAGAGCTAGCTCTGCGGCGATAGCATGTGGTCAATGTCAAAGTTTGAGCTAACGTTAGCTTGCAGGCTCTCTTGCCAAGACAGTTATAGCATGTGCATATTGGATAATTTCTTTATTTTTGTGTCAAATGTCGCTTTTAAAATTCACTTGGCAGTGGCGTTGGTGTCTCAAATGATATGATTCGAAGTGCCACATATATATACCCTCGCTGCAAAGCAGGGAAGTTGTCGTTAACACTCAGGCCAAACGCGTGATGACACTGGAGTTTGCTGACTAGCTAACGTTAGCATTAGCATAGGCTAAATTGTGTTAGCCTGCTACCTTTAGCTAAACTGCCAGTAGGGCGTACGCAGGATCGTCCAGCCATCGAGGCGGGGGGCTTGTGCATCCCGGGCGGAGTTGCCAAAACGTTGTCGTATTCGTAGTGTTTACATGTGGAACGGGTGGAATAGATTACCTGCCATGACGAGACAGACTGGGGGCTCGCCTCACTCAAACGCGATCCTTCCTCCCACTCCCACTCCCACGCGTTGCTTCGTGGTAGGTAACTGAACTTTCTCTTGTGATGGATCTCCACTATCCGGCAACTGGAACCTGCACGTCGGAGCGTTAGGTGAACCGTTTTCAGCAATCGCCGCTTCTATTTCCCGCACCCGAGTCGGTTTCTCTAGTTAGCATCCCACAAGCCACTTCTCCACCCCGCTACAGCCTCCTTCCGCACCTCCACTAAAATGCTTTTTTACAATGCGCGCGCACGCCGCAAGGCAGATGCTCTGATGCGCGCGCATGAACGCGCATAAATTGTGGCGAAAATATTGAATGAAATCAGCAGCATATGCAAAGGAGGCGCTTTCGTCAGAACGATCTCACCGTGACTTCATTAGCTGATCCTAAACCATTCATTTGAACTATTATCAAAATGTTTACAATGTATTTGAAATCAATCATCATCATTATCATCATCATTTCTTCATTGGAGAATTTTTTCTCCTACATTTCTTGACTGATTACAACCATTCAAAGTCCCAACATCAAAATGTTTAGTTTATATAGGCCATATGCAGTATCCTCTCCCCAATTCCATCATTTTTACGATTACAAAATTAAGAGATTGACACTTTGTCGTCCACCTTCCAAATTTCTTGCTTGATTAAAACGATTTAACATAGAAATATTACTAAAGTTGTAGGAATGGTGTTACACGTATTTCAAACCCAGACAACAAATTTCTCTTCAGTGTATAAAGAGACCCCGCAGTGTTCGCTTCGTTCATTGTGGGAGAAGAAGCGCAATACGACTTAATGCCTTGAGCATCTGACGCTTCCTGGCCGGAAAGATCATCGTGGTGCTGGAGCAACCTCTCTTATTCATCTGACATGGTGCCATGTGATGTCGTTGCTTCCCAAAGCGCAAGGGGACCCATTTTGAAGATGTGGATGACATCAAGACGGCTGTAATGATCCCAGGAAAAATCCAGGAGTGCATGATGAAAGAGAAGTCTGGGGAAGTGTGTGAGACTCCAAGGGGATTACAAGGAAACTTGTAAATATGAATTTGAAATACTGTGTAGTATATCTTTTCAACATACCTTTTACTAGTAG
This sequence comes from Leptonotus elevatus, assembly GCF_054856555.1. Taxonomy (NCBI): domain Eukaryota; kingdom Metazoa; phylum Chordata; class Actinopteri; order Syngnathiformes; family Syngnathidae; genus Leptonotus; species Leptonotus elevatus. The sequence continues at coordinate 9,732,400 of NC_141253.1, forward strand.
CACATTCCAAAATTTCCCACAATTTCCCAATAAAATGTTCTAATTAGTAAGAGATATATGTTTTTTAATATGAACTCCTTTTTGACCGAAATAAACCATTCCAACTTCAAGTCTCTCATTCTACATTTCAGCATTTGAGTTTATTCCACAGCATTTCAGTTCTTCACTAGAGCTCCAGCATTCTTTAGTTCACTATAATTATGAGAGGAGCAAACCTTGGATGATTTTCCAGTATAGTGTATATGTTCATGTGATAGTTCGTTGCCTATTTGTTTCCTCCAAAGAACAATAGCTTTTTGTCATTTTTTTGTTTTGTGGTGTGCCATGAAATTTTTTAAATGTAAAATACCTGCCTTGGTAAAATGCTGCAGACACTTTTGCTTTGATTTATCCCGTGCTTGGATTTTTCTTAGTCGTGTCACCGTTAGGTGGCAGCATCGTTCAACGTGAACGCTGTATCACATACCGGAAGTAGAATTATAGCAATATGTGTGACGTCAAATTCCATATATTTTCTCGCGCCTGTCTATTATCAAACTGTCTCAAGCATGCAAGATGATCCCACTACACTTCGTAAAAGGGTCCCCCGCCTTTTGCGAAGTGTAGTGTCGGGATGTAGAAAAAAAAAAAGACGTGCGCGTGGACTTGCGCACGCACTCGACCCCCACCTGGTCTTGTGCAGGGCATGCTTGGCAGCAGTAACGGGGTGTGTCGTAACGGGGAGTGTCCCGGGACAGCCTCAAAAGTAGCGGCTTTGCGCTCGACGCCTCACTGCTCCCAGCCTGCAGCTTGAAGCGCTCATCGCGTCTCTCCTTTTGTTCTCCGTTTGTTTTATAAATAACTCAGGAGGATCTGTCAGGTACGACAAATTTAACTTTACAGCTCAAGCATTCAAGCCAGTGGGGCAGATTGTAGGATGGTAATTTGATGCCTCAATTTACGATGAAATTTCATGCATAACAATACAGAACGAACGGGCCTGATTTTTTTGCATGGCGGCCTACCTTGTCTGGTTTTATGAAGGACTGAACAGTAGTAGCAATGCTGTAATATGTAATAACAAGATTAGTCTGTATTCCAGTCAATGCCATAAAAGGACATAACCCTTGCTTGCATGCAGACAGAAAATTATGGTTTCACTTGTATACACTTAGGAAGTACAGTGGAAAGTGGGTAGTGTTTAGAACGTCTGACTTTGAGATCCAGTGTTCCAATCTCGCCTCCACTTCTCCCCATGGATGAGTTTTCTGATTTCCTCCCACATTCCAAAAACATACTTCTTAAAGACACTGCAGTGTCCATGTAAATGTGAGTGTGAATTTGTTTGAATTGTCCGGTCCAAGGTGCACCAAAGTCAAATGGCCAGGGACAGGCCAAGCTACAGCTCCCCTAAGGAAGATACGTATAAAGGATGCGGTGGATGGATAGCATACATACACGGATTCACACACTTAATTAAAGAACAGTTGAACTTTTAGAAATGGTGTGACAGTCCTGACCAATTGCCATCCACAAGAGAAAATGTCTGTTGTTTCCATAGAAACGTCTAAGCAAATAGTGAGACAGAGGAAGTCGAGTCAGCGACCGCGAGATGAGTGTGTCACTCATTGTTGTGTTTGCCGCAACATGCGTGGAGGCGATATAGATAGACAGTTGCTGTCCAATCAGAATGGACAGCGTCAAATCCACTTTCAGCTGTGAGTCCAGGAAACCTGCATCCTGGCTAATCCAAAGCCTCAAACAATTGCTTGCTTTCTTTGTGTGCATCTTGCGCGCGATTTGGATGTTTGCTTGTGTTCCAGCAAGGATACAAAGAAAAGAAATTAAGGGTTTATTTGGTTCACAAATTTAGTTTAGTTTGTTATGAGGTGTGTCTCAAATTTATACGTACTGACTTTTTGCCACTTGCTGTCGATTGAAAATGACATCAGTTGCTCGGGGCTCAGGTTACAACCAATCACATTATCAGCTTCAGAAAACAGGTGAGCCGTGATTGGTTGTAACCTGAGCCCCGAGCAACTGTCAATTTCAGCCGACAGCAAGTTGCAAAATGGCCGCCCCCTGAGATGGATTAAAACGGTTGGATTTTGCTGCTGAAATCATATTCTACAAATGCAATGTTAATCAGAACATCGTGCTTTGACTAGTGGGGGGCACATACAACGTATTATTTGTAAAGAAAATGTTTGGGTTGACTTCCTCTTTAAGAGTTAAAACTATTTATTGCAAGCTGTTGTGGGAAAACTGATTAGGTCATCTCCCGTTTAGGGAAAATCCCAATACAAGCCTGAATTGTGGGCTTGTGATTTTTTTTTAGCTGGGACACCAGCTGACAAATCACAAGGGTTTTGATGCCCACACTGTTTTGTGACATCTGAGGCTACTGTTTGTGCTGCACCAGTATTGAGGCCTGCAGGAGGGTCTTTTCCAAAAGGAAGGGCCATTGGTGAGCTAAGTATGGGGGAGGGGATCAGATAATTGTGTTGGGAGCCAAAGAGGGATGACACGGCGGTTAGAGAGTTCTCTGCACTTCCACAGAGGTTTGGGATTGTATGCAGATACGTTTACTTCTCCTAGTTTATGGAAGAAGTTGTAATGAAAACAAACTGGATCCCTCCATGAAACATTAATGCTTTACATAACCAGCGTTATATGCTATAACAAACTTGTTTGGTGTATTTGGGCATTTTCAGACAACAGGGTAGAAAAGTGGTTAGCACTGCCTCGCAGGTCAGAGGTTCTGGTTTTGAATCTCAGGCTTTCCTGTGTGAGGCGTTTGCCATTGAAGATTTTCGTGTAACCTGCCTCTCACCCAATAGTCAGTTGGGATTAGCTCTAGCGAACCCATTTTCATTGTTCAGACTATTTTCAGCCTTTGATTTTTTTTTCAAATTGTTAAGTTCCTTAGGCATGACGAATCCCCCCCAATGTTTGCTTGATTAGGATTGACAAAGCCAGCGTCTTACTCAGGGAGAAAAACAGCTTTGGTGCGCAGTGATGGCAGAACACTTTTCTCCATCGGGGGCTAAAGGGCTGCTGTAGTGGATTTTTTTCATTTATTCTGAAGCTCCTCAAAACCCAAAAGCTGCACAAAAGATATGAGAACGTAGATTTGTGTTAGTCTCCAGATAAAAAAAAAAAAGGGTTTATATTTTAAACCAGACAGCTAACACATTGAATTTGAAGACTCTCCTGTGATGCTGTAGATTTATGGCATGCAGATTTAACAACATGAGTATGAAATATCACAGTTTTCGATTGTTCTTTGTTTGACGTCATCCTCAACATGTCACGTTAACACTCTCCGCCAAACATCTGCCCTCGTGTCCAACGAGAATCCCGTGCTTCCACCCAGACCTTTGCTTGCATGTGGTAATCCGATTGTTGGGTGCGTCGGTTAGTGACTTTTATAGCTACTCAAGCAGAAGTTGATGATTTATAACCTGCAGTTTGGAACATAATGCGGTAGTCGTTGACTTTAGAAAACTCGTCCGGACGCCCATGTACGGGCAAAAGATGACATTTTGGTCACCCTAGTTTAGAAAGTAGCAGTTTGACGGTTCTTAGAGTTTGTTCATCATACTAATAATTGATGAAATACAGAATTGCGGACTTTAAGCTAGCAGGATCCGCATTTAGTGCATGGAAGTATTCTTTTGTTGCCACTGCCCATTGTTGTAGTTTCATAACCTCCGTAAATACTCATAGCACGGGTCATACTATCACTATATGTTAGTAGTAGTAGATGAAGATGTCTACTGTTAATGGCAGTTCCATGTTGCAGCATCGCATTGAACAAATTGCTGCACAGTGAGTCCTGACTGTTATGCAAGAAAAGCAGAAATAGTGGGAAAGAAATTAGCTTAGCCACTAGCCTACTTCCACTTCTGCCTCCAATTGGCAGTAGATGATTCCCATTCTTGTGGTCAGACGGCCATTTTGAACGCTGTCCGTTTCTCGCTCCAGTATTTGGACCGAACTTGCAATAGAAAGTGCTCATTATAGTTCAGTAACACTGTGTACTTGAGGGGTTTTGATGACATCTTCAGCTAAATGAAAGAGTTCAGTGAAACATGAGCGGTATTACGCAGGAAAGGCCGTGGCTTAAAAAAAAAAAGAAGCCAAAATCTAATTAGCTAACACTGCTTCAATTCAGAGAACTTGTTTATACCCTGCGGTGTTTACTCTGCCAGTCAAGCCAGTCTGCAGAAAACATTTCTGTGACCAGGTGTGTTATTCGTGGTCACGTCACACTGTGAATTATGTAATCTTAAACATAACCATTGGTTGTTGTTGTTGTAGCCACAGGCTGTTAAATATTCAAGTTACATTCAATAAGAGTAGATCACTGTGCATTGACAATATAGTAGATTTACATTTTCATATATTTTTTAATACATGTTTTTGGTTTAGTGACTTGGATCCATGGTAAATAAGTAAAATGTAACTTTTCAACTGATTACTCCCCGACGAGGCCGTGTTTTCGTCTGTAAAAGCACTCCACTAAAGGGCTTGTTTTCATGAAACTTAATGGAGGAGTGCAGCACAAGGAATGAAGGAAATACCACTTTTTGTTGATTTCAAACATTCTATTTATAGGATACAAGAAAGCTCCATATAAATCCTTGTTATTCTACCTTCAAAAATTGAATGTTTGTAATGGCTTTCTAAAGCTCAGCAAATGTGATGATACTGCACAGGCTGTGCTTTCAGTACTTTACTATTGTTTGGGCCCTTTTACTCTTGTTATTATTCCATGACAAAAGCAATAACCTCACTACTTTAGTTATCTGACAATGATTAGCTACTCAGAAAAAAAAACGTTGAAACAGTCAGGTCAGCTCCATTTCTCACATTATAAACATCACATGGCACTGAGCAGGCACCTATTTGAAACCCTTGACTCGACTGGCGCCATGTGTCTTTATGCGCTTTCGCAAATGGTCAGGAAGGAGTGCGTGTTTTGATGTGAACATTTAGCTGAGGCATACACATTAATACTTAGTAAATGTTTCCATCCATCCACCCATTTTCTATACTGCTTGTCCTTATTATGGTCACGGGTGAGCTGGAGCCTATCCCATTGTCCATGCAGTATTCTTTCATTTTTGATGCAATATCGGGAAAGACAGCAATTATTATCGCAGCGAGCTTTCTATGTATGCAAATCATGCAAACAAAAAATCAGGAAATTAGTTATTTTCATAAAGCACATTCATTATCAATTAATTAATTGTTAAAAAATATGGATATCGCAATACCATAGTGCCAATTCAAAGAAATTGATGTCATTTTTGGACTAAGCAGCCCAAAAAGATTTTTTTTTCTTTTTTTGGCCAGTTTTATACAGTAATTTTGCGTACAACACTGCTACACTCTGAAAATGAATGAGAGAGCGGAGACATTTAGATAAACTTGACCTCAACCCAAGAGAGAATGTTTTTTTTTTTTTAGTTCAAAAAGCACAAAAGTGGAGGTAACAATTAAGAAACGTAAACAAGCAGCAAATCAAGATGGCTTCAGTGAAGGCCTTTTGAATATTTTCCATAAAGTTACTGTAATTGCTAAATGATAATTTCCATATTTTTGAAATTTGAAATTGTGGTTACTTGTGAGCCTCACAGCACTCAACCTCTTGTTCCGTTTCCACATGAATTCACTAATGTGTGTTGCAGATGTGCAAAATGGGAAAATGCTGAAGAGAAAATATACATATGAAGGCTTAAGTCAGCTCCATATGGTGTTTAGAACTTCTATGTCGGACTGTCTGAGTCATAATATCCAAAGCTTCCTTCTACAACGGAAAACACCCAAGCACAGCGTACCCGTGATTCACTATGCTGTGTGTGCACTCATATCTAACTATAGCTCAAACTGTATCTTTGTATCCATGGCAACAGCTCAGCCTTAAGGGGAGTGGTTTGATATTTCCAAGAGCATGCGGCTCATAAATAGGAGGAGCTAAGCTTCACTTATCACAGAGTGACTACTGTTAGCCTTTCCTCTTCAGTGTTTGCCCACAGAGTCAAACCAAGCTGGTTGCCAGGGTAACACACCTGCATGCTCAAATCTGCAAAAGAGCAAAAAGAATCCACTTTTAAAAAGCAGTGTGATTTTCTTTCCGGTAGAATGGCACAGCACCCAGAGTTTGAGCGGGCTGGAAAGAAGCAGGGCCTCCAGGTTTGGAGGGTGGAGAACTTTGACCTGGTGCCTGTTCCTGAGAACCTGTATGGAGGATTTTATACAGGAGATGCGTACATCATCCTCAACACCATCAAGCAACGCTCAGGAAACCTGCAGTATGACCTCCATTTCTGGTTGGGTGAGTGCAGAAAGCATAATAACGCGTTCCCAAATGCAGAATTAAAGAGGACGTCCACTGTAAAACATTTGGTCCATGATGACCTAATTATTCTTTTCCGCTTTTGTTAGCTATTGTATGTGTATGCAGTACATATTCATAACCCGGCCATTGTTAAATGGTTGGCAAATATGAAGTGCTGGCTCTATTAGGTCTTGTGTCTGATTTAACTCATTCACTGCCATTGACGGTTATAGGCGTCAATGATCTGTTTTTACAAAATGGCCTCCCTGGATAGATGTCAGACCCCTGGAATAAAACACTGTGTAGGTTTAACATGGCATCTTTGTGTTGTTGTTCTTATGCAGGGGATTTCTGCACCCAGGATGAGAGAGGCTCGGCGGCCATCTTCACATTCCAAATGGATGACTTCCTTGGAGGAAAACCCATCCAGAATCGGGAAGTCCAGGGATATGAGTCAAAAACGTTTCTTGGCTACTTCAAGTCCGGGATCAAGTATATGGTGAGATTTTAACTGACGTGTACATTACAACCTGCAAGTTTTTGCCTGCTGTAGTTTACACTCTAAAAACAGTTGGGTCAAAAATAACCCAACTATGGGTCAAAAACGGACCGATCCTCTACTTGGGTCAATTTGACCCAACAACCCAGAAAGTTGGGTCAAATTGACCCATAAAGTGGATCGGTCCATTTTTGATCCATAATTGGGTTACTTTGTTATTGTTTGTTACCCTTTTATTTCTATTGTAATTTGGTGCACAGCTTTGGTATGTCGGCGTGTTAAATTTAGCGGGGCAATCTTATCATCCCATTAACATAAACTAATTACACTTGATATTGATAGGCAGTCATTAACTTTGGAAAATGTACCTTGCAGAAAGGAGGTGTGGCATCAGGGTTCAAGCATGTCGTCACCAATGAAGTGGTCGTACAGCGTGTGCTCCACGTTAAAGGTCGCCGTGTTGTCAGGGCAACAGAGGTGCCGGTCAGCTGGGACAGCTTCAACCAAGGAGACTGCTTCATACTGGATTTGGGAGCTGTGAGTCACTTTGGGGGGGGGGGGGGGGGGGGTCCCTGTTTTGAACTTTATGAAAAATGGGAACCTGTCTGTATTATGTAAACTTACTTTTGCTCTTCTTCATGCTTTACAGGAGATTTATCAGTGGTGTGGTTCCCAGAGTAACCGCTTTGAAAAGCTAAAGGCCACACAGGTCGCTAAGGGGATCCGTGACAATGAGCGCAGCGGGAGGGCCCGCGTCTATGTCTGTGATGAGGGCATGGAGAGAGAGAAGATGATCGAGGTGAGATTCTTTAGACTGTATGTAGTGTAGTGTTATTTGTAACAACAGTAGGTACACAATAATCAAAAGTGTCAAAACGAAAAAATAATACCGCAAACAACCCACATGGTCCTCATTTTTATTTCGTAGGTTTTAGGAGAAAAACCAGACCTGCCTCCCGGAGCTTCTGATGACATCAAGGCTGATGCTTCCAACAGGAAGAGGGCCAAACTCTACAAGGTACTACTGCTTCCTTTTTGCATTATTGAAGTGATTGTTTGTTGTGATGTAGCCTAATTTTGGTGGGCACTTTTGTTAAATACAATATAATGTATAATGTACTGAGAACAGGGGTGTCCCAACGTTTTCCTCCAAAGGCCACGTAGATAAAAACCGACAGATGCAAGGGCCATTTTTGTTCGTTATTTGGGGGGGGGGGGCTGCTACCTGCGCATATTTCTATATGGGAATTGGGGTGGTCAGAAAATATGACCCATCAGAAAATGTAAATCTTTGCACAAAACAGCAGTTTAATCCTACATTCAGAACCAAAACAGGAATCTGTTAGGAATCTTTCATGTGATATGTTCAACATTTTTATCTTGACAGTGCAAAAAATGGCCATGGAAACCATTTTTACTTGTAATTTTTTTTTAATTCACAACAGTGTTATGAATAGAAATGTTATTAATTAATTTGCATCTTAGCATATTTAGAAAAGCTCAGTAAATAAAACACATTTATTCGTAGCAAATGCCATTTTCAGTATGTCCCGTGGACCGCTTAAAAAAGAGCGGCGGGCCATAAATTGGACACCACTGGAGTAGACTATTGATTATTTCAGAGAGAAATATATGATATGTAAAAAAGAAAAAAGGATGCACCATGAGATGACCCTTCCAGCATGTTTTATAGCAAACGACCCTTGACCAAATAATTTGTGATTTTTAAAAATAACAACTGTAGTACATATCACAAAACAGCACGTAATAATAATGATAATCTAATCAAACAGACAACTAATTAAATTTCCCTTTGAATTGTCATATGACAATTATTTGGGATATCGACACTGTTGAAGTGCACAATTCTAGAACAGTGTGCTTCTTATCTGTAATGGGTTCTCTGTGGTCAAAAATAAAATAGATTCTTTTGGTTAGTAAGAGTCTACAAGAGTGAACCAAATTGTTTTACATTGACACAAGGGCCAAGGTGTGTATATCTAATTATGAAGGTGCACAATTTGATACTTATGTAAATTAAAATTGTGCTCAAGGGTTCCATTGTAGTTCATTTCTTTTTAGGCTAGTGTGGCTAGTGAGTTACTTTTCCGGGCATAAACACCCATTTGTATTCAGTACAGTCATCTTTCACTTGCATGTAAACCTTTAAAAGCGGGTGGGGAAGCGAAGCGAGAACATTTGATCCAATCCACCATGTGATTCTAAGAACAAATAAAACCTCAGGGGAACTTTACTTAAAAGCCGCAAAAGGTCAAAATACATAATAATGAACAATTGTTTGATTGTTGCTGCTTATTTTTTTTTAACTGACGTTACTGAATAAAGAAAATTACATTTCAAATCGCTACTGCCACTTGTGGCCGAAAAATGAAACTGCACACACTCACGTACACGATGCACACTTGATGTCATTCTGAAAACTATTGACTTGCAGGGATACCCATTGTGAACAGCTAAAGTGTTAATCTACTAATTAGAAGATGTTTCAGTTATATTAAATGGTCAAATAAAAAGGCTATTGTAAAGATATTTTGGGCCAAATTATGACAGAGAGCAGCTGTAAATGTATTATGGCCCTTGAGGACTTTATAAATACTGAGCTCTCCTCAAATAGGAGTTAGGTTTCCTTTCCCCGCTCTACAAACTGACCAAACATCTTTGTATTCAATGCGACTTGCTTTTATGTCAGGTGTCCAATGCCAACGGTGGTATGACAATTGCACTGGTGGCTGAAGAAAACCCATTCCGCCAAAATGCCCTGGACACTGGCGACTGTTTCATTCTGGATCATGGCTCTGATGGCAAGATCTACGTATGGAAAGGTATGCTGAAAGGTGTACTTTTCAAAACGTGATCTGTTTTGATCAAATGTAGTCATCATGACGAGCTGTCCTCTCTCGCGTCACGCAAAAGGTCAAGGCGCCAACATGGATGAGCGAAAGGCGTCGATGAAGGCTGCCGAGGAGTTCATCAAGAAGATGGGCTACCCCAAACACACCGAAGTGCAGATCCTGCCTGAGATGGGCGAGACTCCGCTCTTCAAGCAGTTTTTCAAGAACTGGAGGGACAAGGATCAGACCGTGGGCCTGGGTGTGGCCTACATCGCCAACAGCATCGCCAAGATCGAGAAGGTGCCCTTCGACGCCGCCTGTCTGCACGACTCCCCCGCCATGGCCGCCCAGCACGGCATGGTGGATGACGGCACCGGAGAGAAGCAGGTGAGATGATGGAGGCACTCTTTTCTAATTGTGCTGTTTCTTTTGACTCGAATGCTGTACTGAGACACAAAAGGCATAATAATTGAGGATTCTGCTCTCAAGCTCCTCCTACTATTGTGAAGTGAGAAAAGTAATGTCATTTTCATTCCGTTGTCAATTTGTCAATTTTTGTGGTTGTGGTTTTGGTTTTGTGGGTGTATCTAAAATTAAATATCTTAAATTAATACTACTATGGTGGGAAGTAACGAAGAACAAATACTCTGTTGCTGAACTTATGTGGATTTTTCTGGTATTCGTATTTGCACTTTACATGAGTATTTATTTTTCTGATGACTTTTTACTTTTACGACCTAACTAATATCTTTACTTTGTCAAAATATAGTTTTTATTTTTTTTATTTTTTCAACTTAGCGGATGATGACACAACAAAAAAGGTTTTTAAAGTCAACCACTGCTGACATTTTGATTGATTAATTGATATCGCCGGGGCTTATTAGGTGGACTTTCCCATCCATGATACAGTAGAGTGAGAATCTACAGTATGGACTTATTTAAGTGGATTATCTATTTGTTCTATTATCATTAACTAATTTAGAATTGTATTTGTTGTTCAGGTCACAAACTTGTTTACAACATTGATTTGATGGCATAAAAGCCTGCCCTAACAGAAGGGAGAAACCAGGGCTTTTTTTTTTTTCACATTGTGTCATTTCCCATTTGATCAAATCGGGTATTGCATGCATAGTAACTGATAGTAAAAATATATTTGGACTTTTAGCTTTTGTTCTTAAGTAGCGATGTCCCAATCTGATCGGCATGATCGGTAATCGGGGCCGCTCACGTGATTTTCAGCTGATGGATATCGGCTGAAAAAGATCAGATATTTAAATTTTCTTAACTTCTGAAGTTGAGAATGGCATATTTTAGCACTATACTTAATTTGAACCACTGCTGATTTCCAGTCATAGAAAAAGGTATTATATTGGGATACCTTTGTTCAAATATTAAAAACAAAAAACAAAACAGCAAGTGGCAAAATGGCTGCTCCCGAAGATGGATAAAAACAGGTGGATGCTGCTGCTTAATTCATATTCCACAAACTCAATATTAACCCGAATACAGGCATCATGTTTAGACTAGTGGTGCCACATAGAACATACTGGAAAGAAAATGTTGTCCTTTTGCCTTTTGCTACGACAGTTCCAAAAAATGATTACCATTGTGAAGGCAGAGTATTTTATCCTGATGGATGTCATTAGATTATACAGGTGTACCTAATGATGTGTCCTGTCCTGTGAGAGTGGCAGACATAAATCGTGTGTCTTTCCTGCCAGATCTGGCGTATTGAGGGATCTGACAAGGCGCCAGTAGACCCGTCTACCTATGGCCAGTTCTTCGGAGGAGACAGTTACATCATCCAATATAACTACCATCATGGAGGACGTCATGGACATATCATCTACATGTGGTGAGAACGATGAGCTTTTAAAAACGGAACCTGTTATCTTTATTCATCAAGCGATGGGACGGACGCCTCTCAGCGTGTTCGCATGTGCTGATTGTAGTTGTTCCTTCCCAGGCAGGGCGTGGACTCCAGCCAGGAGGAAATCGGGGCCTGCGCTATCCTCAGCGCCCAGCTGGATGACGAGCTTGGCGGCGGCCCCGTGCAGGTAGCGCACGCCATTCCCTTAATGACTTTGAATCAACTGCTTTTTATTTTCATGAGCTTTAACCCATTCGGTCGCTTTTTTTTGCCTCCTTGTAAAGGCCTCGTCTGACCTTTGCATCCTTCCTTTTCTCTCCTTTGCTGCTTCTTTACCCCCTCGATTTTACACCGCTTCTTTGTCCTCAGGTTGTCGGTGCTCCTATAACCACTCAGGTATTCACCTTGTCAAACTGGGTGTTGTCTTTTTGTCCAGAGCCAGTGACAACATTCTAACTATAGTTTGGATATTATTATTTCATAAGGGAAAAATAATTTAACAGTGATGCTGTAGCTGCTAGCCATTCACCCGTTCAACTAATATATCATTTTCCAGTTCTACAATAGTGTGATAATGCCTCATACCATAACCAAGAGACTTTAACTCATTCACTGCCATTGACGTCTATAGACGTCAAAAAATCATTTGAACTATTTCTACTAGTTTCACATTTTTTTCCACTTTTGTTAACAAGAGTATGAAAACCTAGAATTTTTTTTATTGTACATTTAGAACAGATACAATTTTGGATTCATCTTGAATTAACTAGTTGTCATGTGATTAATTACAATTAAAAAATGTAATCGCTTGATGCCCCTAATTTAAAAAAAAGAAAAGATTATTAAAAATTAGGGACGTCAGACAAGAATTTTTTTAAATTGTAATTATCCGCATGACTTCAATAGTTAACTCACGATTAATCACAAATTTTATATCTGTTCTAAATGTACAATATATATTTTTTATGTTTATAAAAAATGTGAATCTAATAGAAATAGTTTAAATGAATTTTTGACGTCTATAGCCGTCAATGGCAGTGAATGAGTTAAGGATTAAATACGCATGTACACAAAAGTTTACATGCATAATAAAGATGTAATCAACATAGCAATACATTCCTGGCTCTGTGCATGAGATGTTCATTTCTCCAATTTGTCTTCATTTTCACCTCACTTGTACTTGTGTCATTTCCATGCGCATGCTACATATATTGTACTTAAATTGCTTGTACAGCATTTTCCAGGATCCCCGCTCTTACTTTCACAGGGCACTCATTTGTGTAATGAGTTCAGGCTTTAGTATGATTTCTGGCCAAATAATAACCACAGTAAGCCGCCGCTATTCTTCGCGGGGTATAGAGACGAACCACTGCCGTGAACGAGGAAAATCTGCAAGGAAGTGATGTCCTTTCAAAAAGTTGCCACAAGATGGCAGCAAAGTTTTTTCCCCCCCAGTAGAAAAAAGTCTTTGGCCTGACCAGATGAAGCTCCTCTCCTCTGTTCAACATATGAATGGACACCAAACTGCTCCCCCCCCCCCTAAAAAAAAAAATGCAAATTTTTTTTTTATATTAGAAATGGCTTTGGCCTAAACACAAAAACAACGTAAAGGTGGAGGATAGACTTAAAAAAAAATGCAAACACCAAATAACTTGCTTCTTGGGATTGGAATTTTAAATGCGGTTTTGTTTAAAAAATAAAATAAAATAAATCAACAGTTTCCCTCACATTAATTCATTCACTGCCATTGACGGCTATAGACTTCAAAAATTCATTTGAACTATTTCTATTAGTTTAAATTTTTTCCACTTTTGTTAACAAGAGTATGAAAACCTAGAATTTTTTTATTGTACATTTAGAACAGATATAAAATTTGTGATTAATTGTGAGTTAACTATTGAAGTCATGCGATTAATTACGATTAGAATTTTAATCGCCTGATGCTCCAAATTTTTTATCTTTTCTTCTTTTTTATTCTTTCACTACCATTGACAACTATAAAGGTCAAAAATTAATTTGAACTATTTCTATTAAAACCTAGAATTTTTTTTACTGTACATTTAGAACAGATATAAAATTTGTGTTTAGTCGTGAGTTAACTAGTGAAGTCATGCGCTTAATTACGATTATATTTATAAATTATAATCGCCCGACGTCTTCTAATCTTTTCTTTAGAAAAAAGAAGAAAACAATATTATTAAAAATTAGGGGGCGTCAGGTGATTAAAATTTTTAACTGTAGCTAATCGCGTGACTTCACTCGTTAACTCACGATTTAAAAAAAAGAAGATTATTGAAAATTAGGGGTGTCAGGTGATTACAATTTGTAATCTTAATTAATCGCATGACTTCACTAGTTAACTGACGATTAATCACAAATTTTATATCCGTTCTAAATGTACAATGATTGTTTTTAATAGGGTTTTACACTCTTGTTAACAAAAGTGGATTTTTTTTTTTAATAATATAAATAGTTTAAATGATTTCTTTATGTCTATAGCCGTCAATGGCAGTGAATGAGTTAAAATGGCATTGTTTTCTGGCTTTGATGCACAGAAAGAGTGCACAAATGAACCTTTACAAGCAACAAACACTACCTTTGACTCAACTGCATGACCACATTTAGACTTTTTGAAACATTGTGATTGGCTGCTGAGCTGATATGTTCACTTTGTGCTGTTAATTTAACTTGACCAAAGAGGTTGACAATACTATAATGCACCCATTCACAAACTCGTAGTTTAGCTTGATGCTCGTCCTTTGTGGCCAAATTGTGGCATTGCTTTACATTAGATTTGACAACAAAGGATGATCAAACTGCTAGATAACTAACATAAAGCATGAAGACTGCGTGCGCAAGGAATCAGTGCACCCGCGTGCGTAAAAATGAACCCTACGTTGTTGACGTCTGTGTCAGGTGAGGGTGGTGCAGGGTAAGGAGCCAGCCCACCTGATGAGTCTGTTTGGAGAACAGCCCATGGTGGTCTACAAGGGTGGCACGTCCAGGGAAGGAGGTCAGTCAGCTCCTGCGGAGACACGCCTCTTCCAGGTGCGCTCCAACTCCGCGGGACACACCAGAGCGGTGGAGGTGAGACATTACAAACAGTAAACATGAAGAATCTTCTTAAAAAATGAAAATCAATCAAAATATGATCTGTTTCGTATGTGCATGTTCAGGTTGAGGCAGCGGCAGCCAACCTGAACTCAAATGATGCTTTTATTGTGGTGAGCTCCGGAGGTTCCTTCCTGTGGGTGGGAGTGGGTGCCAGTGACACTGAGAAGACAGGAGCCCAGCAACTGTGTGGCATCCTGGGAGTGTCGCCCTCTGAGCTGCCTGAGGGAAGGGAGACAGGTACCATCATTTTTGCAAAGCAGGTCTCATACCACAGAGATTTCCAACCACTGTAGCTCAGCACATTCGTGAATAATTTTTTTTTTCATTTACTACATATAATGTGTCTTTGTTCATCTTCCTATGTTTGTGAAGTATTGTGACAGTCAGAACAGTTCAATGTTCTTCAACTAGATGGCAGAAGATACCGCCGGTTGCCATTCATTCAACACAATATTAGCTTTCTGTTCAGCGCAACAGGCCCAGATTCACACAATTAAAATTGTCATTAAATAAAGACGAGATACGTATACTTTTTGTGACAATTTTTGTTTGGTGGTGTGCTGTCCATTCACAGGTCAGTTCTGGGACCTCCTCGGAGGAAAGACAGATTATCGTACTTCTACCAGATTTAAGGACAAAATGGATGCTCATCCTCCTAGACTCTTTGCCTGCTCCAACAAGACTGGAAACTTCATCGTAAGTCATTACCGTCATTGCATTAGGTACATGCAGAGCGTCTCATGAGATCCTTGTACGCCACACACTCCAGATTGAAGAGGTACCTGGAGAGATGACCCAGGATGACCTCGCCACTGATGATGTCATGATCCTGGACACATGGGAGCAGGTTGGGAGAGCAGAACAATATTGAGATACGATCGAAAAGGCGTTCAAGGAAAATGTCAATGAGTAACGCATACTGTACTTCCTCCCTTTTGTGAAGGTGTTTGTCTGGATCGGCAACGAGGCCCAAGAGGAAGAGAAGACTGAAGCAATGGCATCTGGTAAGAACATTTTCATGATCCACTCTAAATATTAACAACTCCCAAAAACAATTTTTTTTAGACCACTGCAAAAGTAGCTCTGATTTTGCTCATTTGATTACGCATTTTTTCTCTCAATCAAATCCTATGCAAGTCATTTATATTTCAAATGCCGTATGATTTTAAATTATATTAAAGTGTTTTGTGATCATATATTGTGGGTTAAACAATGAATATAGGCAACTATTAAAAAAATTGAGAGCGTCAATTTTTAAGCATCTTTTGCTATTAGCTTGGTTTTACTTATTAGTAGGCATGGGCCAATAATAGATTCAGACATGATGATAACTGCTCTAAAATCTTTTTCGAAATATTTGGGTAAAAAAAAAACAGTAAATTTTTCTCCATTGTTTTATTAAAAAAATATATATATCTATATATATATATATATGTTGAATTCTTCTTAGCAAGTTACAGAATCCCATCACTTGTGAGCTATTTTTAGAACAGAGCCGTAGGCTACTCATGTTGTCTTTGGGGTTAACTAGTACCCGCTGGCACTTTATTTTTATTCATAATTTTTTTTCAACAGCATTAGATTATTAATACCTTGCCTTTTTAAAACCACGGTAAACTGCCAATTGGCTCATGCCTAGTTATTACTAAGTTTTTATACGGGTAAGCTGATTATTCATGGTTGCTAGTTGTAAAGCAAATGTAAGCCAAATCATTGGATACCATAAACGTTGTGAATCAACAAGTATTCACAAAAAAAACATCTCGCCCTTCAGCGCTGCGTTACATCGAGACAGATCCCGCTAACAGAGATCGCAGGACGCCCATCGTGAAGATCAAGCAATGCTTCGAGCCGCCAACCTTCACTGGCTGGTTCCTGGGCTGGGACCATGACTACTGGACCAGCGACCCCCTGGAGAGGGCCATGGCTGAACTGGCCATGTGAGATCACACCCTGCGCATCACAACATCCAACCAGCACCTGACAATTCGCCGGCTCTGCAAGCAGAAGACTGTTTTTGATTTTAGCCGCTAGTATGCCTTGAGACTTACAGTACGTAACAATGTTCAAAACAAAGCAAAACTAGTTGTTGCTTCACAGTGCGGCCTTTGTTCGCTTTTACAACCAAATAGCGGTTAAATGTTTTATAGGCTGGCTTTATGCAGGGTTTTTGTTAAAATGCAATCTCTTACACATTTTTAAAAACATTTATTTTATATTTGGACATGTGCCAAAACACAGCCAGCAAAGTAATACAATGCCTTAACATTGTAGATTATTTTATCCTTTTAGTTTTCAATGGTACTGTGCCTGTTGCTCAGTAGATGTTCATGCAGGAACGGCGTGCTTGCCGTATTTATTTTACAAGCTTTGCTGCTTATCTTGTCCACGTTTTTTTTTTTTTGCCAGTTCAGGTTTTACGACACCTTGCCATCACAATAAAATTAAATTAAAAGTTGTGTGTTTGTCTGATTATATACAAAATAAATACATCCAAATCTCTTGATTAACAAGATTTAATAATGTTTTCAATACACTGCATATGTATGGTGAGATAAAATGGACACGAAAATGGCCGTGCACTTCATTTCCAGCTTTGGGATCAGAACAGTCTTCAATTATGAATATTGGACAGAAAGGCAAACAAAACATACTTTCCATAAAAACAAACTAGTTTTCCTCATGAAAAGCAAAATCCATGACAGTACAGTATGTTGACACTTCACGTAAATTAACACGCTACAGCATTTATCTTTACATTAATAAGGTCAAGATGACAGCAGGTTGTGTTTTTGTTTGCATCAATAGCACATCATCAGGACAAATGCTGTTTGGGCGGGAAAACATCCGATTCGACTTTTAAACAACAACAAAATGTAACAGTAGCAGTGTGACAACATGATGGTTACTACAGCAACGTGTATATACTGTATAGGGTAATGTAACTTTTCAGAGCAAAATTTTTAATACACTTGCGTAGAAAAGCACATGCGCGCGCACCTGAATGTTTTTAGTAAAGCTATTGAGCTAGTAATTCACTCCATATTGTAACAGCTATAGGTCACATCACATTTAAAAGAAAACACTTCAACTTTAAAAGACAATTAAAAAGCTCTTACGACTATTTGGCTAGGTCGTACACCTCCCCGAGATGAATTGTCTGACTAAATACCTTTTGTTTCGAAAGCAACAGAGATCAGTATAAACTCTTAAGCTACGTTTGAAACTGCATAGAAAAGTGTCAAAATAAATCCATGACGGCAAGTTAAGGCTTTTTGCTTCGAAGGGAGCATTCTAAGGGACTCGTACCCATGAATGAATACTCTTATTACACACGTACGGCTTGACTAAATTGCAGGGAATCCACTCACATGATTTAAAATATGATAATCTAGATATTACGGTATTATGGGAGTCATCTCTAGGTTGGACTGTAATTGTAACAACTATATATTTTTTTGCGGCACGCTTCAAATTCTCCATCTTTAAATTATCTCTAAATTCTCTCTATATTTGAATAACTCATTCGGGTTAGTATGAAACAATATTTATACAACAAAAAACTTAAAAATGTCATGAATTGATGGAGTACAACATCCTTGAAATAATGTATGAAATTTTACCAAATAACAAGCAAATCAGATTTTTTTAAAAAAAAGGAAAGTGAGTATAAATGAAGAGGAATCGATATTTTTAACACAGAACAAAAAGTGTCAGTTTGTGGAACAATCTGGATTGTAAAATCAAATCATCTCAATCTATCTATTATTATTATTATTTTTAAATAAAAGTACAATGACTAAAATAAATATACATAGCATGAAATCATGCTGTTGAATTAATTTGTAAAATTGTTATGTTGGAAACGTCTTGACTGCTTGCTGACATTTATTTTGTGTTGATCAGTTTGTGTTGATCAGCGGCAGACATTACAAGTTTGACTTCTTTCTGTCCTCTTTTCACGGCACGGTGGCTGACGGTGGCTTAGCACGTCCGCCTCCCAGTGCAGAGGACGTGAGATCGAGTCCAGGCTTCGGCCTTCCTGGGTGGAGTTAGCATGTTCTCCCCGTGCCCGTGTAGGTTTTCTCCGCGTACTCTGATTTCTTCCCACATTCCAAAGACATGCATGGCCGGTTAATTGAGCACTCTAAATTGTCCCTAGGTGTGATTGTGAGTGTGGATGGTTGTTAGTCTCTATGTGCCCTGCGATTGGCTGGCAACCAGTTCAGAGTGTACCCCGCCTACTGCCCGAAGGCAGCTGGGACAGGCTCCAGCCCCCCTGCGACCCTTGTGAGGAATAAGCGGTAAATAAAATGGATGGATGTCACCTTTTCATTTTCATCTTTTTTTAAGGAGTGAAATAATTGTTTTAAAATTTGAACTCCTCCAGTTATAGATCACCGATTAAGATTCCATTGCATTGTCTTTAACTCGTTCACTGCCATTGACGGCTATTTCTATTAGTTTAACATTTTTCCCACTTTTGTTTAACAAAAGGATGAAAACCTAGACATTTTTGATTGTACATTTAGAACAGATATAAAATTTGTGATTAATCAAGAGTTAACTAGTGATTAATTAGGATTAAAAAATTTAATCGCCTGATGCCCCTAATTTTAAATATTAATTTTTTTCAAAAAAGAAAAGATTCAAAAAATTTGGGACCATTTTTTTCATATTGATTCGCATGATTACACTAGTTAACTCACAATGAATCACAAATTGTATATATCTGTTTTAAATGTAGTATTTTTTTCCTAGGTTTTCACACTTGTTAACAAAAGTGGGAACAAATGCTAAACTAATTGAAATTGAAATACATTTTTGACATCTATAGCCGTCAATGGCAGCGAATGAGTTAAAATACTCAAAAGGTGAAAAGCGTTGTGCATTAAGGCTGAACGACTTCCAGCAGGTGGCACTGTGGTGTAAAATGCTTGAGTTAATTTTCATTATAAACTACTTTTTATGTTCAGAGTAGCTACTCATTTGCAAAATTTGTTGAAAATAACTTGTCCGTATCCTTTTGTGTACTATGTTTGAAAGTGAGGATGTGTGAACACGTTAGTATAAACATGCAATGACAAAAACATCGTGCATGTAAAAAAAACATATTGCGAATTTAAACCTCGCAACTAAACTAAAATGGACACTGGCAGTGGTTGCAGCAAAACTGCAGCATCAGGCATTACATAAAAAATATGCGTATGAGCGTTAAGGTCACTTCCACATGTTTTCGATGCATATGCGTGTTGCGTGGATGTTTCAAGGTGATGGATGCTTAGCGTTTGATAAAGCCTTGCATCATCTCCAGAGGCAGAGGGAAGATGATGGTGGAGTTCTTTTCGGCGGCGATAGTGTTGAGGGTCTGCAGGTAGCGCAGCTGCAGGGCAGACGGCGACTCGGCGATCACCAGCGACGCCTCCTTCAGCGCCCTCGAGGCGTTCATCTCGCCCTCTGCGGCGATAACCTGCGAGGGGCACGCCAGGATTTATATCCTCAAGATCTATTTTCAAGTTGGTCCAGTTTCCATCTTTGGTCATTTGTACATAATTAGACTCACTCAACTTTTTTTTCTTCGAAAACTAGTGTACAATCCCACCTGGCATCTTTTAAGCAAGTGTTGAGAAATTAAATAAAAAAAAAAATCGTAATGAGAAACTTGGTTAATCACAGCTTTATGGAAGAGGATTAGGGCCAGTGGAGAGAAAAAAACGGCTGGCAAGATTCTGACTTTAATCTCAGAATAAAGTCAGAATTTGGACTTTATTAGTGCTACTATTGTTCTCATAGTCAGAATTGTGAGATTAAAGTCAAAATTTGCAAGTCAGAATTTGGACTTTAAAGTCGGAATAAAGAGAATTCTGACTTTAAAGTGAGAATTCTGAGAATAAAATCAGTATTCGCAAGTCAGAATTGTGACTTTAAAGTTGGAATAAAGAGAGAATTGTGACTTGAAAGTGAGAATTCTAAGATTAAAGTCAGAATTCTCTTTATTATAAGTGAGAATCCTGCCAAACGTAATCTTCCGTACAGCTTGACTAACCATGACAAAAACGTCATGGAAATTACAATTTCACAGACATAATGACCTATTAAGACCCGGTAGAAACAATAAATGAAGACACTCCTGTTTTAGATCATCAACACTCAGTCTCATGTTAGCAGTGCATACCTTGGCTCTGGCCTCCCGGGTGGCCTCAGCCTCAGCCGCCATCGCTCTCTGGAGCTGCAGGGGCAGCTTGACGTCTTTGATCTCCACTCGCTCCACCTTGATGCCCCAGTCGTCAGTAGCGTCGTCAAGGGTGGACTGACGAGACACAGGCAGACATTAAAAGTTGGGTTTTTAGTATTGCTGGTAACTGGAATATATGATTATGGGTGTGAAGTCTCAGGTTTAGACCCTCAATATTAAAAGAAAATTGAAAATGTTAGCATATGGCTACCAAATAAACATTTTTAGTTTTTGGGCTGCTATATACCTTTTGTAGATATATTATGTTAAACTTTCAACCAGGGGTGCTGCTTTTGTATTTATTTATTTATTTAATTGATATATATGTATATTTTTAATTTATTGAAGATACTCCTTTTAACAAACGGCACAAGAATTCTCTAAAATATAAATGTTTTTGCCAGGCCTGATATGTGTACAGTTTCATGAGTTTTCGGCTTAGGCCCTTTAAAAGCATCATCATTTTCTATGCAAATGGAGTATTGCCACGGCAACAGCGTGCTACAAAATAAAGCGTTCAAATAAAATGTTCATCTTATACATCTTTCGAGGAAACACCCACATTTAGAAGATGGTCGGATAAATTTCGATTATTTGCAGAGAATATTATTAATAATAATAATATTGATGATAATAATAATAATAACAGTAAAAATAATAATAATAATTCCTACAGAAATGTGATCATCTTTGACGAAGAAAAAAAAAAAGAACCATTAGTGTATACAGAAGCTCTCAATTCTACTCTTGGCCACATGGTAGCAGCAGAGGGCAGATCTTTAAAATCCATTTTCAGACAACGCAGACTTTTTATCACTGGCAATGGCAGATGTTCAAATAATGTGCAATACATTGTGGAGCAACACTATGTGACACATACACACGTGACATTAGCGTGATTACGAGAGAATTTTATGGCTCAACCAACAGCCTCTGAAAACTAACATTCAATTATTCACAGGGCTAATGTATGAATAAATGATATGAATCAGATGCAAACGGACAGCTGTGCTCTACATGCAGAATCACCTGCTGTCTCTTAGTGAATTGTCTTCACTGCAGTTTGTTCACTTTAAAATTGACACTTGCAGCTGAATAATGCAGCTCGAGAGCGTGGTTGCAAGCAAGGGGCCACTAGAACCCTCCCATTCTTTTCTATAGGCTCGCTGTTGTGCTATGTTGCCGCAACAGCTGCTTGACGAACTCAATCACCAGAAGTACACGTTAAGCGCAGGTTATTCTGAGAGCAGGGCTCTCTGGGTATAAACTGGCGACGGGCCGTTGGAAGTCTTGTGAACCCTCTGCCAGACACGACATGTTTAGGTTTGCCTAGTTGGTACAAGTCATCATCAACAGAACTACTTTGCTCCTCTCTTTAGTGTACGAGACACAAACCCCCACATGTGATGACAATTACAAATATGGCCAGTGGGGTTATACTGTTATGAATGACTATTTTCTAATATGGTGTTTGAAACTATTGTCCAATAACAAAATAGCACTGGGGTTCAAATCTGTGATCATCCACCCGTAGAGGTCTGCTTACTTCAAACTTCAATCTTCTGCACGGACTCGAGCAGATAAAAAAAAAAAAAAAAATTGGCTCAAACCATTTTGATCAGGTTCTATTTACAACAGTTGGGGGTAGATGTAGACTGAATTTGTTGTGTAATATATGAAGTCCACAAACTGAAAGGGCTCTGGGTCATTCCAATTCGAATTCAAATAGCAGCTGACCACAGTGGGTATGCAAACACATGCTAAAATTAGTGCCGGGGGCGGACTTTCCATTAAGCAAAAACAGGCGATTGCCTGGGGCCCTGACATTTTTAGGGGCCTCCGAATGCCTCATGAAAAAGAATCAATAAAGTTTTCTTCAAATGATGCTCCCCTAAAAAAATAGGCTACTCCAACTTCTGTGCATGCGCATACTTGATTCCCGAAGTTGGCAGCAAAGTAGAGCGCTCGCGCAGTTTTAAGTACGAAGCTGAGTTAACCAAATGGAGCAAAAAAAAGAGAAGGCAATTAAAGCAGTTTCAAACGATTACAAATGTGCGTAATCGACAGCGAAAACAGCAAAAGCTAGACACTATTGTATATAGCGCTGATGTCAGTGCCAGCTTAGCGGAAAAGTGGATTTGAAGCGGAGAGTGCGAGAGCGACTGTTTTCATCACAAAGACATTCGTATACAATTGGTCAAAATGGTAAACGATCGAAAAAGCTCATTAATGTTCTTATCAATGACAGCAAAAGCATTGAGATGATTTAGTTGTAATCCTCAGGTAGGATTTTAAAGACTTTATCTAGCTCATGAAATAAATCCTCAAATCCACACTTTCAAGTTGACAAACACTCATATTCAAAAAACATTTTTCAGTGCTGAATACAGATGTGAGGGCCCCATGGCTGAGTTTGGGCCCCCAAATGACTAGCTATTTCCCGATTGGAGCACTTATGTTGTCGTAGATACGAAATACGCAATCAGACTGAATGAAGACGGCTCTACCTGCATGCTGTGTGCAATTTCTTCCCGGTCGGAAAGGATCTCAGCCAGGTTCTTGGTACCGAGAACATTCCTCAGTGTGGTCTGGGCCAACAAGCGTGTCGCAGCATCAGCGTTCGTGATGTTGGCCACGGCCAGCGTAGCATTCTGAACCCGGTAGTACACCACGCCATCCACACTCACTGTCACTGAGTCTTTGGTCAATACCTGCAAGGGTTTGAACGCACCAAACAGGAAACAGGCAGGAAGATATTGTTGAGTGTGAGGAGGATACATGAAGTGCTTTTTATTGTAACACACAAGGAAACGCATCCGCCAGGATTTTTTTCTAACATTTATTTGGAATATAGTTATAAAAAGGCAGGAAATTGCATCCACTTTTAATTTTAAAAAAAAGTATGTGAAACCATCAATCAATACGAGTCGATGAAAAAGGTTAGCCTTGCAGAAGGACTTTTTTTTATTTCGGGTTGAAATATTCAAGAAATTGGATGAGCACAGAATCAGTAAAGCAACCGAGATGGAACGTCCACTAATGGTGCCTTTGAAGGTAAACTGCACAAAACCATACATTATAAGCTTATAGTCTTTTATATTCTTGAGCTGAATGAGGAATTTTCCAAATGAATTTTGACAGCCTTTGAGGCTCAGCGGATGTGTTTGTTTAGCGTCAACACAACCGCACGTGTCATACCTCTTGCGGCGGGATGTCGAAGGTGATGGTGCGCATGTCCACGTTAATAAAGCTGTCAGTGCACGGCAAGATGAAGAACAAACCTGTGGAATCACAAGAATGCAAATAGTCTTAGCAAAGACTACATCGGCGGTAAACACAATAATAAGCGAGCGCCTTCACAAATGTTTGAAGCCGGCGGGATGAATGAAATCTTGGCACCGGGCCATGTCAAGCAGGCTTTATAAAACTGCAGCTGTGCTGACAGTCGGGCAAAGCTGTGAATATTTGCAGCTTTCAGAAGGCCCGTTTCAAGTCACAAGCAACCAGCGGGGGCGCCGAACAATACTTGGCACGCGCCTGAGTGAAATGCTAGGTATGCAAACATTTAGCTCTCGTGCATTTTCAATTAAGGAAGTGCATGTTTAGCTAGGGAAATCGGAACCAACGGCAAATACTAACCACGGCCAAGTTGAGATTAAAAGCATAATGGCCTTGAAGTGACCTTTAGAGATTGCGAGGTTGCGATATTAAGTAAAATTCCAGTGATAAAATAACTGAATTCATTCAAACATATAAAAAACATATGAATATGTATATTTCAAAACTTAGTCATAGTTAATTTATTCATACGTTTTTATTATGCTAGCGTATACAGAAGTCTTTGATACAGCTTCTGACATGAAGAGGTCGCTTAAAGCAATGGTAGTGGTTACAAAAAACGGCCAGCAGGTGGCAGACGAGTATAAGAGATCAGCCAGGGCCATGTTGCAACATGCTCTTTTGCCCAGTGTTTTCAACAGGTTTAAGACGAATGATGATGAAACTTAGCTGTATTCTAATGCTAATTGCCGCAAAACGGAAACAGATACAAATATACTTTTTTTCCCAGATGAAAGAAGAGATTCTAATCTTTCTTTTGGTAGGTTCCATATTATAGCAATAGAACATAATCTTCTGTGAACCTTGCAAAATCAATTAGGATCCAGTAAAACAGCCGGGAGCGAAGGGGGTTGCCTCAGTGAAAATGGCTGGGAGTGAATGAGTTTAAGGGGAAGTCAACCTCCCAAAAATGTATTGACAATAATATGTTCTATGCAGCCCCACTAGTCTAGATATGGTAATCCTATTAATATTGTGTTAGTGGAATATGAGTTAAGCAACAAAATCCAGCAGTTTTGATCAATATTAGAAGGCGGACAATTTGCTGCTTTCTGTCGAGTGAAAATGACATCACTGTTGCTCAGGTCTCAGCTGTGATTGGTCGTAGCCAGAGCCCTGAGCAACTGTGATGTCATCCTTAGTTGACAGAAGTGGCAAAATGGCCGCCCCCTGAGATGGCTAAAAACTGCTGGATTTTGCTGCATAACTCATATTCCACAAATGTAATATTAATCAGAAGGTCATGTTTAGACTAGTGAGGTCACACATAACATATTATTGTCAAGAAATGTTTAACGCTGACTTCCCCTTTAAGTGGTTTTAAATGTTTCATATACAAACTCGCTACATTTATAGGCAAACTGACTGAACAAGCCGACACAGATTCGAAAAAACAAAACATGCATATTATGTTGTGCCACAGCCTGATTGCGTGACTGCGGTTAAGGGGACATTACACGGAACCAAGTGCTGAATTTAGTTGGGGCACACACACACACACACCACAACACCCCCAGGAATGTGAGATTTGCTGGC
The DNA here is from genome assembly GCF_054856555.1 of Leptonotus elevatus. Taxonomy (NCBI): domain Eukaryota; kingdom Metazoa; phylum Chordata; class Actinopteri; order Syngnathiformes; family Syngnathidae; genus Leptonotus; species Leptonotus elevatus. The sequence goes on from NC_141253.1 coordinate 9,758,170, forward strand.
AGAGAGCCATTATTACCCATGCAGTCACAAATGGCGTCCCCAGGCACTTCGGGGAGTCCAATTTCACCATTTTTTTTAAGAGGACACTCCCTGTTTTTTTATTTTTATTTTTTATTAGCTGCAGTAAAATAACAAATCAAAGATGAGGAGACAGTGAGCTATGAGATGTATGCAAATAGTTTCTCGTGGGAGCCTGTATTTTTCCTCAGCAAATACCTCGTCTTACAGGAAAAGAATAGACAGCATCCCATCCCATCAGTGTTTTCAGATTTATGACTGCATCTATAAGTCAAACAGCGCTGGCAGACATATGGCAACACATAAAATGAGGCCCTGGTGAATGTCATTGCAGGATGCACTTTGAGGGGGGCGCGTATTGTTTCAGTTTTGGATTTGTGCCAAGGATGTCTACCAGGATTCCTGTTTTTTGTTTACGCTGTACAATTGGACTCTTTACTATCCTGACAATTCCTGTGTTCGTTGGGTACATTTTTACACTAAATTGTGACTTTTTTTTTTTTGGTGTTCGAAATGTGCTCTGTCTTTAGATCCAATTAGATTTATGCCCCCCCTTTTTCGGGTTTACAATGTCACCGCACAAGTCTGTGAGTAACCCGGCAACCGTTGCTACACGAGCCTATTTGTGTCAGAAATTAAATCAACCTGACTGGCGCCGCAGATTGAACGGATCGGGCTCGGTTCCGCCCTCAATCTGCAGCCATCTTTTAAATCATAAAGCTGTTTTTCCCGGGACCAGCCGCTCATTCGTCCCACAGGACATCTCGAGCTCCCTGCAGCACATCGAGCCGTAAAACAACTGCAAACTCATTCTGTTGCAACTAATTGCTAACTGCAATTCCCTCACACATAAAGTGCAAATGCCCAGGGACGCCATCGTTCCGTGTTGAAATGTCAAAGAAATAAATTGATGACTATGTCATTAATTAATAAATACATCGCAGATTACCATAACAATCCCTTCATACGATGTACGTATGGTACACATTAATGGGGCTGTTCAATATCACTTTTTTTACTACTGGTACCACTTATATTTTTGATGCATAAAATAAAACAACCCGATGACAGATCATTTTAAAGAAAGAGCTATAAATACAAATATAGAATTTTCCCTAAAATGTCATTAAATTCTCTTTTTTTCTCTATTCTTCTCATTTCACTTTTCTTGTTCCTGATCGTAAAACGGCCACAAGAGGGTGCTGCGGGTATCGGACAGTTATGATACCCTGGTATCGGTACTCGTCCATCCCTATTATTTGTTCTCACACACACACCATTTGTTCTTAACACACCTTCAATCATTACCTCACTACTGTTATACATTAGCTCTGGATACTGCAGAATACTCTGTCGTCTTAACTTGGTGGGCCTTTTTCAGCTGCCTTCAGTCTCGGCTCAACTAAAATCCTTAGCAGGCTTCATTTTTTTTTTTTTAAAGCCAACCTAAAAAAAAAGCAAGTACAGCTGAGCCGAGCTGGTATTGTGCAAAAGAAAAGTGACATACATGCTGTGTGGCTATTTCATTGTGGCTGTTCTGTCCATCAAATCACAGTAAAAAGTCCAACACTTCAAAACTGATGAGTGTTTGGCTGAGAAAAGTAATAGCTCACTTATTCCAAATGAGCTACACATTTTGTTCTGAAGACTAAACCAGTGCATTTCAAGTATATATTTTTTCCACCTACCCCAGGAGGAAGACAATATTTTGCGCCCCCCCCCCCCCCCACCCCCCAACACTTCCACGCCGCGACTATAAATAGTATCATTAGTCTATCATTTTGCTGTAAGTACGCCTCTACAGAGGAGCTAATATTCCTTGCGCTTGCTAGGACAATGGGATCGCTAGTGCCACCTACTGCAGTGGATGTGAAATAACAATTTATTCTAGTACACTAAAAAACAAAAAAAATCCCTGGGGTCTCTCCGCATTCGCAAATTTGCCTCGACAAATGCTGGCAGTTTCCTGCACTCTTTCATATTCTACATACACGGCTTTTTGGACCTACAGGCAAACTGATTCAAGTGCATACTGAACTGTATGCTAAATCCTTGTCATTCACAGGGTATAGGGATTGAGCCACGCCGCCAACAGTGAAAATCAAGTAATTGACAACCCCCCGCCCCAAAGATTTATACTTTAATTGCCTAAACATGCCACAAGATGGTGGCAAATTGCTACTTTTCAATTAGACAGTGCTACGGTCTGACTAAATAAAGCTCCTTCCCTTGTTTCAATATTCTTGGCACAAAGATGCCACAAGATGGCGCCAAAGCACTAAAGCAGTAGTCAGTGTAACACAAGTATTGTATACATCACACCAAAGTATTTTCCAACCTGGTCCTTTGGCTCCTCCTCGTAGAAGGCGTCCGAGGCGGAAAATAATGGCTCTCTCATACTCCTTCACAATCTGTGTGCAGAGGCAGAGCGCGCAATCAGCTTGTATAGCTGCCTTTGGCAACTCTTAACTCATTCACTGCCATTGACGGCTATAGACGTCAAAAATTATTTTCAACTATTTCTATTAGTTTAACATTTTTTTCCACTTTCGTTAACAAGAGTGTGAAAACCTAGATTTTTTTTATTGTACATTTAGAACAGATATAAAATTTGTGATTAATCGTGAGTTAACTAGTGAAGTTAACTCACGATGCGATTAATTACAATTAACATTTTCATCGCCTGACGCCCCTAATTTTTTATAATCTTTTCTTCTTCTTCTTTTTTTTTTTTAATCGTGTCAGGTGAATAACATTTTTAATTGTAATTAATTACATGACTTCAATAATTAACTCACGATTAATCACAAATTTTATATCTGTTCTACATGTACAATAATTTTTTTTATTTTTTAGGTTTTCATACTCTTATTAACAAAAGTGGAAAACTAATAGAAATAGTTCAAATTAATTTTTTACATCTATAGCCGTCAATGGCAGTGAATGAGTTAATTGATATCATGTAAACGGGTAGGTTAGCAGTTCATCGATTCACTGAGACAAAGGATTACCATCTTTTAATCTGAATTAGATTTATTGGCCAAGTATGTAAAAACAAACCCGTCCGAGAAAAATGAAAACTAACAATGACCAACCGAGGGAGACAAAACAGGGAGTCTGACAGTTTGCTAGTTAGCGTATCAAGTTTTTTAGATGAAAAAAGGGATAAATGAGGAAGGAGGGATGGCAAATGTAATAGAAAGAGTGCATTAAAACATTAATGACAAGACATAAAAGCAGCATAATGCATGCAATCAAACAAACTTGACCTTGATGCACATCCAAATGGAGAGAGGCAGTGTGACGATCATGAGTATAAGAGACAACAACACCAACGTCCAGCCACAGAAGCCAATGTCATGGTCTTCGCTCTCCAAGGCTAGAAGAGAAAAATTGACACACAGCCGTTATTTTCATGCCGATGCACGGGGTCCTCGGTTTATGATGGTCCTGCAATACAACAATTTGAGGTTACGGCACACAGATGATTTGATTGTTTTATATTTATGCTCTCGAAGAGTTTTGCATACAAACAGTTGCTGTACTGATGATATTTTGAGGTGAAACTAGATTGTGTAGCAGTTTAAGAATACTGCATTATGTCACAACACAAGAAGGTACTCAATTGTAAACCAAGGACCCCCTAAATTCAGCATTTTTTCAATGTGAAAAGCTGCAGTACTCACTCCCCTGTGGTAACTGGCTCAACTTTAAGGCCTTCAACGTATGGCACAAAACACCATGAGTAACAATATTGTGTCCGGCCTTACTCTGACATCTCCTTCACATCGGTAACATGAGATTGTCTGATTGTCATGAATGTCTGCTTGTGGTTGCTTAAAAATGCACTTTGCCAGCTTCCAGTAAATCCGTTTCTGCTCCTGCCATGTCAAAGACTGCGAGCTTCTCACACACCAAATTGAAATGGAATGAGAAGAGCTGCTTCTATTGAGTGAGATGATTGTGTTCACACCCACAACGGCACAATTGACCGGGCTTTGAACCAGACTTGCATTGGGCACGAATACAGAGTCCAACGTGTTAAGACGGCTTTTTGGGAATAATACCAAGTTGTAAAATAAATTGTGACAGGAAAACTTTAGTGATACTTTACCACACCGTCGCTTGCTTCACACCATTTACAGAGAATACAGTAATTAGCAGTTTCCTAAAATCATTGCCATCCGTGTCAAACTAGTATGCATCAAGCTTATCATATGGTTTACTTGTGTACTATTGAAGATTTTTTTGAAGTAGCAAGTACTGTACAGATATACACTATTGGCACGGATACTATAATAATTACGACATTTCGAGGTTACGAACAACATGCAATGTACTTGTTCATGCAAATATTTACTAACTACAATCAGAGTAGATTAGTGATTGATTATGGAGCCAAAGAAATTGTCAATATATTAATACACTTTTTTTCCGCTTTCTTTCTTTTTAAAGAGGACTCTTGTGTCATGTAATTGAACCACTGTCATTGATTTGCCATCATCATGTAGTACACGTTCCCATTCATGGATCACTCGCTTAGCATTATTAGCCACTGCCCTTCAAAGCAATTTTCACTTCCACTTCAAAACCTGTTGGCATGCATTGATTCAAAGGGTGTGATCGGATGCAATACCTTCTGCATCATGTAACGCGCTGCTTGGACCTACAGACAAAGTTAAAGGTCAAAAACACCATTTGATCCAAGTTGCACAATAAGAATATACTGTACAGTAAACCCCGGCGATTCACGGGGGATAGGAAACGAACCCTATAGGAAAACAAAAACTATATATTTTTTCTTAAGCAATTGTCTCTTAACTGCGCTACCACAAACTATGACGCCAAACCTATTCAATATCATTTTAAACTAAACACAAATGACTTACGAATGGTTTCATTTTGGTAAAAATGCACCAGAAGTGCAAACACATGTGGGGAAAAAACTTGAACCTTAATAAACAACTCATCAAAACACAAAGATGCTATAGTCTGCATCATTTTAACATACTTTGACACCAATTACTGTACTACTTTCCTATTAGCCACGGCTTTGTCGTTCAGGGAATAGCTGAGGATAGGTTTTGTTTAGATAAGGTGCTCTCAAACAGTTAGAATATGTTGCTACTGTATTGCATGCATGCTTGTTACATGACAGAGTTGCTTTGACTCTTCGTTGGTTGGTACTAAACCTCTTTCTTCTTTCACAGTGTCAGACACGGCAGGTTGTGTGTAGTTATTCTTTCGTCATTATAACGACGATTTTCAGTTGGTAGATCCCGAAAAATCGTGGGGCGCGATATCTTATTACTGCTGCGTAGTACTCGGCCAACAGGTTCCACGGGAAATAAAAACAACTGAAATGTGCATTTGTGAATAGGCTGGGGTTTTACTGTACTGTATAACTTAAGGAAGACAACCTATCCTAGACGATCTTGGCATCGTGCATACGTCCAAATGAGATCCGTAATGACGAAACATAGCGGTACATGCTTTCAGTGTTTTAAGTTTGTGTGGACTTACTCCCTCACTCACACACACAGCTATTTTCAATGAACATAAACTCGCGACTATCGCGTCATAGCAGTTTGCACTTGAAATCAAAGGGTGGTTAATTACATGGAATTATTAAGAGTACGTTACGTCTGCGCAGTTAATTTGCACGGAGAGTCTCGCGACACAGTTAGCTCGCAGCTCGCCTTTATTAGCTTAGTTTATAGCATTGGCTTTTGCTAGCTTTGGGAAACCTCAAGGCGAATTTAGCACCTTTTTTTTTTATATAATGATAATGCCAGACAACGAGTTGTGATATTGCAAATAATAGATATTTAGCTTTTCTGCGTTCAAAAAATGGATACGTTGTGACGCGCCCGCTGCACAAACACAAGGAAAAATAATGTTAAAATATGCTGTGTCGTCTACAAGTGTTACCTGCTTGACGTTCTCGTCTTTTTTTAGCTTTCAATGCCAAATCTTCGTTCTCCATTGCGAATTTTACAAAAAAATTACGATACCAGGAGAGAAGAGGATTTTACACAACATGGGCGGTGGTTATATCCGTAGTGGCGCTGCTTGATTTTTCCCTACACGCGGACTAGAAGGTGCACTGACACACGAGTTCCTGTCTGCGCCAAAGCTATATAAATCTATAAAGGCCACCCGGGAAAATATATCAAGCTAATGAGTAGTTTGGAATTCTCACTATTTAAAAAATCTAGACTAGACTCGAGAATTCTGTTTTAAAAATCACTCAATGACATCAACATAATGTAAAGAATGCCTGAATTAACAATGATTTATCATCTTTAACGGCTTCCGTTGTTTTTGTGTGGTTATTCCACAATTATGATCTATTTATGATTGATTTGGTTTTTGGTAGCGACGTCCAAAACACGCAGCCTGAAAGTCAAAAATTAGGATACGCATTGCTCCATACCCTTCTGGTCTCCTGCTTGCATAGTTTCACAGTTTGACTTCCATCCAGGGGCGTCACTAGGTTTTATGGGCATGAGATGCACAGAACATAAGCGAATGCAGGGCGTGAGCAAAAAAATTCACAAGCAGCTAACATAGACTTTTAATACGGTTTAAAACTTTAAAAAGTCAACATTAGAAATGTAGTGTTTTCAGTCTGTTTTGTAATATACAAACACAGAAGTATGTTTATAGCATTAATTAAAAAAAAAAAAAAAAGACAGAAAAGAAAATATATGTACACATTGTTACAGTTCATGCAAAACTATGCAAAAAAAGTTGTGGCGTTATTCAATAAAAAAAATACAGAGAAAATGTTCTCTTTGGGGAGTTGTTAGTGTAATAAAAATCAATTTAACATCTGAAATTGCAGGATAATTGGTGGACAGTAGCATCAAAGAAAGCCATCTGTTTTTAAGGATGGCGGTCCACCACTGTCGTGACTCAGCTTATAGAGGCTAATGACATGACTTTGGCTCACAACAACTAGTTTGCTCCCAAATACTTTTGAAGTCACGCAGATTACACTTTGGCACATATGTGCCTAAATTAGAGCTGTCAAAGGATAAATTTTTTAAATCAGTTTAATCACATTTGAGAGTTTTGATTAATCCCTTAATTAAAAAGGCTTTTTATCAACATTTGTTTGCCCGCTAAATTGTTATGTGTTAACTCTTTCGACATTTAATGTTATGAGAAAATGTTTTGATCCACTGCACACTCTCATCCTCCTATTTTTCTAAACAGTTAATTACTTGCATAATTTAAAATGAAAAAAAAAAACTCCAGTAGTTTGACAAACAAATATTCCGAATGTCATATGCAAACATTTATTAAATGCTTTACCTTAATGCATGTAGTTATGTTCCTTGCTCAAACACAGCCTGCACTTCCTTTAACGTAACCATCCGCTGTCAAGCTAAAGGATAATCTGCGGTCAAAATTGATTAATCTGTGATAATACATGATTAATGCCATCTTTTTTTTTGTGATTAATCAATGAGTTAACACTTTTAACTTTGACAAGCCTAAATGGATGTTTAAATTAAATAATAAATGTAATATTCAAGTCCTCAACACATTTTAGACTTATTGACAAGCTAATTGGTAGGAGCATGGGCCTTTCTGCTGTTAGGCAGAAACCAACTAATTGTTGCTACCAGAAGTGACAAAGACTTACTCTCAATAGAATTAAGTAGAGCGGACACACAGCAAGGGCCGTCCTCAAGAAAAGGGACAGATTAGTGAATAAGTTATGTTGTGGCCACTTTATATTTTATTTTGCTACTTTTGTTTGGTTTAAAAAATAATTAAAAACAAAATACAATGAAATCATTTTATTGTGTGTGTGTAGGATGTAGTGCCATCTTGTGGTGAACTAATGGAATGCAAGAGGGTCCTCGCAACATTTTAGACCAGGGGACTTTAGCCCCTCTAAAATAGGCCTAAGGACACCATTGGTTCCATCCACCACCCGGAAAAAATAAATCCATTGTGTGATTTTCCTGGCAGGCTGATGAAGCCTATTTATTTATGAGAGGTTCAGAACTCCATCCCGTCTAATGTGGAAAAATGTGTGATTGTTGGACTAATTGCCACACACCCACAAAGCTGGGATCGATTTATTGGACTGATTTTTAATGAGTGAATCACAAGATAGGTTCCGTTAAACTATTTGCAGTCACATTATACAACATGTTTTGCTAAGCCTAATGAGTACTTTGTCGTCCCCTTTATTACTCTATGTATACACACTGTATCCCTCTTTACGATCTTCTGTCCGTTGCTCTCTCTTTATTGAAAAGTCTCATTCTGATTGGAACTGCGGGGAACAGTAAAATTAAGGAAATGAAGTGAAATGAGTCTGTTGGCCACTAGAGGTCATAGCGGAGGTGCCGCAGCCAGCAAAAAAAAAAAAAAAAAACTATAAACGTTTGATGAAACAACTCGTGATAGTCCTTTGAAAAAGCACGAGTGAATAAAGAAAAGGCAATACAGCAATTTGAGATTACAAAAAGATCTCTCTAAAGTTTGGCAGTCATAGCACGTTTTCAAGACTTGTGACCTGACCTGTGAAAAGTGTGTTATGAGAAAAGGCTGCAACTGAGCCAAAACGCGCACCAGAACAATCGGAAAATGATTGTGATAGGTAACATTGTAGAAAAAGAAACAAAAATATCTCTTGTTTCAAGTTTAATTCATGTCCATGGACGACACTGCCACTTCCTTTTCTCACCGGCTGTTGGATGAAAACATATTTTACAGTCTATCCCACATAGAGGGGTCGTTATTGTTTCAAAAATCCCTCGTTACTTTTGACTAGATCAAGTCTTAGGACATCCTATTGTTTCATAATTGTTTTGGGTGGAGACTCATCCTGACTTGAGGACTGGGAGACACAAAAAAAAAAAGAGACCAGCTGTGGCTAAAAACAACTTGACTCTTACTACCAAAATAATTTGGAGGCTGCACTGCTGGCTAGAAAGACATTGAAATGACCATCAGGGTGCCCTTGAGCAAGGCATCGAAACCCTCCAGTTGCTATAGCGCTACTCATGCATATTTGCAGCCCTACTCTGACATTTACTGAATGTGTGTTTGGATGACAAAAATGTTGCAATAATTTCAAATCAGTTCAGGTTTAGGGACTTGTGCTTATTATCTTAATTAAATTGACCGAAAATAAAGAAAACCAAACTTTTAAAAGTATTCTTCTATTACTCACATCACACATTTAATCCGAAATCCAACTAAATTCTCTTCAACTCAACTAAAAGTGTAACGTGGAAACTTGGCAGGCTGCAGTACATAAATATTGAGAATGCATTTTAGCAAATTATGAGAATGCATTTTTATTCCTATGGAATTCAAAATGGGTCTGAAGGGGATCAACATTCCTCTTTTAATGATTTCCATAATTTAATTAATATTCAATGGGGCTAGAGTAAATGAATAACAGAGTTTGTTTTACGTTATATATTACTGACGTAAAAATTATTATTGTATCACATAATATATAATTTACAAAGATTAAGCCCAATCATGTAAACATTTTTTTTATAGGGTACAATTATTTTCAATTTGTATTTAAAGCCAGTCCATGTAAAACAACAACAATTTGGTATCAAACCTTTTTCTCTGCTGACTTGTGAAGAAAAAAAACAGACTTATTTTCATTCTGTGGTGGTTTCTGAATTATTATTCCTAAAGCAGGTCGCCCCTCACCGTTTTAAATCTCCTTTATTATAATATAGAAGTGTATCATATTGCAAGAGTCACATCTTGAAGGATTTATCAACTTTGGATGAGGGAGCAAGTAGGGTCAATTACAAAATCACACTTGAGTTTTGATGGGTGTACACTTCCACAGAATCAAGTGCAACACTGTGAGGGAATTATCTATTTGCATTATGATAGACAATACCAGAGAAGTCTGCAACAACTGCAAATAAGCCCCCCGATGTCATTTTATTCTACAAGTTGACAACCAAGATGGAGGTCACAGAGGTCAGGGCGAAGAAAAAGGTGCAAACTTGTAAATCCCGTCAATCTGTTTTCAAATTACGGCGGTGGCGGCGGCTGCGTGCGAGGTGTTGTTTCCGTGTATTATGGTAATGCGGTAGCTGAGGCAGGCCTCGGTGGGTCTGCGGCTCCTGCTTGTTCGCAGGTACGGCGGCAGTCGCGTTTGGCATTCTGCTCCAGTTCTCCCACTGAAATGAGTTCTCCCTCTAAACTTACAGAGGATGCAGCGCCCACACAGCTGTTCTCCCCCGAGCTGGCGTACATAAAACATAAAAGGTAAGCCTATATGAAAAATGCACAGAGCGCTGGAATATAATGTGCTTGATGCCCCGACTGCTGTCGGGCAGGAGGGAGATAAAGAGAGAGGCCTGCCCTGGATAGATTCCTTTTTTTTTTTGTGTGCAGAATTCGTTTGACTGCGGGCTTGGATGGCTGCCTGTGCAAACATTTACTCATCGTGCTCAATCCGTGGATCACATTACAAAGATTGATTGTTCACTTGCCTCTCACCCTCTCACTGTTTCATCGGCCAATATGAAATTAAATGGGATTCTTCAAAGTGGGGGAGTCGACTCGTTATGCATAGAATGATGCGACTTTGCCTCTGAAGCGGATGTGAACAAGCAGATCGTGCGTGGAGAAAATGCTTCCATTGTTCCTGTGCATTCGAGATGAAGCGAAATCTTGAATACAAGGCAGCCAAAACAAATCCAAATGATTGTCACGGTTGAAAGAGTGGCACATTGCTGTGCGTCCTCATGTAAATTCGCCGAGCACCCGCCTGAACCGGCAAGGCAATTAGTTTGTGACACGCAGGTGTCTCGCTACCTGCTCACAAAAGCTAAATTAGACACTTATTATTTTTTTGCACCAAAACAGATCAGTGGGTTTTACTGCACCGCACAGTGCTGCTAAACCATGGCTCATCATTTCAGCTGTGGCAATTGGCAGATATTTTCTCACTTGTTTTTAGGGGACCCTTGGGTACAAGTCTTACTAAAAAAAAACAAAAAAAAGCAAACAAACATTGGAATAGGAGCAAGAAACTACAACCCATCACATAACAAACTGATACTTCAGGTAGTTTCTGCTCAGGCCAGCAGAACCAGCGTTGCCACTTGAAAAAGTAACTTACTAACTTTAAAAACTAATTTAGTTCCTTTACTGATTACTTTCTTTCAAAAAATAACTAAGTTACTTTGCTGATTACTATCTATAAAAAGTAACAGTTACTTTGCTGATTACTTGCTGTAAAAAGTAGGTTAGTTAATATGCTTGTTTTTGTTGTTGTTGCTTTAAGCAAGTAATCAGTAAAGTAACTAGGCTAGATTAAATGTTACTTTAATAGTTACATTCAACAGATACCAGCCACTAGTGATGGGAAAATGAAGCTTCATGAAACACTTGGAATGTTTTTATCCTCCTCTAACTTTAGAACAACAACACCATCTAGAGTGGTTCATGATGCTTCGTTTTCCCATCACTACCGACCATCCTGCTCATTGTGCGTAACATAAAAATGACACCCAATTTGATTGGAAGTGTGTTTTAACAGAGAGGTTTAAAAGCAAAGCTATATTTTTATAAAATAAATAAAATAATAAAGCTGGCAAACTTTTTGGCTTATCCTAATTATTTAATAAAAAAAAAAAGTTTTCAGGGTTCCGCTTAACATAAATTTGCTAATTGTTTTAACTCATTAAAACCCCAAAACATATAAATACGTTTTGTAATACTTTGACCTGTACTCCCCAAAATGTAATTATACATTAAAAAAATAATAATCATTTTTTACGCTAAAGCATACAGAAGGCTTTGATACAGCTTCTGATATGAAGAGGTAGCTTAAAGCAACAGTAGAAAAAAAATAGCCAGCAGGAGGCAACAGGGTATAAGAGATCAGCCAGGGCCATGTTGCAACAAGCTCTTTTTCCCAGTGTTTTTCAGAAACAGATACAAATATACTTTTTTTCTGGATGAAAGAAGAGACTCTAATCTTTCTTTTGGTCGGCTTGATGTTTTTATAGCAAAATAACAGAATATTCTGTGGACCTTGCAAAATCAGTCAAAATCCGAGAGTGAAGGGGGTTGCTTCAGTGAAAATGGCTGGGAATTAATGTTAGAGAAAAAATTAAATCAAAATAATTAATTTATTTAAAAATGACTTAATGTATTAATTCATTTCATTAATTTAAAAATATTTTATTTTATTTTATTTATAAAAGTCATTCTAGACTTCACTTAACAAAAACATAAAAACTGCAAGTGCTTCTTGTGGTGTGGAATAAGAAATGTGTACTCCAAAATCTGTTTATTTTAGGATAATGTTGCAACAGACACTAAACAATCTTTAAATTGGATGTGACCTGCAATTGTTCCAAGCAAGTGCACTCGTCAAAGAAAATCAAACCTACACCATATCATTTTGTGCAACAAGTGGAAATGTGCTATATGTGCTTTAATCAATAAAAAGCAGGTAAAAAAAAGAGACAACTGCCCGGCTGGAAGTAAAGAGCCAAGACTGGCTATTTTGACCTTGAAGACTCGGGGTCAACACAAAAGATGCCGGGCTTTCTTCTTGGCAAGAAGCTTTCGGGAAAAAAACAAACCCAAACTGCTCCCGGTGAGGCCGAGAGCAAGACAATCTTAGCCCCTCCCTCGCCTCCGCTGCCGCATCACATCCTCCATCCATTCCATTTCCCTTTCTGTGTCTTCCTCCCATCATCATTTTCCTCACCCTCGCCCCCTCACATCGTTAGCATTTAGATAGTTGAGAGCAGAGGAGCTTGGGTAATAGGCTTTTCCCTCCCCGCCGTCCCTCCTTGCTCAAATCAGCTGAAGTAAGAGGGATTAAATCAAAAGAACAACAATGATGATGAGAGCGAGTGCGAATGAAAGAAAAGGAGCGATGGTGGGGGGTTGCTGGTGCATAACGCTTGATCGGGCTGTGAGCTCATTAACCCGGGCCTTGACTGAATTGATGTTAGAGGTGATTGGAGATTATCACATTTAGGAGATACTTCTTCTCACCCCCCCCCCCCTCTCTCTCTCTCCTCCTTGCCTAGACGCTCCCTTTTCCCCCTCCGTGGTTTTTCTTTCTCTCAATTTCATCCAGGTCAGCTGTCCCCTCCCCGCACGGATCCCTCGGGTGCAAGGAGAGGGGGATCCGGGCGGATAGCATCAACGCCAGCTCCCGTGTTCGCTTGATCTCCTAATTCTGCTTCATTTAAACTTCATCAACTCTTCCACTGGACCGGAAGCGGAGAAGAATGAGAACAGCTTGGCTGGAAACAGCTTTTTCTCCCCTGCTCCTCTTTTGTTGTGTGTGATCTGATATGATACCCGAAAGCAGCTGGAGTTACGGGCCCCATCCGTCACGCGCACGTACGCGCACACACTTGCAGCCAAAGTTTGGAGTCGTGGTTTTATGAAAGCAAGTAAGATTGCTGTTTTCGAAAAGTTGCCTGAGAGTAACTTTCTTGAAAGTGTTCAATGAACGTAACAAGCAAACAGTGTAATGATCTGTTTTGATTAACTCTGGTTTAGGATATTAATGAAACATTATTTATATTGCTGAACTGCACTTCATCATAATGAGAGAGGTTTCATGATAAGCACATCTGCAAATGACATCCTCAACAATAAAAAGTGGCATTGATTGCGTACTACATCAGCTTCAAGAAGGATAAAGTTTGACAGCAGGTGATAAGAAACATTATTTTGATAGTTCCTTTTGGTTTTCGTCTGTTTATTTTTATGATTATTTTTCAATTCTGTTATTGTTTTCAAAAATCGTCTGGTTTAATGACTTTCATTTTTATCATTTATTTTACGTCAATAATTTACGACTTGTCGTAACTTCAGTCTATGTGAATGAAGGATGTTTTCCATTTGACTTTGACTGGCTCGGGATCAGATAACATTTGATGCAAAATCTGTGATCAACTGTAATGTCTCATTTGCCCAATTGATCAATGACGTCACTGATCTAAGAGATTAGGTGTTCAATTTAATGTGGACTGGGGCCAGTGAAGAGAGCAAGTTTGGCAGGATTCTCAATTTAAATTCTAACTTCAATCTCAGAATTGAATTGAAAAAGTCAGAATTCTGAGAATAAAGTCAGAATTCTTAATTTAAAGTTAAAAGTTAGAATCCTGCCAAACTTTTTTTTCTCTTCACTGACCCTAATTCTCTTCCGTATTTATTAGTGTTTTTTATTTTTATTTATTAAAAAAAATTTTTAAAGATATTTTGGGGCTTATTTTTTTCCCATGCATCCCAATTGGAGTCAATTTTATGTGGCGTTCATGGGCCAGTCCAGTCCCTATCCCGTGTGAATGGCAGCGGTCGACTGTAAATATATACGTTTTTCAAATAAATATATTGGTCCATCTTCTGATCGAATCGGTGATCTGTTATCGTTTTTTTTCCCACTCGTTTCTCGCTGAAAAATCCTGATTTTATATCCCTATGCAGGTATGGTATACATACAGTATGTGTGTATTTTTAAAAACGTAGCCTTTATATATTTATTTACTATATTTATTGATTTGATACAATATGAGTAATTACGTAAACAGTAAGTTTGATTTTATAACACACACATTTGGTGTTAAGTTGAATGCGGAAATTAAACATATCATATTTAACGTGAAAAGTTCCATGTTTTTTTTTAAATAAAAAAAATAAAAAAAATTAAAAAATATATAAATAATTATAAAAAATAAAAATAAAAAGAAAAACATTATAAAAAAATTAAAGTTCCATGTTTTAATGATAATGTTTTCATGTTAAAATGGCTTCCACATTCAACAATGTATTACTTGATACAATTTCATTTATCATGTTTTTACGTAAGGTTTTAGTTTTTTGAAATGTTGTTTTTAAGACAGAAAAATGGAATTCAATTGAAAATGTCACATCTTAGTGATGCTCATCCATAATCGATTTAATCAACAAATTTGACTAAACGTTAGAAACTGATTTAGATGACAGTTTTCAAGAATTTACCTTTTAGGAAAAAAAAAATAGCAACAAAGTATCAATTACATACACTGTTTTCACATCCACTCGCGCACAAGGACAGACACGTACACACACACTACACGGAAAAATCACTAATCCCGTATGCCTTGGACACCACGCATATATTTCCCTCCTCCCTTCCCTTAGAAATTTAGCATGCCCCCTCGGCTGAGGCAGAAAATGAGATTACTGTATTTAAATGACTATGGTAATAGAGAGCATGCTGCCGGGCCCCTGTCGGATAAAGGATTTCTCCTGCGCTCATTGTTAGCAGTTTTGCAAAGTACTATCGTCCTGCTCCTGCTCACAATGGGGATGTCATTTAAAAGACATTTCTCTTTCTTTTCCTCCCCCCCTTAGTTCCTCGTCGGGCCCATGTACCAGTCCCCAGGAGGCCCCAGACGCCGAGTGTGTATGCGTGTGTGTGTGTGTGTGCGTGCGTGTCAACCTCGCGGAGTCACCAGTCCAGACGCAAGGAGAATATTCTTCATTCAAAGCCGCTGCAGAATGATTGGACACGGTCAGTCTGTTTTGGAAGCCATAATCTAATCTATGATTTTAATGAAGTGTACTCTCCAAGGATGAACACCATGTGTCCATTGGAGAATGTGGAGGCAGGTGGCCAGGAGGGGGAGTGTTTTTGCCTGCCAGAATCCATCCATCCATCCATGGTAAATCACACCACCGTAAAATACACCTCTGCTTTGCAGGTGTGAAGTTAGCAAAAGAACACCTGGATAATTCAGCAGCGCTACTGGCAAACCTTTCTGTGGACAGAAAAAAACATTGTCGAGCTGTTTGGAACGTTATGTTTTGAGAAAAAAGGCACCATCATCAAAAAGTCATCCAAATGTGAAGTTGGTATCAAGGTTTGGGGCTGCTTTGCTACCTCCGGGTCTGGACGTATTGCGATGATCGACGGCAAAATTAATTCTCAAGTCTGTCAAGACATTTTGTAAGAGAATTTTGAAGCTCAACAGAGTTCTGTCCGCAGCTCGATTGAGATGTTGTGACCTAATTTGATGAGAGTGATTCGCATCAGATAACCCAAGAAGTTTGTTGAAATTAAAGAATTGTCCAAAAGTCAGATAAAAGAAACACATTTGCAAATTGAAACCAATCTTGCTCCTGTGACATGCAGGTTGATTCTGTAATATTCCGTAACTCTGGAGAGTAATTTAAATTCATTGAAGCGTTAATTTTTTTTACTCTGTTAACTCAGTGTGGGGCCAAACTTGTAGGAATCAGTGGCGGGGAGATGAATATACATGGACTATAGACCTTTCTGATTTACTTGCTCGATGCTTGTTAGTAGAGCTGTCAAAATTAATCGATTAATCGGAAACAATTTTAATAATCGAATAATCGTTTGGAGCCATTTTCTAATTCAAAATTGTCAAAATCCTCTGATTTCAGCATCATCAACAGAATTGTTCACTGATTTCTGTAGTCCTTCGTGAAAGAAGACTGATTATCTTCAAAATAAGACATTTACGAACATCTGTTTTTACTTCAACATCAATCCCCTTTTTTTTTTTTAAATCACTATAAGAATACGAAGTATGAAATAAACACCAATCACTGGTTAATAAACGGCAATTGGGGAATTTTTTTTTGTAATACACTTTAATGCAAAACTAAAATGAATCTGATCAGTCAATTAATCGATATGAATAATCGATAGATTAATCAATTCTAAAAATATTTGATAGTGACAGTGGCTACTTGTTAGAGCATTATAAAGTAATTTGCACATTTTGCAGAGCCAAATTCAAGTAGCATTTCTATTTGATGATTATATATTAATTCCAATATTTTACTCAAGTAAAACCTGTTACAAGCTTTAAAGAAAAAAAGTAGAAACAAAAGCGAAAAATGAGAAAAATGTGTTTAATCTATTTATTGATATATATTTTTTCAATTTTTGTTAACAAGAGTATGAAAACCTATAATTTTTTTGGGTACATTTAGAATAGATGTAAAATTTGTGATTAATCATGAGTTAACTAGTGAAGCCATGCGATAAATTACAATTACAAATTTTAATCGCCTGATGGGCTAATTAAAAAAAACAATTAATAAACTTTTTTTTTAAAGAAAAGATTATTAAAAATTAGGGCCGTCAGGCGATTACAATTTTTAATCGTAATTAATCGCATGACTTCACTAGTTAACTCACGATTAATCACAATTTGTTTTAACACAATAAAACAATTATAGATTTTCAAAGTCTTGTTCACAAAAGTGGGAAAAAATGTTAAACTAATAAAAATAGTTAAAATGAAATTTTTATGTCTATAGCCGTGAATGGCAGTGAATGAGTTAATTACAGAAAATTGTGACTTATTTTTTAGATTAATTAGTTAAAAAAATATGGTTTGACTGCACTAGTTGACACATATCAGGTCCGTATCATAACCATGATTCACCACACTAAGTACAATAGGCTAATTATATAAATAATCGTCGACATTAAGAATCTTTGAAAGCTTCACCATGGACGGAATACAGTCAAGAAAGGAAACCGTAAGACTTAGAGAGCTGTTTCAAAAGATTTTTTTTAAAGTGAAAAATGCACCTGAGGATGACGGGATGCCAACTGGGAGCTCTGATGATGCCGTTCCTTCCATCTACATCACAGCATACTTCATCGTCGCTGTGTTTTTCCTACCCGCCCCCCCCCCCCCCCCCCCCAATCCGAACACAGCGCCGCCACAGTCCCACTTTTGCTTCTGGAGCCCCCTGCCGCAAGCCTGATCTATTGCTTTTCAGCAGCGCACGGAGCTATAAATCACGGGAATGGGGACCATCGATGATTAGGTTACGGGTGCGGGGAGCGAGGGAGGAAAGAAAAGAGGGGACATAATGGAGGAGGGGTGAAGGTGGGCCCGGCAACCTGGTGCACAGCAGACAGGTTACTGATGGTGTTTGTTTCTCTCAGGCATGTACCTGCACGGGGGCCACATTCTCCTGGGTGTTACATAAAGGAGCTATGGCTCTGCTGGGGTCCGACTAGGATGCATAAAGCGAGAAGAAATTACCCAGCTACGGAGATATACAGTTCTGTATATATGAATGCGGCATTGCTCATTCTGGACTATAATATCAGTGCTACCCCTGAGAGGGAGAAGAAGAGGGAGGAGCGGAGGGGAGCCCATGGGAGGGGAGAAAATATTGATTCATGTTGTGACATATTGTACTGCAATTAAAACTTCATTTGTTTAAAATGTGGACTTTACCCTCATTTAAGCTTAGGCGGAAGTTTTTTTGGGGAGAAATGACTCAAACTGTATTCATTTGCTGCATGAACTCAGTCATATGATAAAAAAAAAAAATCATAAAAAAAACAGTTGGGGCGCCATATACTGTTGTCATATACTGTTTTATTACATATGATCTTGTTAAAGTTACAGTTAAAAACTGTACTTTAATTATGGGGAGGGGTTTACGAGAAAGTAATTTTCTGTTATTTCACAGTATTTTTCTGTCGCCCCAGCTGCTGGAAAATTACAAAAAAAATATTGTATTTTTTACAGTGTATATATCATTAGATGTCCTTTCAAAATAAATGTTAATACAAATAAATGTTAATACCATATACAATACAAATATGCATGATACCATCTATAGGACATTACAGAATTTTTTGTTATTTTCACTTTAAAAAAAAATTGTCAATTCACAAAATAATTATGGTAAAATAAAACATTTTTACTGTTAATTTCTCAGTAAATATAAATGTTTTTTTTAATTATTTTTTAAAGGTTTTAAAGTTGAATTTGACATTTGATTCCATAAAATAATAGACAAATATTCGTGAAATTACGATACATTTTTGAAAGTATTTTAACAATCAATATATGTATTTCTAATGGAGGCTTTTTTGTAAAAGAACAATAATCTTGTATGTTTTTACAGTTACATTGATTTCATGTCAAATCAGAGTTTATTTTTGTAAATTAAAGGATATTTTTAAAAGTACAGCAAAAAACTGTAACATAAAAAGTACAATTCTGTTATATTACTTTTTATTTTTATTTTTACAGTGTACTGCTTGTTTTGGAAATTATGCTCGCTGTCAATTATTGATACCCCCCTCTTCAAATGCGATTACATACTCATGGAGCGGGATGTCTATTTGTTTGGAACTTGACCTTAATGCCTCATTGGCAGAGATTTGCCAGTGGAGACCCCACCGGCATGACACTTTCCCTCAGGTAACAAATCTCCCACAATGCACCCAGCTGCCAAATCTTCAGCCGAGAAGTCAAATAACACAAACATGAGCGGGGATGATAATGAACAAGCTTCATGTGCGCGACTGAGAGCAGGATACGCCGCAAGCGCACCCCCTCTCCAGACACACACGCACTCATATTGTGCAATTGTGTTTTACTTGTTCGCCCATTTAATGGCTGTTCCGTGTTACTGTATGTTTCATCAGCATCAGGGTGGCAGGTGGGAGGGATCCTGCCTTTGGAGGAGCGGAGAGGGGCTTTGTTTGCTTTAGTTTACATGCTCGCTCGTTGTTTGTTGCGTGTTGGCGTGCCAGCGCTCTGCTGTCAGCCTCCGTATCAGCGAGTCTGACAGCTCGGCGGCCATGTTTTGAAGGGAGAGGAGGAATTAAAAGATAAGAGATTAGGGCTGCAGCTATAGAATATTATGGTATTCGGACAGCCTACTGAAAATTCTATACAATAATCCGGTATTCGGATTCAAAATAAAAAATGTCGATATTTGCTTGGGTTAGAGAACAATTATAAATACAGAAGAAATCAGATAATCAAGTTTTTTTTATTTAAAAATTTTAAACTCAAATTTAAACTGCTCTCTCCAGTCTAAGCGGCAATTGAGCGTTGCTAGCTAGCATTGCAAGTCACTAAATGCGGGAACTAAATGTTAAAACTTAAATTTAAACTGTTCTCGACAGTCTAGGCAGCACTTGAGCTTTGCTAGCTAGAAATGCTAGTTAACACTGCTAGCTACTAAACGCTGTAACTAAATGTTAAAACTTAAATTTAAACTGTGCTCTCACCAGTCTAAGCAGCACTTGAGCATGCTAGCTAGCACTGCTAGCTAGAACGGCTAGCCACTAAATGCTGGAACTAAACTTTAAAACTTAAATTTAAACTGTGCTCTTGCGTTGCTAGCTAGTATTGCTAGTCACTAAATGATGGAACAACAGGCGCCATACAATACAACGCCATTAAGTATTTTATAGCGCGCTCAATTGGTGATTGAACGTAATTTTAGGACAAGTTGTGTTGTTGACGTCGGTAGCCGTGACACACTGCTGGTAACAACTTCACAATAAAAGCTAGCGTTTCAAGGCATTGACGTCCATTTATTATTGTGGGAATGCTGAACAACTTATGTTGTTTCTAACCTTTATTATTATTTCAGGCACTTTTTTGCCATGCAATAACTCCCATATAATACTTCTGATGGTTTGATACCAACTGATTATCATATCAGGAAATAGATTATAATTTCTCAGAAATGATTAAATCCCACCTTAGATTGAAGTTCAATTTAAAAAAAAATCATTTATCATTCATCTACAATTGATCATTTGTAGTTTTTACACAATTTATCTTTCATTATAAATTTGCTGAACACACGTTATATTGAATTAATTAAATTTTCAATGACGCCTTCACTGGCATTCAGCAAGACATCCTTCACTAAAATTTCACAACACTTCAATGATAACATCAAGTCCACTGTGGCTCAGTGGCTAGCGCGGCAGAGCTTGGACTGGAATAGATGGTTCGAATCCCACTTTAGACAGATTGCAGCTCAAGTTTTCTTTTTATTCATCGATCATTTATCTGCAATTTTTTTTTTTTTCACAAAATTTATCTTTCATTGTACTTCATAAGCACATGCATTCAAATCTTAGCATTCAGTTTTTCAGGAATTCACATACAATTTCTGCAGAAATGGCACTTTGTCTAGTTTGGTAAGGTAACGTTTATTTGAAGGCTAGTGCTTGACAACTACTTCCTGACAGTGTACACCAGTGGAGTCCAAACTATGGCCCGGGGGCCATTTGTGGCCCACTGTCCAATTTTAACCAGCCCGTGGCATATACTAACAATGACGTTTGCTAGTAATAAATTCGTTTTACATGCTGTAGAGCTTTTCTAAATATGCAAAGAATAAAATTAACTATTTACAATTAAACAAGCAATATTTCTCTTCATAACACCGTGGTGAATAAAAATAATTTTTACAAGCAAAAATGGTTTCTTCCACTTTCTACTCCTTGGTCGGTCCAAATTGTGAAAGTATCACATGAATGGTTCATAAGTTACTGCTTTAAAAATGGTCATCTTTTGACGGATGGTTCCTGTTTTTGTTCTGAATGTAGAGATGGGATTGCAGCGCAGGGCCAGATATTTTCTGGTGGGTTGCAGGGTCTCTGGCCACCCCAAAATATTGTAAAATTCGAAACTATTTGCTTCATAATCTTTTGTCCTGAACATTTTTTTTTTAAATCGAGGTACTTGAATGCCTCATTTCAGCCTAGTGCAAAAAAAGAAGAAAGCAAGCAGGTGGTTGAACCTCACCTGCTGAACAGATTGCTCTTGCGTTGAGGTTGAGGATGAGGCTACATGAGGCATCTTTGGAGCTAATGTGGGTGATTGTCTTGGTTTTCTGGGGTGCAGGCGGCGAGGAGGGAGGCCGGGGATTACAGGGATGATCCTGCCATTCAAACCAGCTCAAAACAGAGCCTGCTCTTCCCTCCCCAAACCCTGCTAATTCCCTTTTGATGAGGCGTGCTAAATAAATCCTATTTCCACGCCTTTATTCCCAACCGACTCCTGGAGCGGAGATCAGGGCACGCGGATTTTTATAAGGCTTCTGCCGCCATTTGGGACCCACAATGGAGCCGGTCGGTATGGCGGGCCGCTCCGTCCGGTCGGCCTCATTATGCTCCCACAAACCCCGCATGCCAACTCCAGCAGAGTGACACATTTACACATGCGCTTTTGCACAGATGTGCCATGATGGCTTTGTGCGATGGCTGGGACAAATGCGGGACAACATGTCATGTACTTCAAATTTGTTGTCGCGGATACTCCAGGTGTGTGTATAGCGGTGTGTGCGCGCCGTACATCTCCCAACTGTCCTGTCGGCCTTTCCCGCTCTCACACGCTGAGCCCCTGCGCTCGCCTATGACGCTAACAAGCTCCTTCCGTCTCTACAGCAGGGCCCTGTTATTAATGGGGACCAGCTGGGAGTGGTGCAGGTACATGCGCAGCCAGACAAAGGCCCATATATAATCATAAAGTCATAACAAACGACCTGATGTAAATGAGGTGAGGACGGGAGCGTTGGTATAGAAAGAATAAGGCCGCGGCTCTGGAGGTGACGTGAAAAAAGAGGACCATCATGTGACATCAAAATGGCTTGTGCCCACTTAGCCGGCTGGCAAAGAACCGCCGATGGGACCTTTGACCTCTCTCTGGACTGGGTCAAGACTTGTGAGTGCCCCCTCGACATCTCATTTCTCTGCTGATGGGGCAGTTAGGCTGAGAAAAATGCTGCTTGTGTACGTGTCCAGGCAAACAAAAGACAGATTTGCAGACACTCTGCGATGATGGCTTGGCCTCTTTGACATATGGCGACGCTTGATTGCAGTCTTCGCAACCTGACAGCTTGCATACTCAATGGGGAAAAAAAATATTCTTTGGTCTTTTTTTGTGTGTGTGTGAGAGATGAAATGATAATTATGACGTTAAACTACAGGCATGGAGGATCCCAGCCTGCTCATCTGCAGCGCGTCTGCATTGGTGAGGCTTATCAAGACACATGCTTCCAATTAGCCGGGCTTCATAATGTAAATGCTTCATAAATTATCTTCCCTACCTCGGGATTAGGAGTGTGAGCGTCGCCACAGTCTGCAAAGGTTGTGCATGGAAATTAAAAGTGGTGGGCGCCCGGTTTTGGGGGGGTAAAGACTGAGGTGGGAAGAAGGTGACTGAGTGATACAGCCGGCAGTGGGTGCTCATGTTGCTTGGGTGCACCGAGCAAAATGATCATAAGATACCGCATCAGGTTGTGCTCTATTAGGGCAATTCCTAAGGTGTCATGTCACAGAAAAGTTAAGGAACTTTCCAGGGGGGTTAAGCATGTGTTACTTGCTCAAGGTTTCTATAGGAAAAGCCATAAGTGATTAAAAAAAATTTCAATAATGCAATCTTACTACTGATTAAGGTCATGTGATTTGGTGAAATAGATTCAAAACAAACTCAACACACATTGTTAAAGTCATAATCAATGCTAAAAGTGCAATTAGTAGGGATGGGTGAGTAAAGACACCAGGTTTCGGTATTATTTCAAGGTTTCCGGTACCTGCCATGGTGGCCGATACCAATATGGGTTAAATGAAATTACAAGGTACAACCACTGGATTATTTGTTTAATTTCATTGTGTTTATTTATGTATTTATTTACATTTATTTTATTGTGCGTTCTATACAAAATATGTCATCATGAATAAATTATATATATGTAATGAACAAATGGAAAAAAAGATAATAAAAATTGCCATCAATTTAATACAATTTTTATGTGAAAATGTTATACTGGGATATATCGTCCGTCTGTCTTTGGCTTAATATAATTTTTATGGATCAAAAGTGGTATCGAAATAACACTAGTAATTAGCATTGTTCGTGTCAACGTAGAATAATAATACTGCATATAGTGTAGTGGAGAATTACATGCAACCTTCTAGTTTATCAATTACAATACAAGCTTAATAGACACAACATTGAAACAAAGTGAAAAGGTTTTGAACCATGTTAAGAAATATTTTTAAAGTCCAAATCCTCAGATTTTAGCCCCTCAAATGTGAATAAATTATGAATCCTTTTGTACTCCATAAAAGCGGACACATTGTCTCTGTGTTTTAAGCAATACAAGACATTCATGTAAGCTTGGACTTAGGAAACCTGATCAATATCTTTTCCCGATTTTTTGACATGTTTTGAATCAAATCCTCCCGTGATTCCCAACATTAAACATGAGACTAGCTTCAGTATAGTTTCCATAACTACCGTATAACAAGAATAAGTTAATAATACATCCAATTAATTAAGTCTAAACTTTCATATTCAAACACATGCTTTTATCAAATTCAATAATTTTATCCAAATAAATAATAATGAACATATTAAAGTCACTATAGTAAGCAAACTCCTCTTCATATTGTATTATATCGTATTCAGTCATTCACTGCCATTTAACCCCACTGCAAACCACAACTAAAATAGAATTTTCAGCTCTTTCATTAGAACCCAATAATTGAATAAAAGTGTACACAATATTTTCCATGTGAGTGTATTTATCCTTTTAAATAAACAGCTCGGTTATAGGACACCTTGCCTAATAAATACATTTGAAATCAAACAACTAGTTATGAATGAGAGCCTAAATGTTATTTATGGCGCTATATAAATGTCACCTATCAACGGATGCAATTATGTTACTAGTTGGTGAGACTATTCAAAAATGAATTCAATATTTACACATAATGCCCAAAAAAGTTGATCTTTGAGTAAGTTCATTACTGTGGGAGACTTTGGTAAATATCCATCCTTCGAAAGGGGGGGGAAAAAAAAGCTTTTGGTATTATGAGATAGGCTGCTCCGTTTCAGCAAAGGTGTCGAGCAGTTTGAGGGTCTTTTGAATCCTGCTGGGAACGTAAAGCGTCTGTAAACACGAGGCACAAAGAGCCCTGTAAGGCACTAAAGCTCCGGCCGCGGCGGCCATACAATGGACCGTCGGAGCGAATTGGCCCAGAGCTGTGGGAGAGAGCCTGTTTAAGAAGACGCAGGGTGGGAGTTAAGCCGAGCCCGAGCCCGGCATGACAGACACTTGTCCATATAACAGCGCTTGGTGAATCTCAAAAACACTCTGTTTTACTGTCGCTCACCAAGACACTCAGCAACACCAGCTGTCAGCCGTACATGTGATATCAACGCAATCTCAATTTCTTCTCCCTGCGATGCGAGTCGACCATCTCGGAGGGGCGCGCGCACACATGCTCACGCCCGCTCACTTTTGCATACAGCATCATGCAGACAGTCAATAACAGAACGGCGTGCGAGATTAAGCCTAAGCCCACCTCCTTTTCATGTGGCAGAGCAGCCGCTGCCCCGAGATCTGGCACCAGATGGCGCTGTGCCGGCTGATGCCAGGAGATAATCGGGACAGATCGGGCAGCATTACTACCCATTATCTTGTAATTATTCTTGTGTGGAGCGCTGATCCTGCCGTTTGTGTAAGTGGATGGCACAGAGAGCCCGTCGCCCCCGGCAGCACCGAAATCCTCGCCGCTTCCCTCAAGCCTCTCTTGGGGACGCAGGGAGAGATCAGCGAGGGGAAAGGAGAAGGAAAGGAGGGGAGCCTTTTGTGAGATGCAGCACCTGACATTCATAAAAATCATTCTAGCGATTGGTGATGAAACCTCTGAAATCCCGCTGACCTTTGACCTTTGCGCCCGTGTCACGCAAGGTGCCATTTCGACACAGCCAGAGTGAGAAGAGCATAATTTGCCTCTGATGGCTTCTATAAAAGAGTGATAAGGAAACAGTACAACTCTCCACGGCTCCATTTGCACGGAGCAGTCGTTGTAACAGCCCCCCCCCCCCCCCTACTTCCACTTCTACCACCCCTAAGGATGGCGCAGACTGCACAGAGGCATATGGCTTACCATGTGCTGGGTCCCACGTGCACACTCTAAAGCGCGACTCTACCCGGAACATCTTCGCTTAATTATCGGTATTTTGTTCTGCATCCTCCTGTTTTGCATATCAATATCTGTCAGCTCAGTATGTAATATGAGGCTGTGAAGGCTTATGCTACATTAAAATACCTCGGCAAAATGCAGGCAAGAATATACACAGACTCCCGTGGGGTGCCTGGTCCGAGATTATGTGCATGCTTTCAGCGCCTTTTTAACCAGGTCTCAGGTGTACACGTGTGCATATGCAGTATGTGTGTGTGGATGACATCGCATCAGAATGTGGCCACGAATTACCATCTGCGCAATCAATGCGCTGTGCACGCCGTAGCTTGCCATAACGACCTTTCAACTGGCGTGGATAAAAAAATTGTTGATCAATCTTCAGCACAGCGAGAGCATGCACATGCAAATGAGAATAGCTAAATGCCACTGAGGGGCGGGAGAGGAAAGCAATCATTTCAGATGACAAATTCCATAGGAAGGATGGTATTGTAAAGAGAAGCAGTGGGGGTGGGGTGGGGGGGGGGTGCTATATAGCAAAGATGGGGTTCTTAATGCTGGTGATCCAAGAGAAGTAAAGACAGAAGGCATAATTACAGTGAGCACACCAGGGAAAGATTGCAGAATGATGTTGCGTTCCAGAAAAGTAGGAAATTGGAAATCTCCGGGCTTCTGTGTAGGAAAAGAGCAATGGAATGTTTTCACTTATCGAAAAATGGATGTTACACACTGCTCATCCCTATTGAAATTATTCGGATTGATCTATTCCGATGAGGTCATTCCATTTAATCAGAACAGCCGTTACAGACAAATCCACAAAAACAATAAACGTCACATGATTTATCAATCACCTTGTCTCTAATGCAGAATGGTTCTGTGTGCTGTTTGAAAGCAGCCATATTTTCACGTGACGATGTAACTTTACTTCCCATTTACGTTAAGACGGAGACCAAGAAAACTGATGACAAAAGTCAAATTGAACTAATTAAAGCCAAAATGTCAACAACAACAAAATTACAGCTTTCAGAATTCATTTTGAATGTATTTGTTTTGGTATTACTGTTTGGCTGTACAGAAGACAAATAGTCCATACTATTAACTCATTCACTGCCATTGATGGTTATAGACGGCAAATATTCATTTTAACTATTTCTATTTAACAAGAGTATGAAAACCTACATTTTTTAAATTGTACTTTGAGAACAGATATACTATTTGTGATTAAGCGTGAGTTAACTCATGAAGTCATGCAATTAATTACGATTAAAAAATTTAATCGCCTGATGTTCCTAATTTTTAATAATCTTTTCTTTTCTTTTTTATCGCATCAGGCGATTAAAATTTATAATTATAATTAATCGCATGACTTCAATAGTTAACTCCCGATTAATCATAAATTTTATATCTGTTCTAGATGTAAAAAAAATGTCTAGGTTTTCATACTCTTGTTAACAAAAGTGGAATTTTTTTAAAACTAATAGAAATAGTTCTAATGATTTTTTGACGTCAATAGCCGTTAATGGCAGTGAATGAGTTAATAAACTCAAACTAATACTAAAACTAATGTAAAAAAAAACTAAAACAAAGCAATTTCAAGAAAATATTAACTTATAAAAATTAACTAACATTCTGTAAAAACAAATTTTAACTAAGTCAATTTTTGAAATAAAAACAAACAATAATGAAAAATTTCAAACTGTATTGTTACCCTTGCCAGACAACATTCCAATTCACATGATTTTTTAATTTATTCTGATTCGTTTGGCAAAAGGAATATTCTACAACTGAGAAACTGAAAATTATATTCCATTTGGCTTCAGCCTATTGCGGTATTTTCATTCAGTTTAGGATTGAAACTTGATTCTAACCGGAACACGAGGCTATGTGTAAACCAGACTATTAATTATTGTTATTCACACTGCAAATGTTAAACTTCAAGATTATATAAAGCACAATAGACGCTTTAAAGTCAAATGTCCCTGAAGTCTTTCAGTTCAAAATCTGCATTTCATAACCCACATTTTGTCACACAAAACTTTCACATAACTCAGTAGATTTCTGTTCAGTGAGGATCTAAAGCGTGCCTACAGAGATTAGTTCAATTTCTTTTATCCGTTGTAAAATCATTTTAAAATAAAAACAAAACGAGGTCAACCGGCACCCAGTAGATGTTTTTGTTTGACATCATAGGTTCCATATAAGCAGTATTTATCTGCACTGCTTACACCAAATGTCACCATTTAACACAAGGGTGTCAAACATACGGCCTGTGGGCCAGAACCGGCCCCGTCATTGGCTAAGAACAGAACCCAAGCTGCAATGTTTCACTAAAATGAACTGTTGTTGCTATATTTTGGCAGACGACAACTTTGAAATTTGGCTGCAAAAAGTTTGTGCTCATTTAAAGAAATTTCTGATTATTCTGCAGTAAGATAATAATAAACAAAATATTTTCAGATTGTAACTAGGTAACATTTATTTCTATATAATTACAATTTGTCAAGGGGAATTATAATGTACACTTTAAAGTAAAAATGTTGCACAAACAATGCCGCACCCGTTGAACTGGAGGTTTGGCATAAGTGTTTGGATCAAGGTTCAACAGTGGCCAGGAAGCAGACTAGCATCTCTCCGACCGCAAGTTGCCATCTTTGTCCACAGTGTATCTTGAACCTTGCCACTCCGGTTCTAAAACCAAAGTCCTTAACAGCTTTTCACCCGGACCGCTTTAAGGTTGGACCTTTAGAGTGCCAAGTGGGATATTTCCAACCTCCCATTTCTCCGAATGCAGCATCAAAATCTTGACGTCTGCCGTGCTGTTAACCGTGTGCACAACAAAGCGTTCAGCGTGTGCATTTTGTGTGCGGCGTCAGCGTACACACCCAGAGAGACATGATTAAAATGTAAGAGAGGCCGCTGCTCAGAAACAACTTTTTTTTTTTTTCTTCTGCCGAGCCCGGGGTCAGGTCAACTGATCTGGGGGCCACTTGGGCAAATCCTAAACACAAACACGACGGAAGAAAGAGCAGAAAAGCTCGAGGAGGCTGGCGGCAAAAAGGACTGATAGAACTCATCCATGGGAAGATGAACAGCCAGGGAGATCATGAAGCGAGAGCTGATTAACTGGCTTTTAGATCTCTGGGAAATATCCAAAGGATTGTGCCTGCAGCTCCGCAAATCCTGACCCTTAACGGCGAATCTATCCACCCTGGGAGTCTGTGGGCAACAATAAGAAGTCTATAAGCTTGGCCAAGCTGCTCCATTGACGGTTCATTAGGCAACAATGAGCACAGATTACCACCGTGTTGCTGCGTTGGTGGCTTTCACTTTACGCTAAGAAAGAGCGCTTAGCTTACGTCGCTTTAGCTTTGAAGCACTTGCAAGAGACCACCATTCAATCGGGTGTTTTTGTCTTCTTACAATTACTGCTTTGCACATCAACATCAAAGGGAAACATCATTTTTAATCATCCCGCGGCATGGATGTTTCAACCTGTGGCGTACACGTACCGCACAGGGCCTTCCTGTGAAAGACTGTCCAGTATGAAAGACGCTGGATTGAAGCCTGTGGCGGCCGCTTTGCTGCCATGTGTAAGGCTCATCTGTCTCGAAAGTCCCCAGTAAGAAATTATATAACTTGTAACTCTTGTGTTTTCCATTCAGTTTTCCTCCATCATCAACGTATCATTTGGATTGTAACCATGAGTAATATGCCTTTTCAACAATGACAACACAAAGAGAAATCAATATATTAATCAATAATAATAAAAGGAACACGAGCGGCGCCACAAACGGTTTGAACATGTGTCACCAGCAAAATCAATGAGCATGTTGTGATTTCGTTCAGTGGAATCTGCAGGAAATCTGGCTCTGGATCAAACTTTCACTGCTTTTAGGTGTTAAAATCCTACAAAAGCCGAACAAGTTGCATTCTTGTTTTTTTTAATTGGATTTGACGAAGATATAAAGCTCTGCACATCAAACCTGGAAAGTATATGACTTTTTACAGTTGTATCAACAATGTGCATAGCATTGAACAGTAACATTGACAAAGAAAGTTTTAGACTTCAGAGAATTAGTTTGGGCTAGATTCAAATTTTCCACTTCTAACTTGTTGCGGCGGATGCTGCATACTAAACTAGCGGGCTAGCCGGAGAAATGGTCCCTTTGTTTGTGCCGGGTCACAATTTTCGGATTAAAATCATAATGAATATTGTCACATGAACTCCATGGTAATCAGAGGTGTGCTCTTCTGTTTTTCGTCCCACATTTTCGGCGAGACGCAAAGCCTAGAAAAATACACAAACTTAGAAAGACCGTTGGTACTGATCAATGGACGGAAAGCTGCTTTAGACAGTGCTCAGTCCGTTTATTTTTGGAGGCTTTGTGTCATAATGCACTTGCTGAAAATGTGGGCATGCGTCAAGGATGGGAAGAGACGAGAGACGTTCGTGCCCCACCTCTGCCGGTAATACAACAAAATGATTTGCCAACCACCAAAAGAAAGTAGAAGTTGAAGAAGAACAACAACAATGAAGAGGAAGAAGTAGTTATGGCAACTATTGTGTGTTCGTTTGCTGCTGCCTCTGACGGCAATAAACAAACAGACCGTCTCCCCAGCTAGCTTACTATCTTAGCATGCAGCCATTTTAAACAAAAACAAACTTTTCTGTAGTTAGAAGCGGACGTTCACTCATTCACTGCCATTGACGGTTATAGACGTCAAAAATTAATTTGAAACGGTGGGTAGTAGGTGATGTCTGGTCGGTGCTGGATTTCACTTTCCTTTCTTTTCTTTGATCCTTCCTCGGGTCTCCTGACAACCTCACGACTCTAGCTGGATTCTGAAGTATTCGGTTTAGGTGAACGGTATGGGATTTTTAATAGGTTTTAGGTGAATTAATGAGTACACACTCACATGTACGCACACACACACACACACACACACACACACACACACACACACACACACACACACACACACACACACACACACACACACACACACACACACACACACACACAAGCACATACAGAAGAAAAAAGAGAGAGAGAGCAATGATGATGTCATGTCAAATCGGTAAAATTACCGAATGAACAACACTGAGCTCTCTCAATTTTTTTTTAAAAATAAATAAATAAATAAATATAAATATATAAAAATAAAAATAACTATTTTTTTCCACACTTTTGTTAACACGAGTATGAAAACCTAGATTGTTTTTTTACTGTACATTTAGAACAGATATCAAATGTCTGATTAATCGTGAGTTAACTCATGAAGTCATACAATTAATTACAATTTTAATTGCCCGACGCTCCTAATTTTTTATTGTAATTAATCGCATGACTTCAATAGTTAATTTACAATTAATCATAAATTTGATATCTGCTCTAAATGAACAATAAAAACAATTCTAGGTTTTCATACTGTTAACAGAAGTGGGATTGTTTTTTTTTAAACAAATATAAATAGTTCAAATGAATTTTTGACGTCTATAGCCGTCAATGGCAGTGAATGAGTTAACATTTTATGCATGTCACACTTGAGTAAAAGCCGCAGGACCGGCCAAACTATGAAAAAAAGTAGTCCGAAAAATACGTTATCTTGTCCTTAAATGTGAGAATGAAGCTGCTTTTGATTCCCCTCTGT
The DNA here is from genome assembly GCF_054856555.1 of Leptonotus elevatus. NCBI lineage: Eukaryota > Metazoa > Chordata > Actinopteri > Syngnathiformes > Syngnathidae > Leptonotus > Leptonotus elevatus. The sequence continues at coordinate 9,789,620 of NC_141253.1, forward strand.
TCCACTCCTTCACCTCGAGACACCAACACGTGCGTGCGCATTGTCACCTGAGCGCCTCAACACTTGCCGTGAGTCTTTTCGTTCACTCCCCAGAGCAAAAATATCGCCGACATCAACGGGGGTTGAGCCCCCGACAAGAAATGTTAAGTTATGACCTGTGAGTCAGTAATCAAAGTGAAAGGAGGAGCGAGCTGAATGGTAATCGTGCATCATTGGCTGCACACGAGGCTTTAGCCTGTTGATCACTTATGTATAATTGAACACAATCTGCGCATGCATGCATTAGGACCGAGCAAGGCTTGCAAAGAGGCAAAACGAGCGCAATTAATGTCACGCAGATCGTAGCGCGCAGAATGAGGCTTTTTGAAACAATATTTTCTTTTAATCACCCCCTTCTTCTTTCTTATACCCCAACGTCAGCTCCCCACATTCTTTCTCTGGGAATCAACTTTTGTAAAAGAGTATGAGCGAGAGAGCGAGTGAGCACTCTGGAGGCAGTCAATACCTTATCAACTCCTGCCGAACGCTGACACCTTGACGTCCTTGACAGCAAATTATTACTTTTTCATGACGCAACCAGGTGCAATTACAGCAACATCTTTGCGCCGTATCCTGCTGCTCCTGCAACTGTCAAAAGACATTCCTGGTGGGATCGCGGAGGAGCTGAGACATCAGTCTCCCCAATCCCTCCTAAGGTTCGTGCATATAGACACACTGACAGACGGAAAAGTCAGGTATGTGCGTATGTGCGTGGTGGAGGGGGGCAGATTGCAAAGGGAGAAAATGCGAGGGGGTGAGTTGTATTCCGCTCAGATGACTTTTTAGGGCGGTTTTGTTTGTTTCTGTTGACTGACGGAGTGAATGTGCGCGTCATGGTTTTGTTGTTCAGCAACTGGCGAACTCGCTGCCGCTACATCCGCAAGCAAACGTGTTTGTAACGGCATCACACGCTTCTCACCGGTGTGCTGTTCCAGACCCTGTAGGCCTGATTATAAAGTTTAACCACACTTTAGCACACAACAACACAGAGGGGAGGAGGGGGGTGAAACAGCAGGTAAAGCTCAATTAAGACTTCAGAGTTTCATTTTTTCCCCTTAGTGCTGCAGCAGAAGAGAACACAAAGAGTGCACAAGCCTGTGATGGCGCACTTGTGAGTGGAAGGATGCCGGCTGGTGGGGAAGAAACTTTGCCATCCTGGAGGTGGATGTTGCCTCATGTCTCTTTGTGTGTGTCCTTTGGTTGAGGTGAGGGGGAGATGTGAGGGTGCCGGTGGCGTTAGTGTGTGTTTGTCTGCGTATATGTGTGTGTGTGTGTGTCGCTGAGAAGAAGGGCAGAGAGAAGAAACCATGAACGCACAACAGAGACACTTGAGTCTCAGCTTTCATTTTCCTTTTTCCTTCCCCACTTAGTCAATTTCTGAACTTCCGCATTAACACTCAGTGTGCCAGGAATCTATCGACATACATTTCAATTGGGATTTGAGTGGGTGTGGAAAGGTGATCGGCAAATCGGAAACTCAAGTGTGACTTTCAAATGAGAGCTTCAACTGGCAACCAAAATCACTGTCACGGTTGCGTTCAGAAATTCACGCTGATGCTCTAACACAATTAGGGAATAGTGATTTTAGGTGCGAGTCCGAGCGCTAGTGTTGTTGGTCTCGGTTTTTGTAAAATAAATTTCCCCCGTAAACGGAAATTCTCCTGCAGAGCGACTTATGTATGCTATTTTTCTTCTTCATGACGCATTTTTTGACCGGTGCGATTTAGATTGCATACAATAAAATATTTGACCATTTTTAGCTTGTGTTTTATGGCCGACGTTATTTCTTAGCTTTAGTTAGTTTCATCATCATCATGGATCTCGGATGCAAAGACCGTGGCAGAAAAAAAAAGGTCCAACACGGAACGGCAGACGTCGAGAGCTAGCCTGCTAGCCAGCTAGCGAGGAAGAACGTAGCGGGTCCCAGCTAGCAAGGTTTTACGGCAAAACCCAAACAGTCACCATTCACACTCACATTCACGCCTACACAGTACATTTTGTAGAGTAAATTTTACTAGAGAATCTAGAGTCTACAATTCACCTTACATTTGGAAGATGAGAAATCGAACTCCACACATTAAGGAAGATGTGCTAGCTAGTAGTTTACCTAGCTTCTAATTGTTAATGAAAGGAGCTAGCTAAATAACTAACTACATCAAAAAAACAAAAACGATTTTACACTTGGTGGCATTAAAAAACACACACACAAAAAAAACATGACAAGCGGTACGTGCGTAATAACACCTCAGTGAGCTGTTGGTTTTTCTTGGCCCTCGGTGTGTTTTTCTCCCCTCCTGTCACCCCCCCCCCCCCCATCTCTGTTAAAGCACTACCTTCTCCCTTCGTACTCTCCGAGGCCTCACCCCCACCCCCCTCCCCTCGCCTCGGCCACCTCCACTCACTTTTTTCCTGTCTGCCAGACACAGATTTATTCTGCTTGTGATGCGTGTAGAGCACAGGAGTGTGAGCAAGTGGAGGTTGGACAACAGTGGTGTGTGTGTGTGTGTGTTTGTGTGGGGGCGGCGGGAGTGGCAAAGGAGCAGGTCAGTGGTGGGGAGGGAGGTGTGCATGTGTGTACAATAAGAGATAAGATCATGGCTCCCCAGGGGCTTGTTTGGCCCTGTACCCGATCCATCAAACGCCCGCTCCAAGTGTCAAGGTCAACTCTAATGAGCATTTTCTGGAGTCTTATTCTGTGAGCTGAACACCTCCACTGTCGACGCACACACACACACACACACACACACACACACACACACACACACACACACACACACACACACACACACGCATTCAAATACACACACTGAGTACACTTTGGACATACTGTAGCCTACCTGTTCGGCTGCACGATGGATGCTTGTGACAGGAAATCTAACACGCTCGCATTCAGTCCCAACAGGTATGAACTGGAGCCTTCATGTTGAAGCTGGAGATGACAAGAAGTGGCAAAATCTGAACATCCACTTATTCGATGATAGTTTTTTTTTTTATTTCATACATGTGGATTACCTTTGTTATGGCTAAATATTCCCTTTAAAATTAGAAGACAGTTTTGAAGAGAAACAAAATATTTGGCAGTGAAATTTGAACATTAACCCTCTTGTTATCTTGTGGGTCAAAATGACCCACTTTCAAGTTTTAGAACAAATTTTAGCTTTGCGCTATCAAACTTGGCACCAACAGACAATAAAAAACGTTTTGAGATATTTACAAGGAGAACTGAGCAAATACCGGGTCAAACTGACCCAACATTCACATCAACAGTCTATAAGTAATGGTTAATTTTGCTGTATGTGCAATGCAAAGGGTTACTAATAAGCTATAATAAGGTTTGTTGTGTTGGTTTTGGAATGTTAAAGATTCCGGGTCAAATTGACCCAAAGTGTAATAATATGTTGTTGTTTTTTTTTACTATGAAACATCTAATCGACAGACAATTAAAATTGACCCATTGGGCTAAATTTACCTATTTTAACATTGAACTACAAATAAGTAGTTTTTTTTTTGCTATGAAACTTCTCAATTAAAATGGCTCACTTTGACATATTTTCAATTACATGGCAAATGTTTATCAGAATGCTTTTGGAATATTAAACATAGCCTGGGTCAAATTGACCCATTTTAAAATGAGTTTTATTTAGTTTTGACATATTTTCATAAAAAAAAAATCATAAGCTATAATTCTTTATCAGGGCGCTTTTGTAACACTAAACATAGCACGGGTCAGACTGGCCCATTTCAAAGGTAAAGAACTACAAATAGTGATAATAAATAATGAAACTTGTTAAAAATGGTTAATTTGAAATATTTGCAATGAAAGTGGTTGATAATGTTTATTACGATGCACTTTTTATCATTAAATATAGCCTGGGTCAAATTGACTCGAGAACATTATTGCTGTTCCTGACAAACCAACCTAACAGGAGGGTTAAAGATATTGAAATTTGTTAAAATGACTTACAGTAAAACTTCATATCAGAAGTGAATCTGGTGCTAATTTTAGGTTCTGACACCTAGAAATACCCACACAAACCTTCTCCATTTGGGTGCATGCTTGCCCCCCCCCAAAAAAAATCCCCAGCGTCACCAACCTAGATGGGCTTTAAGTATCAAGAGTCCCTCATCATCCCCTCATCACACTCCGCTCTGCCAAAAGTTGTTAAGGTTTGAAGGCTTGCAGAGTGTGGGTGTGCGCCGGGGCATGTGGAGCATACTAATGAAGCAATAAAAGTCACGGCGGGAGGGGTGCAGGTGGGGGCTCGGTGGAGGGGTGGGGCGGAGAATCCACTGACAGGCGGTGTGATAATTAAGATGTTGCGACCCCACATATTACCTGCATATTGGCCAAATTAGGACACAGGGAGTTTAAGGCCAGAAAGCAACGCTGGGATCCCCGTGTGTGTGTGTGTGTGTGTGTGTGTGTGTGTGTGTGTGTGTCAGGATGCTTTTCTGTTCCAATAAAGGAAATAAAGCATTTAAACCAGAAAATAGGGAAAAAAGCTTGCTGATGAAAGGGTGTCAAAATGTTAAATAAATATTTGTTATTTGTATATATATAAATATTTTTTTTAACTCATTCATTGCCATTGACGGCTATAGACGTCAAAAATTCATTTGAACTATTTCTATTAGTTTCAATTTTTTCCCACTTTTGTTAACAAGAGTATGAAAACCTAGATTTTTTTAATTGTAATTTTTAATAATATTTTCTTCTTCTTTTTTAATTAGGGGCATCATGCGATTAACATTTTTAATTGTAATTATTCACGACTTCACTAGTTAACTCACGATTAATCACACATTTTATATCTGTTCTAAATGTACAATACATTTTTTTCCTAGGTTTTCATACTCTTGTTAACAAAAGTGGAAAAAAATGTGAAACTAATAGAAATAGTTCAAACGAATTTTTGACGTCTATAGCCGTCAATGGCAGTGAATGAGTTAATGAGTGTCTGTGAATTCGCCCCTTTCTCTTTTATGATATTTGCAATTGGGTTAGAGGCAGGATGTTCATAAAGAAAATCAACAATTCAATATTTTCACATTTTTAAAAAATGTATGGAAAAAAATAGTAAGCAAATAGGAATAATATTGAACGAGCACCCACCTCTCCATATAGGGAGAAAAGGTCGGGGGCCAGCCTTCCAGTGTCTCCCCACGGCAGGTAGAAGGTATTTGAGTGAACTTTGAACCTCTGGCACCTCTGGTGTCTACCAGCTTGTGTGCGTCTCCCTTTGGCAGCTGCAGTGGAGCCGCCTCGGCCAAAGCGAACCCACTCATACTGTACGCCATCACTCAGGGAAGGTGGGCGGAGGGGGTCGCCGTGACAGGTTAACATTGAACTTTGACCTGTATCATGACATAAATTAATCTGTGTAGTAGAATGGATCTTAAAGCTAAGTGGCAATAAAAGCCTGTACTCTATAACCACTATGCTGTTTGGCAATAAATGACATTATGTTTAATATGTAACATGTTTTTTTTAACCTTTATTTAACCAGGTAAAAATGTTTGAGAACTATTTCTCATTTATAAACATGACCTGGACAACATAAGGGAGAAACCTTGTGAATTTACTGTGTAGCGGGGAATGATTTCATGATGTATTTTCTTCCTGTTTCTAGACCTGTGAAGATCGGATTCCAACTGCGCACTGCACTAAATAATGCATTCTGACCATCCTGCCTTGGCAAAAATCACTTTATCAAGATTTTTCCATCGATACTTCAGTTTCTTGTTGTACGTGTGAATTGAACATCTTTTGATGCTTTTAGGTATACGTTGTTATTTTTTGAAAAGTTATATCATTGCAAAATAAAAAATAAAAAACATCGTAGTCCACTGCAATGACAAAGTAAGCAGCAAAATCCAATAATGAGCTGTACTGTACAACATTGCTGCAGTAGACAAGAACAAAAAAGAAAAATACGAATAAAATATGGCCGGATTTGTGTTTGTCTGCGTGAGGTAAGAGGCCACTTCCAAGTTCCACAGATAATAAATAAAGATAATATGATAATAAAGAAAATATAAAATTATGAAATAGGTTTAAATGTTTTTTTGTCCCGCTTGATTTGCCGTACTGTGATTGTGCCGGGGACGAATATATGCAAACAAAACGTCGAATAATGTTTGAAAACTGCGTCAAATCATCATCAAACTTTTTGAACGATCGCCCCATAATGTCCAAATTTATGGCTAAATTGCTTTCTTTTGATTGATTACAGTTTTCTGACATACTGTATTCGGTGATGTAAGCTTTTTTTTTATTTTTGTTTTTTGGGTGTGTTTTAGACTGTCCCATGCGTCGGTCTATGGCAGGTCCCTCAACTCTCGGTATTTACAAATACGTACATATTTTATAAACACGTTAAAAAATGTGCGGGACTTACTTGCAACATTTACATATTCATTGCAATTAGCTACTATTATAAAATAAAATGTAAAACGTATTTTTATTTATTTATTAATTTTTTTACAGATCCGTGCCTCAAGTGCACAGGCAACTTGCTGGGCGGGCACCGTGGGAACGGGTCTGTACTTCCTGTTTCATTTTGCAAAATCCTGCTAACCACTGGATATGTCTCTGGTCTATTTCTTATATGTGAACATCACTGCCGTGGAAGACAAAACAACAAATCCAGCGGAGGCCTTGGACTTTCTTCCACCGAATTATATGTTTGACTATTTCCTGAAGGAACAGATTGGCAAATTTATAATATATCGTGTATAAACATTTGCTAGTTCAAGAGCCAACTGTGTGCTCTCTCATTTAATGAGACTCAAATGTAGTTTTTGGAATTTAGCACACAAACAAACAAAGCATATTTTTTAATCAAAAAGTGTTTTATCAAGTCAATCAAGCAATGCCGATAAAAATAGATTCAAATGAGTTCTTACGGTTATCTTGGGGTCTCTTTGACTTCATTCCTTTTGGACTCCTCAAGTGGTCCAAGGCCAGCCAAAACGGGGTCAACCTCGGTTTGAAGGAGCTGGCATTCCTCATGAGGCCTGATCATGACGGATGCTTGCGGTTTTTCGTCCTCCGCGTGGCCACACCCTTCTCCATTGGCTCCTCGCTCACCTCCGGGCCTCTTGGCACCGACCCTGCGTCCCACCTTATCCTGACCAGATGTGTTCGCTGAACTCTGTCAAGAATAATAAAACACTGGTTACAAAGGGCGCGCGAGCGAGCGGTGCGGAATCGTGAAGTGGGCACTGATCCTGTAGGCGTGAAAGGAACACACTTACGTTGAAGCCAATTTTGTCATACTGATTCATTTATTATTATTTGTTTGGGTGGTTATTTTTAGCGCAGTGCACATGACAGTTGAAGCTGAACATGACAAATCAAAGTATCCAACAATCCACAGTCAAAAAGTGAAATTAATGTTGACAATAGCTTCCGTATAAACGTTCACTTCTGCTGGGCTTTTAACACGATTCGGGCGTTTGTCGGAGGGTACTGATTGATGTTGGACCTGAAAGAAGGCATCATTTATGTTCTAATTTATCCCAACTGTGTTTTGTGATTGATTACTTTCACAGTAAACTTGTTCAAGCAGGCTGCTATGGACTTTCCTTGTGCACCCTTCCTTTACATTACAAAATTGGAAGCGTAATGTTATGGACAATGTATGTATCGATGACAATTTCTTTTCACAGTCTTTTCTCTTTTGCGAAGGTAGAATGCTGATTTGATTTATCGTCAGGGTTTGTTCGAGGTTGCAACGTTCGCTAAACGTTGGCCTACTGTTTTAATGTTTTTTTCTTGTCACACGGAAATGTTTAAAGAACATTCCGAGCTTTTTAGATGGATTCTGGAAACCTATGTGTCAATTCACAGGAAGCCAGTAGAGACTTTAGGACTGGTGTGCTGTGGTGCAATTTTCTTGTACCAGAAAGAACTGGAGCAGCAGCGTTCAGGACCATTAGCGCCTGTCAGATAGATTTTTTGTTCAGATCTGTAAAAAACAAAAACATAACAATAGTCCAATCAACTGAAAGTGAAGGTATGAACCATTTTTCTGTCATGCTTGGACATAAGAAATCTGATTTTAACAGAGGTGACAAATAAACCCTGCCACAGTTTGGCTTTAGCCCCTAACTAGCTAGCTAGCTCCCTAGCAGGTAAACGAGCACCATGGGAGCTAGCTAGCTAGCACCTGGGGCTAAAGCCAAACTGTGGCAGGGTTTCTAATTTCTAGACCAGGATTTGCCACCTCTGGATTTTAGACATGGTCTTCATACTTAGTCATGTTATAGCAATAACATAATTAACATTGCAGGGACTCAACAGTGACTCCTGTTGTACACCGATTTCTGGCAATATTCTCAATTTGGCTCCATCATTTGTCTTTGCGTTTGTTTGTGTTTTTCCATTCACCCCTCCAATGCTACGCTCAGCCAATCAGCCACGCCCACATCATTAGCCACTCTGCTCACCTGGACACACAGGAGTTTCAGATCAGCATTCAGACAGGATTTCAGCCTCTCTTGCTGACTCACTCTTTGCCAGATTGTTCTTTTCATCATCTTCTTTGCATTGGCGTCATGTTGTCAAATCTGTCTGCCCCTGATTATGAGCTTTTCCTAGGCCCTTCCCACTTTGTTTGCCTGTCCCTGTGGCTGTTTGGAATTATTCTGCAACAGTTAGTTTCCCTTTTGCGGTACTACTAGTGGATTGCTGACATTACAAGTCTGTGGTCTGGATGCTATTTTACATCTATCAAAACATCAAGTTTGACATCAAAGATGAAGCAAAGTTTGAGTTTGGTCCCAAACTGGGATGTCCATGAAAACCTCTGACTCGTGGTGGCCGGGTTCAAAACTGGTGATGACAAGAAATTGTGGCAAAGAAGCCCCAAACTGCATTGATAGCGAGAGTGATGATTTCCTTCACAAATACCCCCACTCATCTTTAACGCTTTCTGCTGGCTCCCCATGGCCTTGGCCCCTGCAGGCAACACACACACATTGTCTACCTCACACACACACACACATCATGGTTAGGCCTCCAATTAAATCAAAAGTGGTTTGTTTTTATTGGTCTTTTGCGCTGACAAGTGGGCTATCATTCTGACGGCTTTACCTGTCAGCGAGCAGCTGAAAATCCTCTGTTGACAATGCCCAATGCTTCCAATTAGAGGAGAATCACACTCCTGGTGCGCTCGCCATCCTTCCACAAGCCCTACCCCCTCCTCCCTGGGCCACCTCCCCTCCCCTTTTTTTCCTCTTCCTCTCTCCCCTCCACCTCCTTTCGTCTCCCTCTCCAGGAGAAGGGGCTCTGTCTCTGCCGCAAATTACCGACACAAAACGAAGGTGGTGGCGGCACTGCCGGTCCAGGGCCCCCGTCAGCATTAATGAGCCGATGAAGGTTTATTTGGTCGGCATGCATGTGCTAAATTCTTTCTTGTGTGACAGCTGACTGGGAAATGTGACTGTTAACCTTATAAAAGATTCAGTGGGTTCTCATTATTTTCTGTCAACTCCACTACCTGATGGCGTTCAGGTGCGCCATTTGCATCCCTGACTGGTTCAGGTCTACATCGCCACATCCACACTGAACACTTTTTTCCCCCCCTCTATACTCACTCTTGTTTATTTGTTTGTTAAGGGGAGTCATCTTCTACACAAACGCACCCTCAAAAAGACACGAGTTACTTGATGTTACTTGATGTTCCTAAACCGTAGAAATGCCAAAGTTTATTCAAAGACGACAAACAATATTACGAACCCTATCTGGATGCTGTTTTAATAGGAACAAGGGAATAAAACAGAGCACATCTCACTTGTTTCCCACAAAAAGCAGCAAGCTGAGGGGGCCCAGTAGGCCTTATTAGAAAATCTTATGGGCACGTTTCCAATGTGAGAAACAAAACAAAGTGCTGATACGCGAACTGACAGTCCTGTTATGGAGCAAATCCACCTGCTGCCCCAATCTTACGTTTGCTTCCAAAATGGTAAATAATAATATTGGCTGTTAATACTTAGATAATTAAACTGCTATTATAGCCAGAAGAGAAACAATCCCATCTGAAGTTAAACGAGTGCCAACGATATTATTGCGAAAAATGCACTGCCAAAAAGTTGCAATTGTTCTTTATTTTATTTTTTTTATTTTTTTTAAAGATATCCCCCCATGAAAAGTGCATCAATTCTGAAGAGTCACTAAACATTTAAGTCGTTAATAATTTATTAGCATTTGCTGACTGGCTTTATTTCGTCATTTGTTTCCATGCATTAAACAATAACTTCTTAGCAATTAAACCAGATTATTTGTTAGATATTATAAATAAATAAATAAATAAACAAATAAATAAGATTGTCGAGTAACTCAGGCAAACATGTTTGATTTTTTAAATATTGCAAAATAAATAAAATAAACTATTTGGATTTAGTGAAAATGGCTACAAACAATTTTCAGTTTACTTTAACTCTTAATAATGTATTTTGATTATTCTCTAAACAAATGATGCCTTTCGTCTAAGACTATAATGAAAGTTTCACACTCCAGACTTTTACAAAAGGCAAGTTCGTATAGTTTAACCTATAATTTATTTACAACTCCGTGAGAACGGACATGAACGGTTTAGAAGACAAAAAAAATGAAAAAAGGTCCGCAATGAAGAAACGCGTCAAACCACTGTTTTGTTTTGTTTTCCACGAGAAAAGAAGCAGCCAAGGCAAGGGTGTGTGCTGCCTGATATCAGCCTGGGCCCCGCCTCACTTGTGACAGCTTGCAACCGTGATGGGACCCCATGGGAGCCGGGAGCGGATTCACTAACCTGCCGGTGTCTGGGACCGACGCGCGCCTCCAATCTGGTGGTCACATGGTGCGTGTATGCGTGTGCGTGTGTGTGTTAGATTATTAGGGGCTGTCGGAGGCCGTCGCGGGGCAAACTGTGCAGTTAAAAGTGCGCACAATGGTTTTGCATGCCTGTTAAGGTGAAAAGAGCACACAATGGCAACTCGCTTGCCTCGGTGCGTATTGTTGACAATTACCAGGGACTATTAGATTGTTATTGTGTTTTTAACGGATCGGAAAAAAAAGTTTTTGTTTTGGTCGTTTAGAATTTATTCAACAAAATTCCAAATGCAAGAGTGTTTTGAATTATTTAATAATGTATCGAGACAAGAAGGCATCGAGAAAACAATCCCCACTCAGCATGAATAAATAAAACTAAAAAACGAATTTATTTTTGACTTGTGTAAGCTTCGCTTATTTTCTTTATCAAATCTGTTTTCGCCATATAGTTTAAAAATATAAAGCCAAAAGCGTGGAGGAAGCAAAAACAATCCAGTCAAAGGAGGAAAAGCAGTTCCTCGTATAATAACCCCATTAGAAGCCTCATCAATGATGTAATGAAAGCAAACAGTGTGAAAATTGCCTGTAAACACTTGGATCCGAGTCTCCTGATGAATCCACTGTCTCTTTTATCAAAGTGAGGATGAGCCCGGTAGCGGACGTCAGAAGGAGGGGCTGATAGGGGGGAAGGGAAAGGGGGGGCCTGCGGGGAGGTCCACCGTCAGCCAATCAAGGCGTGTCACAGGGGACTCACGTGGACGAGCCGCTCTTAAAACCTATAGCTCCTGACTTTTCCTCAAGTTCCATTTTTACCACTTCCTCCCTTCTCGCCTTAGTTGGGACTATTTAACCCACTTTACTGCAATTGCGCGCGCGTCCCCATGCACGTTTCAGGTTGCAGTTCTCCACTTCACCTGCTCGGCGTGGTAAAAGAATGAGAAGAGTTGTCTCACGCGCTGACCCGGCGATCCATCTGGTGCCTGTCCATGGTGCTGAAACGGCTCCGAGAGGCTTTTTTCCGGCTCCAGGCGTGAAATTGTCCGGGTAGTGCGCGATCGAAGAGGACACCCCAACTGGATGGACGACGCCAGGGACTACTTTTAGGATATCATTATTATTATTATTATTATTATTATTATACGAAAAACACTTTCTGGACCACACTTGAAGACGTATAAACTTGTCGCAAACGCCAAATGGTAGTTTGAGGAGCAACCCTGTCTCCCCCGCCCCCGGTCAAGACAATGGAGGCGTCCTCCAACGGCTCCAGTTTCGGCATCGACTCGCTGCTCTCCCACCGGCCCGGAAGTCCTCTCTCCAAGGGGGACAGCCTGGCGGGGGAGTGCCGCTCGCCGCTGGAGTTCAGCCCGAGATCCGACGCGGAAAGCGGCTGCTCGTCGCCGCCCTCGCCCGTCAGGAGGGAGTGCGCGGACGAAGTGGCTCAGAGGCCGGCGCACGGCGTCGGCCTGCCGCCTCACCTGCAGCACGGACCCGGGATCTCGGCGGGGGCCCAGCAGAGGACCATGACCTCGTCCTTCCTCATCAGGGACATTCTGGCGGACTGTAAGCCGCTGGCCGCATGCGCGCCTTACTCCAGTAATGGACAACCCACACAGGAGGCCGGCAGACTGGCCGCCAAGATCGCGGACGACTTTATGGAGAAAATTCACAGTAACTCGTCGTCGGACAGCGAATATAAAGGTGAGGATACACACGTGCGCAATAGGAACGCAGGCTGGGATTTGAGAGAGAAAATAGAAGAACATTTGTTGACATGTTCTGCCTTTAATTTAGAAAATATACACAAATGTGATTAAAATAAAGAAATAAAATCCAGTTTAGTTTGGAATTTGGACAACATAAAACACTATAATTGCGTCATCAGTTTTTGCTAAACTAACAATAGGGATATGAAATTAATAACACAATATTTTAGGTGAACATGTTACAAATAATAATAATAATAATAATAATAATAATACATTTTAGTTGTATAGCGCTTTTCAGAAGACTCAAATATATTTTCAAAATAAAACTGCTAAAAACTATATCGAGAGAAATGTTTACAAAAAAAAAAAAAACATGTGCTCGGTGTCAAATTTTGATTCATAAAAAGGGTGCTATTATCCTCAATTTGATTTTGCACTTCGAGGACGTGAATAAGGTTACGCTTTAATTGAAAATACGCCGTGTCCCAAATAAATAATCACATATAACAGTGCATCTCATTGCAGAAGAATTTTTTAAAATCAAACAATATCTTTATTTTGTCAAAGCGATATGTTGCTGAACTTTAAGAAAAATCGAGATTTGTTTGTGTGCAATTTATAGTAACAAAAAAAATTATTGCTCCTATTTAGAGTTCCCCTGAATTTCAAACATGGCATATGTTTATAGAAAGCAGCTGTTGATGGTGCAAAAGTGGTGGGGGTTTAGGGGGTGGGGGGTGGGAGGGGGAATAGAATATCCAGATAAAAATCATGAAAGCTCTATCTGTTTCCAATCATGTCAGCCATAACAGACATGTCACCAAGCGCTGACACTTCAATGAAGCGGCTCGTGGAATGAAGTCCACTGCTGCAGGCTAGCACAATTAGAAACACACACACACCCCCACACCCCCACACGCACGCACACACTCACACATACGAAAATGATGCAGTCAATTCCAAAATGGGAACATTGCACTTTTGTAAAAATAATAATAATTCATTCTGCATAGATTGCATTATATGGAATTGCGTCATCATCTATATTCACTCTCACATCTTGAGTGTGTTCTGTTCGCGTGCCGATTGATGGAAAAAAGCCGCGGGGCCACCAGCGAGCCTCTCCATGCGAGCTTTTTGATTCCTCCTCCTACAATATATCAGCGAATTTGATGCAATTTGTCCGCGCCACTAATCACATTTGTTGGCGCTCAAGGCCGAGCGGCTTTTAATTTCCACTCACTCGTGTGAAGTTCCCGCGGACGCGCGTCCTTTCCCTGGTGGCTCAATTAGGCGGATTATTGTGCGGCTGCATGCTTGAGACGACTTCCAAAAAAAGATTTCCCTCTCGTCTTCTTTTTTTCTTTCTTTTTGTGTGTTCAAATCAAAGTGCTCGCCCTGACATGACTCCACGCAGGAGGGAAAAAAAGAAAAGAAAAGTCATTCGCAGCATTTCAATACATTATATAAGGTGTTTGCTCAATAGCACAAAATAATAGCCCTAATATTTGTTTTTGCAGAAATAATAAATGCTCCCTCGCATGAGAATGTCTGTTTAAAATATTGCACGCGGCGAATTTATAAGCACATCCGAATGATTTAACATCATATTTACAAGACAGATCATTCAAGCTCACGCTACCGAAACATGCAAAAACGACGTGTGCTGTAATATCAATATGTAAATAGGATAATAAATATAACTAAACATGCTAAATCTACTGAATTTTACTCGGTATTCTAATTATTAATAATAATAATAATAAAATCAATAATCATAATAATAATAATTTGGAAGGGGAAAAAAACACCGATCGACTCTCACTCCAAATCCACAAGCTTTTCTGACATCCTTTTTTTCTGGCAATAACGCCACATTTGGATTTTTGTGTGTCCCTAATTAGTGAAAGAGGAGGGTGACAGGGAGATCTCCAGCAGCAGAGACAGCCCCCAGGTGCGGCTCAAGAAGCCCCGAAAGGCCCGGACGGCCTTCACGGACCACCAACTGGCGCAACTGGAGCGCAGCTTCGAGCGCCAAAAGTACTTGAGCGTCCAGGACCGAATGGAGCTGGCCGCCTCGCTCAACCTCACCGACACGCAGGTCAAGACCTGGTACCAGAACCGGAGGTATGAAAGTTTTATTTCTCAAGTATGGGGAACGGGTGGACTGGATAAAACTGAAGGGGGGGGGGGGGGGTAATGTTGGGTGAGCTAAGTTTTGCTATGTAGAACCCCCAACCTTATATATTAACAACTCTAATGTCATATTATGTATAGATTTTACAACTGAAATTATATTTTTTAAGCCCCCAAAAAAGTTTTGTTCCCTTCTATGTTTTGTTAATTTACAATAAATGAGTTGGGTATATGCCATATTATAATAGATGTTTTAATAAATGGACATAAAATGCGAAAATGTTTTTCTATAGTGTTAACTTAAGCATGAATTCATGCAGCTTCGACTCTCGGACATCTAAATGTCATAAATAAATACAAAAACAACACTTTGGCCCGTGAATAATGCATGCTTGCATGTGTGTGTATCAATAATTCAAAGAAACCACTATATCTCCTCAATTATCTTTAATATGAATTATTCACCTGGCGTGGAGTGCACGCCGACGTGTTTGGGTGTGAATACAAGAGGCAGCTTGAGACTATTAGAGACAGACAGACAAATAAATAAATAAATAAATGACCCGCCTTTTAATTGGTCAGTTAGAAAACAATGTGCTAACTCTTAATTGGCGTCTTTAATTGAAGGACCAAATGGAAGCGGCAGACGGCGGTGGGACTCGAACTCTTGGCCGAGGCTGGAAACTATTCGGCCCTGCAGCGGATGTTCCCGTCGCCCTACTTCTACCCGCAGAGCTTGGTGTCCAACCTGGACCCGGCGGCGGCGCTTTACCTGTACAGGGGCCCCTCGGCGCCCCCGCCCAGCCTGCAGAGGCCCCTGGTACCCCGCATCTTATTGCACGGCCTGCAAGGAGGCAGTGAGCCCCCGCCGCCTCTGCCCCCCATGTCCGGTGTGCTCTCCCGGCCGGCCCAGCAGCGGTGAGCTGGACTTCCGGATTGAAACCATCAAGCAAAATAAAGACACAGCAAGTAAAAATAAATAAAAGCGAACAAAAGGGACTTTTATGGTGCGAATCAGAGACATGAACACCGAGGAGGGAAATTTTCACTCTCTCCTTTTTTGGGGAAGGGGGTTGGGGTGCTTATTTATGGCTTATTTATATTTATGTATAAATCAAATGCTCTAAGTTATGTATTTATTTAAATTAATTCTGTATTTTCAAATATTTTCGCACCGTTGCCGGTTCTTTCATTCTATTAAATGCCACCTCTATTATTATTGTTGCTTTTTAAAAATATTTTTTTTTTATTCGACGACCCTGAGTGAATCCCTTTTAATTTGAATGTAGGATCCAGTACATTTGTTTTCTTGTAAATTGTTAATTTGACTTGACACTAATCATGTTAAAATGTCAAAAACTTGTAAATAAGAATATTTTACTTTGCATTGGACAGAGACTTCTTCTTATTGTTATTCTTTTTGTTTGTATTCATAGTGTATTTTTACACACGGTGATGCAGTTGATCATACAGATGAACCAATCCAAATATAATTTCCAGGTGTGAAATGATGGAAAACAATATTTCCTTTTTTTTTCTTTTCTTTTTTCTTTTTTTAAAGTAAAATGCCAATTTACAATTTTTGCCTATATTACGCCAGTTCCTCTTATTATTTCTTCATGACCACCAAATGATGGTAGCGGGTGCACCTGCTGGCCCAAACAGCCTGTTGATTGCTTTAGATGTTGAACAGACCTTGTGATATTTTTTTTTTTTTATGTTAGTTCATATGAAGCCGTAATAACTTTCTCCTCTCTTTTGGTGAAGAACAAAAGACATGTAACATTGCAGATGCAAGCTTGTGGAGTGGTACTCGTTTCGCTTCAGTTCCTCCAGTTCCTTTTTTTGGTGAAATTAACAGCAAGTGGTATAAGATGGGCGATGTGGTGTAAAAACAAAAAAATACTTTTATAAATGTGGAAATAAAAGTCTTTGCTTTAATCGTGTGACATATAGTTATTTAACACATTTTTCTAAACTTGTGTGGAACACGCTCGGGGACCAACATAACAAATCCATATTGCATGCGTGCATCACTCTATTTTTCATAATAATTATTTATTTAGTCTCAGAAGTTTGCAGCTCTGATTTTCTTTCAATTGCAATTTCAACACACCTTGCAGGACATTTTGCTACAGATAATTAAATAACTCGACATGACAGACTATAGAGAACACTCTAAATATAAATATACAATCGCGACATTAAATTTAGAAGATTCTTGGGCTTGATTATCAAGAGTTCTGGTCCATTTTTTTTTAATCAGGCGGTACATGTGTCAGCGCCAGTGAGCAAAGGTGCAGCTTTAATTAAACCTTGAAGGAAGCAAGTTCAAAACAAACATTTCCGATGACGTATTGAGGGAATTTGAGTCAAAAACACTTTTTTTGCCTCGTTTAATTTGACATATTATTTAACCTTCGCTTGAGTGCGTTCAGGAAAACTAAAAAGGGCAATATCGTTGTGTCACATCCATGCACGCTTAAAACTGCTGGGTCAAAAATATGGGCACAAATTGGAACGCACGTGCATGACCAACCCACTTGTTTTATTTATAAACAAAACAACCTAATATTTATTTATTTATTTGTTCTGGATAAGTGGTTAAGAAAATAGATATAATTATTTATCTATTTATTTAAATAAAAACATTAATTAAATGTATTTGTATTTTCTTTTAATACAAAACAATCAAAAGTTTCATTTTGACCCCCCTTCCCCAAACAAAAACAAAAACAAAACAAAAACCAAAGCAAACAAACACTATATATGTCAATAGCCTATATATATTTGGAATTTGCGAGTTCAGCTGTATAGTGAAACATAAAATAAAAATGTTTATGCATGCACTTAAAACTGCTTGGTCAAAACAATAAATAAAATCAATTGATCAATTTGATCCAAATCAATTTTTTTTTTCTCTGTTCTAAGTTTCTCAGACTTTACTTTTTATAAATAGCACTATCTGGAAAAACTGTTCATTCGTCACTTTTTTTTTTTTTTGTATCAGGACGAGATGAGTTTAAGATGCCGCAAAGCATTGGGAGGTGGCCGGTTCGCCTCCACTTCTCTAAATTAACAGCAGCACCACCACTTGGTTTTCCATAAACAATGCACGAGATGAAATATTAATGCCATGTGCGCAATTGTTTAAGTGTCCTAAATGATCCCATTTGGAAATTGATTGTTTCCATCCTCCCCTTCCTGGAGGCTGCTGGATGCTCGCTCCTGTTCCAAGCCCGGCCCAACAGCTGCTGAGCGGCCTTGGAGCTGACTGCAGGCCGGGGATCAGCGTGCAGGGGACAGCTGGTCAGCGGTGCCGCTGCCTCCCTCTCCCCCCCACCTCCTT
This sequence comes from Leptonotus elevatus, assembly GCF_054856555.1. Lineage (NCBI taxonomy): Eukaryota > Metazoa > Chordata > Actinopteri > Syngnathiformes > Syngnathidae > Leptonotus > Leptonotus elevatus. The sequence goes on from NC_141253.1 coordinate 9,807,666, forward strand.
CCTCCAGCCTGATCCTATATACAACCCCCCCCCCCCCAACCCCCCCACGCCCCTACAAGTCTGCGTGCACTCTTTTGGAGGTCAAATCAGTTCAGATGCTGACGAGCGAGCCTCGCCGTGTAGGATGTTAACGATTAGAACAAAAAGACTTTAATAGGTTTTAATTGAAAGTCGATAATGGCTTTGATAGGCAGCTCCCCCTGCTGTCGTCCGCGCACGGCACCTGTTATGCGGGGGCCCTCCACTTTAAGACTCGCCACCGTGAAATATCAGACTGACGGCCTGATAACTGGCGCGTTTATGAAGCGGAAAATTGCATTAAAAATACAGTGACGGCTTGGCCTGCGTGGACTGAGTGAGCAGGAGGGGGGAATGAAACACCTCCCAACTTGCCAAAAGATCATTACAGTCCCATCACAGCGATCCATGTCTGATTCACATAACGACCAATAAAAGGTTATTCTTGAAAGTCTACAGCTGATTATATTAGGGAGGGAAGCTCCGCATGTCTTGTTGGGTGACTTTATGATTTTTTTCTTCTTCTTTTCTTTGCATGTGAAAGGCTGGTGCTAAATCCCCCGGCTCTTCCCACGGATTGTCCCCGGCTCAGGGTTAATGAAGTGCGGATGGAGCTCGTTGAGCTCGCGACATGAGGAGGAAAAAAAAGAAAGAAAGAATGAAAGAGCCAAAGGATCAGTGACTTTTCTTAATCCCGAGGATTCTTAATCATAACGATAAAAAGCGTTCAAGAAATAAAATCTGGTGTTAACATGTTACATTAGCACTAATATATATATATATATATATATATATATATATATAAAAGATGTCACTGTCCGTAAATGGTTAAACACATTTTGTGCAAATTACCAATATATTGGTCAAAAATTATATTAGATTGATTATAATCAATTTCTAAGTACACATTTGGTGTACCTGCATTGTGCATTGAGTACCAATAAAAATGTCTTGAAATTATATATTCGTTTAACAATATGAGTTAAAAGTGTTCACGTTCACAGTAAAACTGCACATGTTGCACATGACACAATGACAACTTTGCAGTATCAATTTTGAGTGATGTCATTGAAAATGTACACATAGTGGGACTAATATGTGTTCTTATTTTGCACAATATATTGTGTACCAGTAAGCCAACCTAATTGTGTGGCCATGCAGTGTATATAAATGCACTTTCATTATAGCCTATATGTCCTGGTCAGATTAAGTCAGCGTAGCCTTACTATTTATATGCACTTGACCTATAGGATGATAGGTGATAACCTGAACAATTTCCTAAAATAAATGAATGCATAAATAAATTAAATAAATAATTAGTGTTACTATTGGGCAATTTTCACAATTCAATCTCAGTAAGCAAATTCAGAGGCACTAAACAAAAGACTCAAATTTAAGTTACTTAAAATGAAAATGAACCAAATGTCAAATCTTGTTATACATAAACCGAAATGTTTAGCACTAATGGCAAAACTTTTGTCATCATAAACTTAGCCAAATCTAGGCTATTTGAAATATCTTCAAAAGAGATCCACCTTCATGTTGATTTTGAAGGCAGAAGTGCCAAAGAGGAGAGCTAGCGACTCAGTCGAGATCTTCACGAAGATGAAAAAGATGATGAAGCAGAAGCAAGTGGAAATGATGCGAGAGCCAGAGAAGTGGGCCCGTCCTCGCCTGGAGGTACATCGGGCCGTGAGGTGCAAGGCGAGACTTGCAGACTGCAGGCGAGATAACCCCACTAATCATTTGCCCAATATGACGGGCTACAACTACAACTTAGGTCAGGGGCGCAGGGATTGACATCCCAATCTGGGCAAATAATGAAAGCTTTCCTCTCGGATCAAACGGAGAGTTGGGGATGGAGCAGAGCAGGAGATGAGGAATGGAGGAGGACCTGCTGCTTCACAGTCCTGAAATCACCCATTTTTCAGATGGACTATTATAGTAGCAATGGGGACTCTCATAGCATTATTTACATGACTGTAAAACCAAAAGCCAGCTATCTTAGAGGATTGGAAGTATTTCATTCATAAGTGAGATTGTGCAAACCACAGATATTTTGGTTTAACTGGAAAGCCGTACATGTCCAACGCGAAAACCCACACATTGTTCACATTTTGTTTACCATTTGCCATCAAATCCATTTGAATGGGTTAGTATTTGTGCACTCTAAAAGTAGTTGGGTCAAAAATAACCCAAATTGGGTCAAAAAGGGACCAACTCAACCTTTTGGGTTATATAATTAACCCAATAAATTGGGTAAAATGAATAATCCACAAAACAATCCAAACATTGGGTTTGGGTAGGTTATAAATTTAATTATACCAAGCTTGCTGGGTTAAATAATTCAAAAAGTTGGGTCGGTTCATTGTTCACTCAATTCAATTGGGTTTTTAATTTACCCAAAAAGTTGGGTCAAATAAATAACCCCAAAAAACAACCCGCCCCAAAATGGGTTGCTTTTTGGGTTATTTAATTTCAGCCAATATTTTGGATGAACTAAAAAAGTTGGGTCGGTTCATTTTTGACCAAATTTAGTTGTATTATTCAATTAACCCCAAAAGTTGGGTCAAACGAATAACTCAAAAAAACAGCCAAAAAACTAAGTTGCTTTGTGGATTATTAATTAAATTTTAATGACTCAAAAAGTTGTGTCTTGTCCATTTTTTAACCAATTTAAGTTAATTTTGACCCAACAATTTTTAGAGTGTACTTTTGCCGAAAAATTGTTTAAAAAGTACTTTACCAAGCCTCATATTCAAGTTTTTTTTGAAAACATTGGAGTCTACATATGTGGCCGATGCGCTAATAGTGTCAATCCAGAATACAAAAATAAGGTGACCCAGCAAGACTCAATTTCAAAGTAAAAGAAAAACAATACATCTTAAAAGACGCACAGGTCCAAACAGGACAACAACAATGGAGCAAAACGTCTACACTGGCAAACTAGGACTAAACTAGTCAAAAGTGTCACCAAATGGCCGACGTGAATGTCAAGTCAGCACTATATTCAAATCAGTCTTTGACAAACTTTAAATGCAAAAACTGACAGAACGCAGCAGAGTATAAAAAGCTTTAAAGCAACTGATTGAAAAACAGTCTTGACAGGATGTTTCCACCAGCGGTGGGTAATGAAAACTGTGTAGCTCTCAGCAGGGGTCCGCTGTAAGCTATATTCACATCAGATGACAGAGATTATTCAATCAATAAGTTGTTGTTACCACAGGCCTCGCTGCTCGCTCATACTGGAGCGTGACATGCCTCTTGAACTAGATGACATTGCAAAAAAAAAAAATACACACACCCCTGAGGCCCTGACCTCCAGTAACCAGCCAGCCGTGGAAACGCCTCTGGGACATGACCACAACCTGAAACCACGAATAAATCGGCCAAAAAGACAAGACGTCCAATATAAATTGCCGCACTCCCTCTTCTTGCCTGCGTACTTGAACAGAATATATTGTGTGCAAATTCAACGATTGTGAACGGAATTATGGACGTTATAGGATTAAAAAAATGACAATCATAATAAAGCATAGGCAAGAGAACTCAAATTGAAAGGAATCTTACTTAATCACTATTTGTTTATATTCTACGCTTCCCAAAGCAGATGAAGCGTCACCTGCCTTCCCTGACCGCACGCCCCTGGTTGCATATTAATTGCCACACATCACATTCAGCGAATAGATTGAGAAGCTTAACGCATCCGACTGGTCAGACCCTAAATCTATTTTTAAGTGCGCTAAATTAAAAGGGAAGAAGCAGTTTCTTGCCCAACCTCAGGGGTCACTGAGTGGAGCCGCGGGGAGGCCTCTCACCTCATAAACATAAAGGCAGGAGAGGTCATCAATAAATGATGAGGGCTGGTATACATGTATTTTTAACAGCGCGTTCGTGTGATGTCTGGCAGCTCTCTCATATTTTGTCTCCTGGTAGAGGGCAGAGAGCAGAGAAGGACCACGCTTTTTTGAAACGGCCTCCTTCGGTCCGTTGAGGGGCGGAGGGGGGGGGGGGGGTTGTCAAGGCAGTGGGGTGGGGGCTGTTAGGTAGTTTGAGTAAAAGGATAAAATCAGTCATGTCAGTCAAGCAACAAGTTCTCACCGGTGGTTGTATGTCAGGAGTAACGTGGGATTACACGCAGCACATTTCAAATATGAACTACCCAGATTGACATAAAATGTTTTATCAATGTGGTAATCTAGCACACACACACCATAGTTTACCCAGACCAGTCTAGTTTATTTTAGTACAAAACTCAGTCTGCTTTGGAGCGTTAATTAGATGACTAATTCATTAGAAGAATGTAAAAATGTTTGACAGCGTGCTAGGGGGGGAAAAAAAAATCCAGTAAAGTTACCAAATGTCAGAGAGGCGATGAAAAGTTAGCTAATAGAAATAGCATAGCAACATTTTCAAATGAATTTCCAAGTGTTCCTTTTCATTACACCGCATGGAGTACTCAGGTCTGAAAGAAAGTGAAGTATCAGTAATGTTGAGAGGGCACCATTGTGCTTTCTGGCAGCAACAGGGTGGTTGATGTTGTTTGTAGCCTACAGGCGAGAGGGGGAAAGAGGGAGGGGGAGAGAGAGGGAAAGAGGGAGGGGGGGAGCGAGAGAGAGAACAACAGAAGTACGAGAACCATAACAAATCTGGTAATTGATGTAACTGTCATTACTCATTGACAAGTTTGAATGGAATTAAAATGTACTGTATTTCACAACTGTATCATGTTTGTCATCAAAACGAGAAAATCATTAGAAAAACATTTGACTCTTTACATGTTACCATTTTGGATTCAGCAATGAAGAATTTCAAACTTAATTCACACTTTTATTGCCAAATTTAAACCTCTCCATGGGCATCTCAGACAAATAAAAAGCAACCCCAAAAACAATATTTTCTGTACAGCAATTCAAGTCAATCTTTTCACATTTTAATTAAGAAATTATGTGGTTGACTCTTTTGTTTTGTTTTTGTAAAACAGTAGATCTGGAAATTGATGGATAACAGTGATCACTGGATGATGCAATTTCTGGAGTAATTGCGTGTGAATGCTGACATGTTGAATGACAAAATATAGAAATGTGGCATTATATTGAATGAGGTGGAACGTTGATGGAAGATTTGGAATGATGTGAAATGACATTGGTGAAAAATATGCAATATGTCAGTTAGAAATGTTGAATGCTTTTTTTTCTTCTTTAAAAAAAACTGTGCTAGCCCTAAATGGGTAAATGGGTAAAATTTTAGGATAGAAAATGTGGAATTGTGGGAAAACTAAATGAATTTTAAGAATACCTTGAAATTGGAATGTGAATTGAATGCGTTATGTGGAAGTAGACACGTGAAAATAACGTGTGGAGAAAAAAAAAAAGAACAACACACAAGGTGACTCCAATTTAACATGAGTTTGAATGTGATTGGGTAATTTAAAGCCAAAAGAATGTGCACACATGTCAGTTGTTTATTTTGAGCTCCCTTCTCGAATCGATTTTTAAAAAGTGAACTGAGTTGCACAGATTATAGGTTACATGAATGGTGGGAAAAATTCTGTAATGATTTACTTTATTATTTGTATATTTATAAAAAATTCTAGTATATATTATCACATATAATATATATTACATATAAATATTGTATATTATTCCTAGTGCTGTCAAAGTTAAAGTGTTAACTGATTAATTAATCACAAAAAAATATGGCATAAACCATGAATTAATGCAGATTAATTGCATTATCAATTTTAACAATTTAAAATTTTAAGGTAGCACAGGTTGTGTTTGAGCAATAAACAAAATTTCATGCATTAAAGTAAAGCATATAATGAATGTTTGCGTATCACATTAAGAATATTTGCTCATGTCAAAAATATCGGGGTCATTTTTTTCCCATTTTAAATTATGCAAGTAATTAACTCATTAGAAAAAGAGGAGGATGAGCGTGTGCAGTGGATAAAAAAATGTTGAAGGCGTCCTCATAATATTAAATGTCAAAAGAATTAACACATAACCGGTGCTCTTCAAATGGCGGGAAAAAAATGTAGATAAAAAAGCCTTTTTTTATTAGGCGATTAATCGCGATTAATCAGAATTCTAAGATGTGATTAATCTGATTTTAAAAATTCATCGTTCACCAAAAAACATTGGCTTTTTAGATACACTATATACTTTTGTGTATTTTCTTTCTTGTGTATGGATCAATAAAGGTTGGGAAACTGCTGTGGAGTACTCATTGTGAGGTGACAGTAAACGTCTTGAATCTAAATAAAATATCTGACCGTTATTATTAGAAGTGCACTGCTACGACTATATTGGCGTGTGCATGTGTGCGTGTTCTTGTGGAGTGTCAGGTGTGCTCGTCTTGGGGTTAGAACCAGACACATTGAAGAATCAGTCAAAAGGACAGGTTGGGGACCTAAAGGGGGGCCAAAGATCCCCTAATTGGACAAGTGAGCCCGGTGGCGGTGAAGCCGAGTGCGACGAAGACAATCTACCTCGGTGACCACTCCTTGACATGCCATTTGCCTCCGAGGACCCCCGGGGCTGTCCGAAACAGCTGCCCGCCACAGCTATAACTCCAGGCCAAGACGAGGACCTCGGGCTAACAAGCGGATAACGACAGACGGGAGGAGACAGCAAGAGAGCGGCGCAACAAAAGTAGCAATAGACCGAGAAGTCACCTGGAAGAACAGATGTGCCGGCGCTGGCTGGCACTCTTCGTCCTCGGTTCAAACGAGCGTCGCAAAAAACGCCCGCGCAAGCCCGAGATCTCACGCTGCCGAGAGGGTGGCTTTAATCGGGTTTTTCCTGCCTTGCTCGCTATCCTATTGCTCATTTCATCATCAGACAAAGTGACACCGATATATTTACATGGCGCGGCAGAGGAATTCGGAGGCATGTTGCCTGGGAGATCAGACGCCTGGTTTATAGAATCGAGGCAGCACAAACAAACAGCAGCCAAGGCCCCTGGCTACACACACACACAAACCTGTATACACCTGAGTGCAGGAATACACACTCTCCCAGGTTTGAAGTTCGCCTGGAGTGGCAACCCAAATAAAGAGTATGAAGCGTGACGCCGGCAAGGAGAGAAAAGCAGCTTCAAACGCTTATCAATACAATTGGCTGTGCCAGGCGCAGCAGTTTAACCTCTTTAGCGCGCCGGGTGTGTGTTCACTGAACAAGGCGCCTTCTCGGGAAGCCGCCTTCTGTGGTTGTCGTCTTCACAGAGACGCGCTCGGGCCTGATGGGTACTGAGAGTCCCACTTTAACAGCGCGAGGCTTCGTCTGCTTTAACAGTCCCCAAACTCATAATAAGACCCCGAGAAAGCACAACAAATTCTCCCACTTGCCAGAGCGCGCGCATACACACACACACCCACACCCACACACACCCACACACACACACACACACACACACACTAGTTGTGATGTGCAGCAGAAATTTGCAAAGCGGTAAATAGTGATTCAAGTGCCTCTTCACAACAGATGTCCCAAGTTAGCCACTTTATGGGAATCAACTTTTCCTGACTGCTCTCATAACACTTTTTTTTCTTCTTCCTGCCGCGTCCTCTTATATACGCTGAGAGGGACAAACACGAGGAGCCATACAGAATAATTCTAACACATTTGTAAACACTGACACAAGTACAAAGATAAACAGGCATCCTATAAAAATCCACGCTGTCAAACATTTTTATGCAGCGCTCCAGCAGGATTTATAATGTCCAACTCCATCCTGCCTGGTGGGTTTTAGAATCTGCTGGAAGCTAATTCATGAGAAATTGAAGTTTAGTTCAGTTTGAGCGAGTAAGAAATACAAAAAAAAATTATATGGACAAATATATGGAGTCAATTTTGATGGTTTTGTTTAATAGCTGTATATTCTGTAAGTATTTACTCTAAAAACAGCTGGATCAATCTCTGGGTCAAAAATGGACCGACCCTCTACTTGGGTCTATGTGACCCAACTTTGAGTCAAGAAAAGGGTCTTTTACTGTAAAACAACACATAAATACTAGTCAGATCCTTTACTTGGGTCAAAGAAATGGGTCATTTTGTATAAAACAACCCAGAAAGTTGGGTCAAAATGACCCATAAAGTGGATCGGTCCATTTTTGATCCATAATTGGGTTACTTTTGAACCCACTGTTTTTAGAGCATTCTAGTCAAGTATCAAAGAAAGCTATTAGAACCTTTGACAATAAACATACATTCTATTTGATGATTTTACATTAATTCCAAGATTTTACTCAAGTAAATATCTGTTAATAATAATAATGATAATGCAATGAGGCACCTTTCTTGGTACTCAAAGCAAATAATTATATAAATTCAAAAAAATAATAATAAAAAAAAATAAAAAATAAAAAATAAAAAAATAAAAAAATAAATAAATACAAAAATAAAAATAAAAATAAAAAAACATAAAATAAAATAAAATAAAAAATTATAAATGATTTCAAAAAATTTAAAATAAAAAAAGAAATAAAAAAATAATAAAAAATATAAAATAAAATAAGAAAAAAATAAAAATAAAAAAGTGCTAGTGTTACTAGTTTTGAAGAAAAAAAGTAGAAGCAGAAGTAGAAAAAAAATGTTTCATCGCGATTAATTACGGAAAACTGTGCGATTAATTAGTTAAAAAATTGGCAGCACTACATTTTACCATACCCGAGGACATCCCGACCCACTGACGCACTAATTGAAACAATCATGCAACCCGATGTATTTTCTTGTGTCACATATCCAGAGGAGTCAAACAAATACAAAGACGGAAGTTTCCAGTCCCACCAAGCGAGCGCCGCCTGCCAGCGATGCGGCAGCGCCATCCGTGGTTGAATCTGGCGTGCAATCATGCTGGCTCGGCCTCAACGGCAGCCCCTTGCACCCCTTGATCCTGAGCAGAGGCGGGTCTCAGCGGACCCATGGGTGCCAAGACGCTGCCATCCAAACCTGGAAGCATCAGCCTCCAGGCGGCACATGCATGTGCAATGCGGAAGTGTGTATGTGTGTGTATGTGTGCGCAGGTGTATGTATCCGTGAAAACTATGACAATGTCAACACACACTACTTATCTCACATCGTCAATCATAATGAACTACTGAACCTTTTCTTCATTTGGCTTTCTTTATGACAATTTGGAGCCTGTTTTTGGCTCCAGACTGCATTGTGACCTCCAGTGGAGGAAAACTGAAATGTGGAGAGAAAAAGGCAGCTGCATATATATTCCACACCAGCACTGAATTTCTACTGTGTGTTGGAAACCGCAGAGCTGCTGTCCCTCCTATCAAACTGATTTCAGGAAGTGAAGGGGAAAGTGGAGCGATAGTATAATTGGTGTGGCTAACGGTGTATAAAAGAAAGGGTTGTAATGATAAGATGCAGCGGAGAAGAACTACAAACGTGCGCGTGACGTAATATCCGGTCAAAACGTGCAACGTGTCTTGTCAGCGTTTATTTGCAAAACCTGTTTCCATCGCCAAAATTCGCATTTTCCTTTTTTTGATACACTTCAAATCCACCCCCTCTAAGCGTAAAACCTTGTTTGCGAATTTAGAGCCCTTTTTCAAAGCCCTGAGTAACTGTGATGTCATCTTTAGTCGACAGCAAGTGGCAAAATGGCTGCCCCCTGAGATGGATAAAAAAAAAAAAGGCTGGATTTGACTTTATAACTCATATTCCACAAATGTAATATTAATCAGAAAGTCATGTTTAGACTAGTGAGGTCAAATATAACATATTATTGTTTTAGAAATGTTTAAGCTTGACTTCCACTTTAAATAAAAATGACTATTCATGTGTAAACCGAAAGACACAGACCAGTGATAAAACCGAGAGCAAAGATTAAAAAAATTAAATAATAACCACAGCCTTGTTGTAACAACCTGTGTGCATCTTTGACACTTTTTAACATTCATTTTTATAAGACAATATGACTCCATCCATATACTTTTACTAAGTAATAGTAGTGGTAAAATACAATTATGTTGTGACCAAACGGATACAAAATGTGGCAAGGCAAGCGCTTACAATGATAATAGCAACACTAATATTACTATTTATACATCACCTTTAAAGACAAAGTATGTACAAAGTGCTTTGACGACAAAGCAAGGATGAAACGATGCACAATTAGGCATAAAAAGAGTCATCTTGGAGAGGGTACGGCAGAAGAGAATGCAACTAGACAAAATACGGGTCAAAAAGAGCAAACAAAGATAAAAGCGTAAGAACAATGCCTGTATAACAGATAATGAAATGGTCTGTAGAAATGTGTTTTAAGAAAAGAAAAAAAGAGTCGACATGCCTCAGCCAGGCAGGTTTCAAAATCCGTCCGAAAAGTGCTGTGGATTATGTTGTGTTTTTTTATTTATTGGTGACGTCAGCAGAGACAACCAGATTTGACAGTTCTCTCCTTTTGTATTATTCATTGGTGGCTTGCACTCTATTGTGCTGTAATGATATAGCCTACAATCATTTTTGTAGTCACGTCGATTGGGATTGGTCTTATACAACCCCCCCGCGATGGAAATGCAAGATCCAATCGGGGCATTCTAGTCCAAACTGCACAATAGTGTCTTAACAGTCTCGGTTGGCGCAAACCTGGCCGAAGCGGCGCTCATCCATTGCAAACAAGGGAGCTCTTCCGTGTGGAGAAAAACGGAGCCGGCCGCTCTAAACACGATGAAAAGGATGACGGAGGAAGATAAAGCCACAAAGAACTATTGTACAGAGTCCGGCCTCCATGTACACACACGGCTAAATCACCTGCTCGGTTTTTACTTTTGATGCTTTTATCACTTTAGATTAAGCTCCCCTCGAAGCTATTAATTCTAAGCCGTCAAGTTTACTGCCTGTACATTCCTTCCTTTTCCACTTCCACTCTAGGAACCAAGGGTCGCCAAGGGGAAAAGGCAAAGAGTAACTTATTGTTTTTATATGAGATCTATTCCCCTGCTGTTCTGGTCAATAATGACTTGGTATATCAGTGACTGCCTTGCTATTTGCACTGTTTTCGCCGTGTTTTCTCTGCCTGTGATTGAGCGGAGCTATTTTCGTGCGCGGAGAGAGGCGGTAGAGGACCAGTGAGGCTAACGTCTGTTTGATCAAAGTTTATGTGAAATTTCCCGAGGCCACCGGGGAAGCCGCTGTTTATGAACTGTAATAAAAAGAGTCATTTTGACAGTGTGACCCCGGCACACAGGAGGGGAGGGGAGGGGGGGGGGGAGGATTTGGTTGAGCTCAGAGAAGGAAGATTGAGAAGAGGAAGAGCAACATGATGACTCAAACCAGCAACATATTACTATATATACCGTTTTTCAGAGCTTGGCTGGTCCTGTGACTTATACTAAGGTGCAACTTAATGTATATAATAGGGGTGTCAAAATGAGTGCATTAATTTTGAGTTATTTAAAAGTACCTTTAACGCTACAAATTTTTTAGCGCGCGATTAATGACCGCCCCTTACTTGGAAAGCCTGTACTGCGGGAATTCCAGTCGCAATGTAAAATTTTGCAGTAATGAATGTAATAATAATCATGCATACATTTGTGGAGACTGGAGTCTAGTTGTATTTTACAATTTAATTTTTTTTTAATTTAAAGTTACTTCGTGTTAAAGATTAGATAGCTCTTAATATGAAAAGAAAAATGCACTGAGCTGTCACCAACATCTTACAAATGCAATTGTGCCATCTCGTGGCAGAAAAATCTATATCATACTCGTTTTTTACAGTACAGTACATCGTTTTAATTTTAACTCAATTTTATGAATTATTATGAAATTACTGTATCTATAGTTGGGTTTCCATCCACCCATTTTTGTTAAACTTTTTAAGAAATGCTAAAATAAAACTGATTGGGAACACTTGAAATTCGAAAAAGGGCCCAAAATTCGCCCCAAAAAGTTTTTACGCTTAGAGGGGGTGGATGGATTTTGAAGCGTATCAAAAAAAGGACAATGCAATTTTTTGCTATGGAAACAAATTTTGCGAATAACCGCTGGCAAGACCGGATACACGTCACATGTTTTGACCGGATATTACGTCACACGTACGTTTGTAGTCCCGAAGCAATGTCGGACGATAAAGTAAGGTATGTTTGGGGGGGGGGGGGGGGGACGAAACAGAAATCTTTTTGGGATTAATTAAAGAAGCGAATATTAATGCTATTTTAGATAGATTTTTTGGGGGATTTGGATTTTATATCAAGAATTACAAAAGAAAACTAATACGACGTCATCGCATGGCGCAGTCACTTCCTGGTCTTCTTCTTCTTTTAAAATTACTGGTGGATCACATCTCTATGGTGAATGCTGCCACCTACAGCGACGACGTCCCCTCTCAATATTCGCAAAAGAAGAACAGATTGAAACGGGCATAAATTGCATGTCCGTTTTGCGCATTTTCAGAAAATGTACTTTAAAAAATTTGTGAAATGAATCGTTAACTATTGAAGTCATGCGATTAAATGAATTAATCAAATTAATTAATTAAATAAGTAATGAACTATTTAACATTTTAATCGCCTGACACCTCTAGTATATGAGAGCGGAACCAACTCAAAATCGTTGTTCCCCGATCGTATTGACGGCAGCTAACGAATTCCGGTTGAACTAGAAATTTCTGCTTCTATGTTACTTTTCAGTTTAAAATGACTTTCCTTAACGAGAATCCTGCATTGCATTGTAGAATCCTGGTTGGTCAGTGCGCCTTTTCTTCGTGATGTAATTTTTATAATCTCATAGTCCGACAAATATGGTGATTACATTTGTGCTGAAACACTTCCAAATCAATTTCAGATTCCTCTCATGCGGCATGAGCCACTTTGTCCCCCAACTATTCTATTCTCATTTGAATATAAAGCATTGTAAATGAGAAATTTGAACGTGTGCACACTCTTGCAAATTGCTCTCATTCAGGGGGACAAAAGAGAGAAAAAGCGCTTGGATGCTAATGTTGCAGGCTCAAGCAATATAATGAAAAAGATAGAAGTCAATAAATAGATGGGTATAAATATCAACCTTTTGAGAGAATCAAATATTGTTGACCTTTTGGTAAGTCGATAGTGTAATCCTCTGTGCTCCCGGCAGCCTGTGCAGACACTTGAGCGCTATCGCAGATTTAATGAAGATGATTTGCTCTGGATGGAACGCCTACATATGGACTAAAGTGAACTAAATGGGAGGTTAATGACACCAAGTGTCTGATAACTCACTAGATTTCTAAATAAAACTGGAATGCTATTTCCAAATGAGTTATTGAGGTCCAACACCAGGACTAGTGTTGAAATCGGTTTGTATTTCGAAACAGTTTTCAAGGTGCCATTATAAAACCTATAGTAATATTAAAGAGGCAATACTTTAAGTCAGTGATTCTCAATGGGTGGGCCCGAACCCAAAAGTGGTAGTAGACTCATTATGGGTGGACAGGTAGTAAAAAATGACATGGAGTCCTACGGTACTGACTTGATGTTGTACTATGTTACCAGTTAGGCCATTGTTTTCCAAAGTAAAAACTGATGTTTGCAAATGGATTATTTTTGATTAAACACAGAAGATAATCAGTCTTCTTCCATGATGGACTACAGAAATGAACAATGACTGTTGATATGCTGAAATCACAGGATTTGGACAATTTTAAATAAAAAAAATGGCTCCAAGCGATTACTCGATTCTTAACTCATTCGCTGCCATTGACGGCTATAGACGTCAAAAATTAATTTTAACTATTTCTATTAGTTTAACACTTTTTCCACTTTTGTTAATAAGAGTATGAAAATCTAAAAAAAACATTTTACATTTAGAACAGATCAATCAATCGTGAGTTAATTATTGAAGTCATGTACAATTTAAAAAATAATAATCGCCTGACGCAATTTAAAAATAAAATAAAATATTATTAAAAATGAGGGGCGTCAGGCAATTAAAATTTTAAATGGGATTAATCGCATTACTTCACTAGTTAACTCACAATTAATCACAAATTTTATATCAGTTCTAAATGTCCAATAAAAAAAATCTAGATTTTCACACTCTTGTTAACAAAAGTGGAAAAAAATGTTAAACTAATTCAAATGAATTTTTGACATCTATAGCCGTCAATGGCAGTGAATGAGTTTAAATAGTTGTCGATTAATTTGATAATCGATTACTCGATTAATTTTCGACAGCTCTAGTACAAAGTACTGCCAGTACTAAACCATCATGTCGCATAAAAATATGAGGTACAAAAAGGCACACTCAAATACCACAGTTGTCAAGTTCAACCTTATTTTCTTCCCGAAGGTCTTGGCGAGTACACACATTTGCGTTCTCGTTCTTCGTCTGGCAAAAAAAAATAAGGTATTTGTGCCTCTCCAACACGAAACTCAGTGGTCTTCTTATAAAAAAGCGCTTTTAAAATCCGAGCCAAAAAGGCAAGCGGGAGTGTACTTTATCAGTAAACGCAATCAAGCATGTACAAACGGCATCACGCTGCTGCTTTTCAAAATAAAGCTCTCCCCGGGTCAGCCAAACATTAGGAGAAAGCGCGGCGTGATCCGAGGAAGCTTTTGCTCCTGTCTCGTTCTTGTCTGAGATGTATCAGAGGTTTCGCAAAATCAATGCCGCGCGCTGTAAGAAAGATCACAGCGAACACCAGAGACCCATCAGCGGTAATAGCCTCCTCGACACGAACAGGGGAGACAAAAACACATCTGTCAGGAATGGCAAATTACGGCTGTAGAAAGCACATGAGACAATGAGCAATGTAAAGAGCGTCATTTCCTGACACTTCTCTTGGTATAGATTTCTACCTTAAATGTGCGTAAAGCTCTGGATTTCAGACCTGGTGGCAGATTGTGTCTGTTGTGTGAATACATGGCGACGTGGACGTCCTCCGAGTCAAAACTTAAGCATGCATCCGTCACACTTACTGGGGTCTTCTGTGGCTGTCACACACACACACGGCAAATGTGCGCACACGCGCACACACTTCACCGGCAGGCGGAGGATTATTGAGGTTGTATCAAAAAGGAATAATAAAGTAGGTTCTTAAGATTTTAATAAGAATAAAATGAAACAGTAACCATCTAGGGGCCAGCGGGGTTAATCCTTTCTATATTACTGAAAATAAAAAAAGGATAAAAACAGGCATCAGGGCAGAGTTGCAGCGAGAGGGAGGGGGACTGGGGGAGGAGATTGGGACATGAAAGAGAAAGAAAGAAAGAAAGCGGCGGATAGAGATGGTCATCTGCGAAAAGTATAACCAGTGAAACGGATGACGGCGCTCGATTATAACATTTGATCATGTGATCTTCAGCACGGTTATTTCCTACCCAGAGATGACACTGTTTGACTGTGTTTTAGAATTGATGAAAGCACGGCCCATTCAGGAGCACCCTCCCAATGTCAAAGCACGCGCGCCGGCAGCGGCAGATGGCATGAAACAGTTGGCAAGAGTGAGCGAGCGTGAATATCTGTTTACTAATAACCCTTTAATTACTTCAGATGGGCAACGGGATCAAACATCCGGAGCCACACAGGAATTAGCCTTAAATGAGACTGGACTCAGATCGCGGGCAAACTCCTTATGTTGCCGTAAAGACCTTCGCAGGGAGAAATTGGAAAACAGTTATAGAGCGAAAGTTGATTAAATATTCTCTTTTCCCCCACCAAGAACGATTTATAATCAAACAGGACTGCATACGCTTTAATATTAACCTGAGAGAGAGAGAGAGAGAGAGAGAGAGAGAGAGAGAGAGCAATTAAAGTTCAATGAGATGATCTGATTTCTTTTGTTGTAATAGATCGATTTGGTTATCGTTAATAAACTATTGAATTTCACTAGCTATTATTAACTACAATAACTTCATCTTTAAATCTATGAATGGTTAGAAGTCCTTTAGAATTCCGCAAATCAGATATAATATAGTATGCTATAGGGATGGGTGAGTACCGATACCCGGCCTTATTTCAAGTTACCGGCCACATATTTTAATTGGGACTTTTTCTAGCCACTGGATTATTAGTTTCATTTATTTATTCATGGATTAAAATGTATTTTGTTCTATACAAAATACGTATTTTACGAAACAAATGGAAAAACGATCAAATAACATTTCCCTTATGTTCATGCAATTTTAAGGAAAAATGTTGGGTCTTACTTCAAAATGATCTGTCATCGTTTTTTTCTTAATTGCATCACAAGCACCAGTGGTATCGGTACTAGGTATCGGCGACGGTGACTACCAAAGAGTTGAGTTCTTGTACTGGTATCGGTCTTAAAAAAAGTGGTATCGAACATCCCTGGTGTGCAATATTGAAAGACCTGCAGCATTCTTCTGTTAGTCATTGATTTGCCCATTTAAAATTGACATCAAATCTCTCTTATTTCATTAAATAAATCATATTGATAATTCCATTATTTGTATTGCATATATAGTGACAACTGTTAAATTAGTACTGTAGCTCAATATTTTATTGCTACTTGAGCATAGTATAGCATCTTAGTGGCGTGTGGAATACTTCAGTAATTTCTAGATATAAAAATCTTGAAATGCTTCATTTTCTGTCTTTGTTTACTCGAAACAGCATCGCAAAACACATCGGCTCCCATATTTAAAATGCAAGTAGCACATTTACGGGTACAAAGAGGCATATTTTGTACACTTAATACAATACGCCAGAGCTCATCTATTGCCTAGTAGGATGTTATGAAGCTGCGTCGGGAGCTAAATCCCAGCTGTGTGTGTAAATGTCATGAAAAATTCCTTAGTCTGCAACAATAACGCTCTGCCTCCCCATTTTGTTCCACTCAAACCCACCTATTGGGGCGAGCATGCTACGAAGATGCGCGCCGGCCAACCTTGCGCCTCCTTTTGCGCCTTTCATTACGCGAACGGCGAACGCGTGCCGTTCATCTGCCGCTGCCCTTTTCCTGCGTGGATGCATGGAGAGAGTATACATTTTAATGACGGGACCTTTACTTTCCAACAGCGGTGAGGTGGGAGCAAAATAAATTGCTGTTCAAAAGGAGATAATACCTCCTGGCATTGCGGGGATGGGGCAGCTGCGTGGCGATCACTGCTAAGCTGAGCCCAACCTGTATAAATTAAGATATAAATAGCCTCATCTAGGGTTGTGCTTGAGTGCTGCAGAACATGCTTAATATATGCATATAGGTGTGTGTGTGTGTGTCCTCTGAGGGAAAGGAGCAATCACATGTCCAGCGTACAATCTGGTTAAGGGCTGTCCTATATGTGTGCGTGTGTGTGTGGCCCAGTGTGCGCATACTTGTGACAGAGTGCTCGGCGAAGCTAAATCCCACTCAAGTGTAAGGCAAACAGTGGTGGTGGTGTGTGGTTATTGTATTTTCTTTGCTCGGATCCCAGTAAAGATCTCCAGGCCTGCGCTAGCTGTCGCCACGGCCATACCGCCATCAGGGGCCAGCTTCGCTCTGCAGCCAGAGTCTTGGCACAGGCCCCACAAGGAAATTAAAAGGGGATTAAGGCTGGCGGACACTTTGTGGCCGCTTACTTATTTGTGTGTGTGTGTGTGTGAGACGTGTGTGTGTGTGTGTGTTCATATTGTGGAAGATGTGGGGTGAAGCTCGGTATAGGGATTTTAGGTGTGAGTCCGGCTAAACTATTCGCGTCATTTTTAATATCACCCCCCACCCCCCCAAAAAACAAGGAATTTTAACAAGGGTGTGTATACTTTTTATATCCATATATACATGAGGGATAGTTAGATGGAGGACCAAAAATGCAAAAATAAAAAAAATAAAAATAAAAAAGGGAAAATAAAAACGGATTAAAAAATATAATTGAAAAATAATAAAAATAATAAAAATGAAAAATAAACATAAATGTAAATAAAAACAGCAAAAATAGAGATATACATAAATAAAGTAATACTAAATACAAAATTCAAAAATTAGACTCAAAAAATAAAAACAAATATCAAAATACATGCGTAAAAAAAATATATAAATAGATGTAAGTATCAATACATAAAAACGCTCTGCTCTCATATTTATCTATTTCAAACTGCAAACACTGTCAGCATGAAATACATCATGAAATGTTATCCAAATAAGGTCGGCGGTCCTAAGCATGTCATGACATAACGTCAATTATGAATTCAGATCAATCCAATTCAAAAACACAACCACAAAGAAATCATTTTGCAGATGCAATAACTCACAAAATCTTACTTCTATCACAAAGCAGCACTTGATTTGCTCTTTATTTGATCTGTGCTGCATGATGCCTGGCATACATGCATGCGCCGCAGCAAGGTGTCTGTGATTGTGATGCACATCAGGCAGCTTGGGTTTACTGTCTCTTTGTGTTAGAACTCAATATAATTGCTGCAGGGGAAACAAACTGTATGGACGCCAATGTTTGGTCTGCTAATTAGCAGTTTGTATCTGTAATTAATAGGCATTACCAGTCAACAGGGCTCCCGCTCACAGGCCCCCACCAGCCTGTGACAGAAATCCAGGCGGTGTGTTTCCCCCTACAGAATCACACTGCTGAGCTTCAAGGAGACTATATTTCACTGATGCAGTCAGTGGAAATCATTGGACACAATCTTGGTGCTTTCTATTTGGCAGCAAGCAGCAGTTTTCAAAAGGATTCAGCGAAAAGTCGTCAAGTACCATACCGGTAACTCATATTTTTATTGCAACTAAATTGAGAAAGAAAACAATTTGACAGATTAGTCGACAGATTTTGCTAAACAAGAATTCTGTCATAATTGAAACTACTTAATTTAAAGTATTAGAGATTCATTATGAACAAAAGGTCAAATCAATACATGCTAAATTTGGTAGACACTAGAAATACTTGGATAGCCTAGGCTAGAACACGCTAGCATGCTAAACTTGCATGCTATGCTAAATTACACTTTTTGTGACATCCTGGATTATGTTTCAAGTGGCTTTCTCATAAGAGCTACATAAATGATACGGAAAGAATTTATGAATTCACAACCCAAGTGGATACATAAAAATTCTACATTTTGAATTTTTATTTATCCATTTTTACCAGGAACAATTTATAACAATTGAATTGATTGCCAATCTGGTGACCTGTGATTGTGTTATTACTTTAGAAAAGCTAAATGCTGCCTTAGCTGCCGCTAAACAACCAAATGCGTTCATCATTTTCCAACCTTTTTTTGCTCAGTCCCGGTAGCTATTGGAGAATTGGAAATATGCTGCCAGAAAAGCTCATCTTGCATGGAGTCTGACTGCTGACTGCAGCATTAGGCTAGTAGGACTACATTTCCCATGATTCTTACACACGGAAGCAGAAAGTACTTCTAGTTAAACTATGACCAAAATACACCTGCGAGCGATAAGATGCGGACGAGAATGAGAACGCAAACATAAATGTGAAATTAAATAGGAAGGAATTTAAAAGTTAAATTCCTTTTAATTGATTTAGTTTATGAATCGCTATGACAACTGTGTGTTTGACAAAAAATTGATAAAATGATTGTATAAAATGAGACAAAGTCCGTCGGAACTTGGGAACAAGACTCTAAATGGGGACTGTCCCAAGTAAACTGGTCATCTAGCCACCCTGGTAGAGCAGTAAGAGGTTATTAAGATACAACACTTTAATCCGAAATCAGTTATGATCTGAGCAGATTAAATTATATGCATTAAAACACTGAAGAATGGGCAGGAGCAAATTAGCTCATGTCTCACATTACTGATAATGTTACCATGATAGATTCCCATATTAGTTATTCACATTTGAGTGTTTAATGTGACATCCCAAGTGAGACTTTATGTTTTTATATAGTCACTACCATGGATTGATGGATTAATTTGTAATTTTTGTAAAAATCGGAATGTTTTTCTGTCTCTATAATGTGCCTTGTGATTGAGTGCCGACCAGCCAAGGGTGTTGTCCACCTTTCGCCCAAAGTCAACTTGGAACAGAATATACCTTGCGGAAATCGATAGTTTACAATATAAAATCATTGTTGTTTTAGCCCTGTGTCCAAAAGTACCACAAAGTATGTCCACAAAGTGTTGTGCCCACCAATGACGTTAATAGATATGAACAGAGCTGTTACGAGCACAAGGTGGGGCAAGGTGTGGCCTGATGGCAGAGATATCAATTATCCAGAGCACAGTGGCACTCTGGCTTCCTCCAGGTCTGGTGTTAAATAGACTTGTCATCACTGTCTCTCTGATTTCCCCCTTCACATGAGTAGCCAGTGATAGTACAGGTTGGCCGCTCGCCGCCGCTCCTCGCCGGCTGCCGGCCCGCATCTTGCCTGCAATTCATCAGCTACGGAGCACATTGGCCCAGACTCGGTCGAGCGCACGCCGCGTTGCAGCGGAGTCAGCCAGCCAGCCCGCCGAGGAAGAGAGAGAGAAAAAAAAGAATCATATCACCTTCCAAAAGTCTGCTGTAGAGGACGGGGAGTGGGCCAGAATTTTACCGGAATGCCTTGGGCAGGAGTGCACGTTTGAACTTGAGGGTGTTTGTGTGGGAGTGTTTGTTGTGTTTGTGCAAAAATAGAAGAAAAAAAAGATGTGAGGGGAGTTCAGGTGGAAGGGTGTCATTCTGGGGAGCACAACAAAGGCTCTGTTGGGCTTCAGGTGAGGGCAAAGAATTTGGGACACAAGGCAGGGAGCTTTGGCACATGGGCACGAGCCACTGGCTAGCTCGGAGCGCTCTACTGAGTTGAAGGGCAACGGAACACTGACGGGAACGAGGGGGAAGGAGACCGGAAAAGGACAGCGAGGTTTCGGGGGGGGGGAGTCAGTAAGTAAAGCAGCAGGGTGCTAAGCTCGGAGTGCTTAAGTATTTATTTGTAATGAATAATAACCATGGCACACTAACAAAGCACTTGTTTAATATGAAGAGGCCTCCAGAGGAGCGAGGATCGTTCCAGCGGACCTTTAACGGGGTGGCGGACCCAAAGGCGGCCTACGGGAAATGCCAAAGCGCCATAAACCTTCCACCTCCCATCTGCATTCAAAAACACTTTCCGTCCCTTTACACTGTCCATGCTGTCTCTGTGCTGAATAAAACATTAAACACCATTCTGAGATATTAACCTACTTAATTAAAAAAAAAAAGAGGCGCTCCATGATGTATGTCTATTTGGTTGCCGTTCAATGCTGCCCAGCTGTCACCACCAAGCCTCTAACCTAAATTATCCAGCGATGCTCTTTCACTCCAGTTAAGGGAATAAGCACTCCTTAAACACTTCAAAAGGCTCGAGTTTTAATTCCCTACACTTCTTAAATTCAGTAATTATTCAATCTGGGTGATAATGAGCGCCTGTTCGACCTTGAGGATAATAATATTTCCCTTTTATGTGGGTGTTTTAAGTTTTCCAGGCTAATTTAGGAAAACAGTGCTTAATCTTTCAGCAAAAGTAACAAAACAGCGGGCTCAGAAAGTCTCAGAATCAGAGTGGTACGACCTCCGGTTAAAAGGGAAGTCAACCCCAAATACATTTCTGGAAAATAATATGTTCTATGCAGCCCGCACTAGTCTAAATACGGTATTCTGGTATTCCATTTTGCCACTTGCTATCGAGTGGAAATGACATCACAGTTGCTCAGGTAACAACCAAACATAGCTCAGCTTTAAAAAAAAAAAAAAAAGTGCGCTGTGATTGGTCGTTGCCTGAGCCCTGAGTAACTGTGATGTCGTCTTTAGTCGACAGAAAGTGGCAAAATGGCTGCTGGATCAAAATGGCTGGATTTTGCTTCATAACTCTAATTCCATAAATGTAATATTAATCAGAATATCATGTTTAGACTAGTGAGGTCACATATAATATATTATTGTCAAGAATTGCTTAAGGTTGACTTTCCCTTTAAAGAAAAAAAAGGCACCTCCCAGGCTCCCAATGAGACTGGCAAAGGGGTTCTATAACCACGGATCTAACAGTCATAACCTCCTGTTCCAAAGCTAAGCTCCAATCGGACCAGTGGGGATCTTTAACTGTGAAGGAAAATGTTTGCTTCGGAAAAAGCAGGACAGACGGGGAAGTAAGCATGAAAAGGAATAACACGGTGGGAGGTAATGTGGACCTAAATGAGTGTTTGAGTGGTGTGTGTGTGTGGCAGCATGCACATTGGTAACGGGCCTGAACGGAACCCAGACGGGTGCCCGGACTGAGACCCCACGCTTAATTGGCCACTCAAACGTTACCAGGTCCCTTCCCAAAATGGCATGATGGTGACACATGGCCAAAGAGTGGGAGTCGAAAGGAGCTTGTGGGGAGTGGGAATGGAGCAAAGGGTTTAGCACCTCCTGCAGCCAAGTGATTTCTCTCCCTTAAGGTTTTTTGGGTTGGGACGTGGTGCATATCACCTCTCACTGCGATGACCAAGCAAAAATTAACCCCTCGGGTAGTTTTATACCCAAGAGATGGACACTTTTAAGATTGAAGCTTCCCTGATCTTATTGTGAGAATGCGTGACAAATTCACGTCACCCCCCCCCCCCCCCCTTACACTCAATTTGCACGAGGCACTGCTTTTCATTTACAAAGACGAGGAATTCAAACGTGCACCAGAGCAAGACGGGAGCAAATTCATGATTTTTTCCAGTTCATCAAAGCCTCCACTAGCTAATCCCTTTCTTATATAAATAGCTCATTTGGTGGAGAGGGTAGCTGCCACATAGAGCTCTAACCCTTCTGTCCGTGAAGCTACAGCCAGGATAAGCTGTGTGTTGGATTGGCACACGGGCAGCCTGGGGCCTGCTGCTGCGCTGGCCGCCAGTACAGATGGAGGGCAGGGCTGGGCAATGCCAGCTTGTCAGTCGGATTAAAACGACTCATTTATTCATTGAAGTATCGTGCAAAGCGACCGGGCCAAACTGGGGTGAGGGAAAAGGGGGAGAGCGGAGGGTCGAACAGCGGCGAAACGGGGGCATCTTTGGTGTGAGTTAGGGTCTCTTCATCCCTCCCGCGGTTCTGCCTTTTGCCTGTTACTTATCTTTCTTGGGCTGCCAGAAGCCATTACCACAGTGTACGGAAGGCAGACGGCAGGGTGGCATCTCCTAGTGCCCGGTGACAGATTGCCGCTCGGCCGTGGTGGCAAAGAAGGTGAGGGGCGGACAGCGATTGGCTCCGTTGGTCAGGAAGCGAACGCTGAGGGTTGGAGAAGGAGGCGGAGGAGGTAGAGTGGATGACAAGACCCGGCTGTGTGACCTTTCTGGTATAGCGCGAGTTACTTAAAGAGGCACGGCGGTTGCAGGCCCAACATGAGGCCAAGGCAAGAAGGTGGACCCTGATCAGAGATGTCTGGTTGTGCCCAGGATCCTGCTGGCTGCACAGAATCTCAGTGAGGATAAGTAGAGGACGACTAGTCATGTCTAATAACCTCTCCAACTTCAGAGGAGCTTCAAACATCTATCTTAGACTCTTCAAAGTCATCAGAGAGTTTGCGGAAGGCATTCAGGCCCGGGTCCAAAATGAGAGGGCAGAATGCCTAAAGGTCAAAAACTAACTTCAAAAATGTCCACAAAACTTCATGAAGGAATTTGGAATGGGCCAAGAAATAAACCATGTTCATGAAAGCGTACATATTTTATTCCCCTTGGGTTACCGACTGCTACCATATTACCAAGGTATATTTTTAAACTGTTTTCAAACCACTTTCATTCTTTTGGGAAAAATGTCACAAATTGTCCAAACAAAAGATCAAAACATGTTAATCCTATGAAATGTACCTCCGTAAGCGATTTTCTTTTTGTCAGGATCAACGAGGAAACAAAACATCAAGCCTGTCTGAGATTGATATTAGTGATCTAAATGTCCCCATATTCCAAATGTAAAAAAACACAGCTCAAAACTGCACAGATTCGGAGCACTGACCATCCACAGCTGTGTGTTTGTCTACGAGGTCATATATGGGAAGGGTTTTATCAGGTCTAATTACTCCCGATAGCTGTAATTTACAGGTTTGCGGGAGGGAAAAGTCGGCGAGATTCACACTTCTGCGGGTCAGCATCTGTCGCCATTACCGCGCAGCGCATGCAGTCGGCCAGTCGGAGCAGGAGAGGAAGCGATAAACAACGAGCGGCGTGTGACAGATTAGCAGCGCGGGCTCGAGGACCTTCCACTGACACGTCATTTCTCTTGCTAAGCGAGTTTGTTTTGCGGCAGATGTCACCAATAAAAACAGAAACGCGGGAGACGGGGAAGGGAGGTGGCGACACAAGAGGTGGCTTTTGTTCCCGATCCAGAGAGGAGGGTGGTGAAAGGAGCAGGCTTGGAAGTAAAGGTTGAGGGGCTGCTTAGTAGCTAGAGGGACCTGTTTAAAAGTCTGCCTCACTTTTTAATTGAGCATTAACAGCAAAGCCAAGGCAGGCCAACTTTGTACTGCATGTTTGCGCTGACTGTAATTATCCTCACTGTTTTCATTTTTAGCACTGCAGGACAAATTGCCAGTGTCACACTGAAATGGTAATTTCAGTGCCATTTGCATCAGCCTGTGTATTGCATTTGACAGGGAGATATTGCAGAGGCTAAGCATTTTCTCATTGAGTATGTGGAGTGTGAGTATTTTGTTTAAACACTGCACTGTAAATGGTGTCCACACATTTTGCTTACTTTTCTCTTTCCTTGTGTTTCTCCTTGTCTGGTCCTAAGCTGCTCATAGACGAGCCAGGTCAAATTAGACCCAAGCAGCTCGTTGTTTATACTTCATCCTGCATCTGTCTCATTGCCTAACACACAGCTCTAGTCCGAGGTCCAATATTTGTGAACTCCCAAAACAGGATAAGATGAACATTTGTGATGCATGAGGTCAGGTCCACAATTATCCAACCGTGCCTTTATGGACCATGCATGCTTTGTGTACTTGACCACAGTGATGCCAGAACTAAAAACTGACTTCTCACTAAATTCTCCAAAGAGTTGGAGCTAAAGTTAGTGTTCACGCAAACAGATTGTGCACGATCTACTCTCACTCGTAGCCTAGGGGTGATGTGGCATGACACCTTCTTGTGATTGGCTCCAAGTCAGCCTTCCGAAGCTCCAAAACGGCATTGCTGAATAAACAATATGTCATAGTATTTTTTTTGTTTCTGGGATTTAAAAAAATGTTAAGACTGCGCTGGCACTGCTGTGCGTGCCGTTTTGTGCTTGCCTTTCAAACGATGTACTTAAAAAGGCAAAATCGCAATTCGTTTCAGGTTTAATGGATCACATTGCATGTGCTATATTAATCTATTTGCATATACTCCTCCCAGAACCTTTTGCTCCTGCCAAACACACAAAATTGCTGCACAGTTTAATTATTTTGTTTGGCAGAAGCAATCCTGGGTACACACGGTTAGTAGATCAGCTTCCACACCTGTTTGTGTGAGTTATCAAGTCTGTACCGGTTTTTGCACATACAAACCTTGTGTAAATCAAGTTTAAAGCATGGTTTTCAAAATGTTTTAGTAAGTTCAAAATAGTATCCCTGAGCACACATGAGGAAGGGTCCATGGCAGTAGTGGGCAAACTCGGTCCCTGAGGGCTGGAGTCCTGCAGGTTTTGGATGTTTCCCTGCGCCAACGCAGCTGATTCCAATCAACGTGATCGTTATCAGGCTTATGCAGAGCTTGCAGATGAGCTGAACATATATCAGCTGTGTAGGAGAAGGGATACATCCGAAACCTGCGGGGCGCCGGCCCTCGAGGACCGAGTGTGCCCACCCCTGGTCTATGGTGTTAAGAAAGATTGCCTGAAGCCATCTTGACCATGAATGGTATCAGCCAATAGCTCGAGTCAATCATCCTGTAAAAAACGTTTTGTTTCAATTCTGCTCATGATGGCTGGATTATGAGCTGGCCAATCACCATGCACATTTTGAACCAAAGGACTACTCTGACCTTCTACAGGTAAGTGCCACTCCTACCTGAGCTGATATACAGGGGACCTCCATCAGACAGTTTGATCCGAAGAAGCCTATAGGATTAAAAAGGTATAAGGTATTAGTGGACATTTACACCAGAGCAAACAAAAACAGGAATATAGGAACGTTAGCGTCATATGCAGCGTTAACGAAACAGCCACTGGCTGGCAGGCTGATGGTGCAGGTGTACTGTACATCTACTTCTATCACATCTATAACACAGGCCAGGCACTTGGTGTCCTAAGGTCTGCACCTGTCCTGTTCAATATCTAACGGGAGACTGCATGGTGGCTCTCCACTGCCAACCTTCAGAATCTTCTTCCCCTTCTACTCACAAGTGCCATATGGGCGGCCGAGCCTCATTCCATTAGCAAGACCCGAACAGAGAAAGGGAGCAGGCCGGGGCCCCAGCCCTCCTGGCCTTCCCCTGGCACTGCCACAGGGCATGCCCTGCCCACCGCCAGCTGCCCACACCGGGTCAAAAGACACAACAGCCGCTGGCTACCTGAGTTTGGCAGCAACCTGCCTCTCAGTACACTGAGACGCAATCCATCAATGTAGAGGAGCTTCCAAGGAAATTTGCACAACAGACTTTCTTTGGCCAATTCACTCAGACTGCGGCGGTCTACATTGGAATTTAACTTTAAGGCGGGAGTAATATGTTATATATGTGACCTCACTGATGCTTTATTTCACTTATTGTCCTCACTTTTTTACTTCATTCAACTCCCAGATCCAACATTCGGTTTACACTGTTTAAATTTTAACTTGCTCCATAAATTCAACATACATACAGTTTTCACACAATTTAACGTTTAATATACTTAATACTTTCAAAGTTCAACTCGCCACTCCCTAACATACTACTCGTCATCATTCACGGGTAATACTGGCTGCTCGGCGGCGCAGTTGGTAAAGTGCATTGTCCACTAAGCAGGAGGTTGGGGGTTCGAATCCCACCTCCGACTATACATTGCAAATGTGTCCATTTGAGCAAGGCACTAAACGATATGCACACATTTAAAATATATCATGAAATGCATTACTTAATCGTAAATGTGGATTACACCCATAAAATCTGCATTCATTTTCCACAACAGCCTTCAGAATTATTCCACTTAATTCAATATAATTAGGCAGAGTCGGTGAGCTCAGTGGTTAAGCAAATGCTTAATACCTGCGAGGTCAGCGTTTGTATCTCGGTTGGAGCAGATTTTAGTCCAAGTTCAAATTCGTATAATAACCATTGTTTAATTATTTAACATCAATTATATTTAATGTCATCTCTCATTATTAAATATTATTTACTATTTCCAGAGGCAAATTCACTCATTCAACATGGCACCTGTGAGTCTAATATCATGCAGGCTAAACCATTTTTTTTCTTTTGAAAAATACACCGATTAACAAACACACCTCTGTATTTGTATGATAAGAGGTAGTCATTTTTTAGTTATTGGATTACCTGTTAGCTCAGTGGTTGACAGGTGCTAAAACAAGGATGTAACTAGCAACTGGTAATTATTAGCGTCCATCTGGCCTGCGGTGTTACAGCAATTCTCAGCATGTTATTCCTTCACGGCAGCTTTTTCCTCTAATCCTGACATCCCATCACCTTGACCTTTAACAGGTGACTGAGCATCTCCGAGGGAAGCTAACAAAAAGGCCATCACTGTGTTTCCTACTGATACCACTGATGTGATATCAATTGGTATCTTGTAGAGAGAGGGATTTGCTTCGCTGCTGCATGAAGCTCTCTTCATCTCATAGCACGCCTGGTTAGAGGCTGTCACAGTGTGTAAAAAAGGGGGCGGGGGGGCTTAGCCCGCACCCAGCACCCCAAGTGCCACATGGGAGGGCTGCGGCAGCACTGATTGAGAGCAACAACTGTCAGGTGAGTCTTTCGCAATTGACGGTGCAGAAGGGGCGTCGAGTGGACTGCTTGCACCGCTAATCTCTGATGTGGCGACCTGCCGGCGCGCTCCCGCAAGTCTCCGGAGGTTGAACGCCATGAGCCTGCGCACACAGGCTCATCCCGGGATCTCCGCTAATATCTCCCTGAACAGAATGAAGCGCGCCGATATGCTCTAAATACATTTCATTATCATCGTCGTGATTCTATCGCTAATTCTGTGTTGCGGTTCTGCAGCGGGGCCCTCCCGGGACGTGTCTGAGAGACTGAATGATTAAAACATGTATGATGAAGCATGCATCAAAACGTCCCTGCAGGCTTCCGCGCGAGATTCATGTAAGCATCTCCACTGACACTTGGAGTCAGCCGACAGCAGAGGAGGTTATCTACCGAGGCTGATGAGGAACCTCCGGGTAATCGCAAGCATGCCATTCGATATGCAATAGGATTGACCTGAGCTGACCTCATCTGTATCCATAAATCCACATTATACCTTCGGTCACGACTTAAGTGTCGCTCCTCTTCAAATGTTAGTAGATCAAAAGCAGTTTCCGGTCTTCCCTGGCCTGCGTATTGGCCTGTTTCTGTGTGGCTGGAAAAGGCGAGGGTAAAGTTTTGTGACAGCAATTGATGAATGTTTAATCCAACATTCATACATGGCAAACTGGGATTTGGTCCCCAGTCAAAACCCACCAAAGACACACAGCAGGTGTGTGAAATATTCATTCACTACACGCTTCATTAACAATGAAACATACCGTGGTCGCCTTTCATGTATTCATTTCGATTATTGAAACAAAAGACAGAAAAATGGGCGATTAAAACATAGTGGGCGTGCTATTCTATATTTGTCTTACAGATTTGTAACCATTTGTTTTGTGACAAATAACTCTGCCTGCTGAAATCCCGCTGTCATCTTGCTGGGAGTCAGACAGCGTTCATGCTGCGGGCTGTGACAAATGTCTGCCCGCGACTCGTCAGCTCCGCGTGCTGCTGCAGCAGCGGTTTGACCCCTGACTTGTCCAGGAACAGCTGCTAATTCATCGCATAAAGCATTCTGATTAATGTCCGAGCCGTGTACCGATCGGTGTTTCTATTTGTAATAATTAACACTGTAAAATGACAGTGAATGATTTGTCATCTGTCCTGACTGACGGCAGACGAATAAAGTGACAGATGTCATGCCTTCCAGGGATGGAATCTGTTATCGTTCCCTCACAAAGTGATGGCGATGTCACTATGGAGTGTCAGCGCTTTTTCAGTATAGACCCCGCCTCTTTGAATGGATGTGTCATGTAGATTGCCAAATTTCCCAGCGGAGATCATTAAAGTTTCATTTAATCTCATTTAATTAAAACAAGAATGTGCAAGTCCTTGACACACTGTCCAAAGCGATATTGTAAGGCCGTGTCAGGGCTCTGATAAAGTCATACAACAATCAAAATGTAGTCACGTGACATTTCAAGACATAGTTTTAAGGTCAAGACATCTTTTGAGAAGAGCCCATATATGGGGTGTATCATATTGCGAAAGAAAATGTTGCACATTAAGTTTCAATTTTGCTGGTTGCTGTTGAATAAATATGACATGGCATACAGTTAGGTGCAAAACACTGAACACTAAACATCGCAACTAACAAACATACACAAAACAAATAAAAACATAATTAGTTCTCCTCTTTTGTTAACACTTCAATCTTCAAACATCCAATTTATACAGTTAATTTTGAGTTTATTTTTATTTGGTGTATCTAAGGTGGTAATGAAACATTGAATTTTCATGTTCAACTTTTAATATTGACAAAATGTCCATGCCCAAAATTATACATACAGTATATTTTTGGTACAAACATATCCATAATTCTCATTTCTAATGTGACTTAAGATCACATATTCCTGACCAACTCTATAATTTTATGGCATGCGCAATTATTTACCTTGACGTTTGTGAAATCTTAAAAAAAAAGAAAAAAGAAAAGAGTTCTTTTCGTAGCAGTCAGCCAACTGTTCTGTGGGACAACAGTGATTTAGTAGCATTACTCGTAAGCAAGAGGGCTTCCCATTTATTTGTTCCCATAAGCGCGTGTATCATGAGCTTGTCAAAAGTTGCAGATATTTTGGATTTTTTCTCTCTCCCACAAGCAGAGAAAGAAGTCAATTTGAATGGTCCAGCATGTCAGGGCCACGGACTTTTATAAGTCCGTCGTCGGGGCTCATATTTACAGAGGAATGATGCAGGAGCAGGTAGAAATAATATTTTGTGAAAATGAGGCGAGCCTGTTTGAGTGCCTCATTTCACTGAGACCTTTCCTTTTTTTTTCTCCCTAACGATGACGTCACGCCATTGCCGCGCGTAATAAATGAGCCGTCTGCGTGGCTAAATTACTAATATCACCACCGCAAATGTCATCTTTATACTTCATGTTTCAAGTGGGGTTAAATTAAAGTGAAATATAAAGTCACAACTGTTTACTCGAAACAACTTTGCCGATTCACGTACGTCTCCCGAACCGTGCGGAACTCGCGGATGCGTCAAGCATAAATCAAGCTCAATGTCCCCTCCCGCGCGGAGCGCATTTCGGACTTTTGATGACGTTGAGGTCGGATACATGCGACCTGGCCGTTCAGACTGCGGTCGCATTGCAAAAATTCGGATACGTATCTGATCTAGGACCACGTATATGAGAGTGACCCAGGTCGGATATGAAAAAAATCGGAATTGAGCCATTCAGACTGACATAAAAAAAAAAGGTCGCATTTGGGCAAAAAAAAAATCTGATCTGCATTTGCCTGCAGTGTGAACGTAGCCCAAATGACTCAGGAGTTTTGTCATAGTTAACATGGCATGACTCCTTCTTGTGACTGGCTCTTATTTCATTCAGAAGCTTCAAAATTTGCATCGCTTCATTGATGATATGTGATGATACTTTTTTGGTTTCTAGCATTTAATTTATTGTCTTACTTGGGTGTCAGGTGATTAATTTTTTTTTATCGTAATTAATCGCATGATTTCAATAGTTAACTCACGACTAATCACAAATTTTATCTGTTCTAAATGTACAATAAAATTATTTTTTTCTAAGTTTAAATACTTTTGTTAACATAAAAAGGATATAAATAATTTCCTAATTATTCATAAATTTGAGTTAAAATTAAAAAGATGTACTGTACTGTAAAAAACGAGTGGGATATTGTTTTGTCTTGAGGACATTTTTCTGCCACTAGATGACATAATTGCATTTTTAAGATGTTGGTGACAGTTCAGCGCACTTTTCTTTTCATATTAACAGCTATCTAATCTTTAACATGAAGTAACTTGTAAAATTTTTCAAATGGTAAAATACAACTTGACCCCAGTCTCCACAAATATATGCATTAGTATGAAACGTATACCTCCTAAATTCTAACGTGGACGTGTCTGCTGTGTTGCGACTGGAATTCCCCCAGAACAGGCTTTCTAAGTAAGAGGCTGTCATTAATCGCGCGTTTAAAAAATTAGTAGCGTTAAAGGAATTTTAAATTAACTCAAAATTAACACACTCATTTTGACACCCCCGTTTTTTACACAAACGTTAGACATCCATTCACCCATGTCAGTGCCGGTTGCACCTGCATTTCAGACAAGCTGTTTGGCAGAAACGATCCAAGTTTGCGGCCGCTTTTGCACGTGCACACCTTTCGTGAATCAGGCCCTCTTTGGGGTAACGTGATTGGCATTCAAGTGAAGCGATGAGTTCAAAGGACAACATCTCAGAGATCAGGCACGTGTTTTCCACATTTGATCAGTGCCAGCTCTGACAGCTGGCAGGTCAAAACTCCACAACAATCACCTTGTGCATAAAAACGATACATCTGTTTTACATTTTCACATTAAAGTCCCTACACCTTTTCTTCCTCGCGGAGACACATGAAGGCGTCGCCCCAACACGTTTGTCTTCTCCTTACGCTTGATTAGCACTTCTGTTTATGGCTGCAAGATGTACTCACGATCACTGTTATTCCGAATATTTATTTTAGTTATTTGACACATACTCTGGTATGACAGCTGTGACATGAAATGAATTGGCTGTTTACAACCTTTAACCTCGCAAAACCATCTGGGAAGGAGTGCATAAAAACCTGTTTGGAAAAGGCCAGCCATTTTCTATTGGCTTGTTTTGTTTGAAGCCTGGTTCTCTCCCAAGGTTATTAACGTAAAGTCTATTTTTGAAAGCCCATTGCAAATTGTAACCTACATAGGAATCAGGGTAGTGAGATAAGAAGCGATATTGTTTTCTGGTAGCCTTGACAGCTCGAACAGTGCAACTAAATAAATGCAAATTGATAATGCAAGCAAATAGAAACAAATAACAACGTATGTGAAGTATTTAGGCTAAGGCTTAGTGGAGTCTACTTTACTTGTATACAGTGGACTTCCAGCATGTTTCTGAGTTTGCAGCACCCTTTGGTAATAGCTCGGCGGAATTTTCACTCGTTCTCAATTTGATGAACATGTTTGTACAATCTGTGTGTGTTTTTATAATCTTAGTTTGAGCCGAGGATCTGTGCCAATAGGCATCCCCCCCCTCCCCTATATTTTCAGTTGTCTTGTTCTAGTTTGCAAGCAGTGTGTGCAGGCCTATGAAGATTTCAGCTTAAAGCATGAAAACATGAACAACTATACTGTAGGTGTGTGTATACTTTGGCTATATAAAAGTCTACACACCCCTATTCAAATGTCAGGTTTTTGTGATGTAAAACAAGACCAATATAATGCTGCATTCGAGGATGGTGGGAAGTCGGACTTTTCCAAGTTCAAACCAGGAAGTATGTACGGAAATCCCACTTGCAAAGTTGGAAGAAAAAAAAGGTACCCTGATTTCACCGACTGACATCATGTGACATCACTCTACAATGGCGACCCCTTTGGAAACACAGACCTTGAATGGTAAAACACAATTTACTCGAGTATAAAACTATATAGCTTTCGTCATTCAAAAATATTCAACATAACTTCATGTAACACAACGTATGTGACAGTATGCCGCTATCTCCCTGCATGAAATTATGCGGTGAACTACTGAACTGTATGAAATACTTATGAAATAAAATAAAAACAATAAATGAAGCAAAATTGCGAGAAGGTAGAGATCAAAATGAGTTTTGAGGACCAATAATTTTATATATATTTATATATATCCGCCATTTTCGTTTTTTACTTTAGCCTCAAACGCTTTCAGGTCGGAACTGGGAAAAACCAACTCGGATATATCTGACTTCTGACCATCCTCAAATGCAGCATAAATCTCTTAGATCCTTTTTTACCATTATTGTGCGGCCTTGAGCCTGAACAACTCAATTGAAGAAAAAAAAAAAAGGACAATAACAAAATCTCCCAAACACATGTGGGAAAATGTGTTTGGACTAAAACCAAAGTTGAAATGTTTGTTCATGACTCCAAAGGTATGTTTGTTTGTTTTCAAACACAAACACAGCACATACTGCTAATCACAATAAAACCGCAATACCTTTAGTGAAGCGCAGTGATGGCAGTATCATGCTTTGGGCTGTTTTTCATCCAGATGGAAATCGGGAGTAAAGTGGAGGGAATTATGAACAGTTTCAAATACTGTAGCAGTTGAAGTAAGAACAAAAACGTCAGGCTTCTGTTAGAAAGCAAAAAACAAACAAAAAAATCAAGAAATGCCTGGAGAGTGGCTTAAATTTAATTAAACTTTTTAATTGGTGTCTCGTGTGTGTTGACTCAATCACAAGATTGAATGTAATTGGCTAATTTAATCCATATGTGAATATGTAACAGTGTGAGCACACTTGTGCAACCTCCTTATTTCGGTTGTTCATTTTACTTCCACTGTCAATTTTGTTTCCTATTGTTTATTTTTTTCTTTCTTTCTTTTGAAGGTTCAGTTAATTTGTACTGTGGGAAAGGTTTTGAAATAATTGATCTTGGGTCTTACATAAATCACAATAATTTGAACAGGCTACATTTTTTATACTCCATTGTATTGACATATCAAATGCAATTAGTACAACAGGTTTGTAACAGCACTGAGAAAGAAATGTAAGAAAACTTAAAAGCAGACAATAAGGCTTAGTCTAATTATAAACAATAAATAAATTAAATTAAATAAAGAGGGTAAAACTAATAGGCAACGCAAAAATAAAGCTGGATCAAAAATTACACGAGAAAAATGTTTTTCATCCCTGAAAAAAAAAAATCGGAGGAACTGACGTCATTCATGACGACACTTCCAACAAACAACAAATATGGCGGCCCCCTTCGAGCCGTCTCATGTTGCTGATACTCAGCCAGCGAATGAACCTATTCAAATGGATCTAGGGTCCGCCGATGATAGTGTACAAAGCACGGGCGAAGTGCTGGTGAAACGGGATCCGGCAATCCCGCTCCATTCCGCTCTGACCGGCACGCAGCCGCTTGTTTGGTCACAGGATCACCGCCTAACAGTGTGCACTGCCAAGTCGTTGGTAGTAATGGAGCTGGTTTGCGACATTCACAGCAGCAAAGAGGATCTGATACTGAATAGGACTTCAATTCCCGTCCCCAATAAGATTTACAAAATGCGGGTAATTATGCTCTACTTTGACCACTTTAAACACGAGGGAAACTACCTCAAAGACGTCTGCAAAGCTGGACTACAGTCAGCGGTAGCAAAAGTACAAACGTGCAAGCAATGAATTTTTGCTGCAAATTATATACCATCCTCGTTAATATTGTTAATGCAGTGGTTATTTTGCCGTAAACGGCGCAGATTGGTCAATCGCCGAGAAATTATTGACCTGCCGTGAATCAGCTATTTTACCGTGATTACAGTAGTTTGGCCGTGAAAATGTTATTTTAGCGTAATATGTAGGCTGCCGTGTTATTACGGTTCAACGGGCTTTCAGACTAGCTGTCTCCCGATTCCAGCTGTGGCCGTTAGGGCAATGTCAGTCCTGTAATTTTGTCTGCAGATTCGTCACAAGCCACATCGAAATTGTTCAATTCTTCAATAAACACGTGACACAAAACGGCTTGTTTACGTATTTTTTTTGTTTTTTTAAAGGCCATGGATGGTGAATATCTTAACACGTAGTGCAGGGGTGGGCACACATGGTCCTCGAGGGCCGGAGTCCTTCAGGCTTTAGATGTTTCCCTTCTCCAACAAAGCTGATATATGATCAGCTCTGCATAAGCTTGGTAACGATCCTGTTGATTGGAATCAGGTGTGTTGCAGCAGGAAACCTCCAAAACCTGCAGGACGCCGGCCCTTGAGGACCGAGTTTGCCCACCACTGGTGTAGTGTCATTGTCTCAAAAATCCTCACTCAATGAAATTCTCAACCACGGCTGACTTTACCTCTCTCTAGTTACATCATGTGATCATCTGTGGATGAGAAGAAAAAAAAACTGGCCAATTTCGATAGAGTAAGGAGAAACAATTGCAGATATCAGTGTTCAAAAAGTAAGTTGGCATAAAAATAAATACACAAGTAAATTACAAAGATAGATTCTTGACAGGTAAATAAAATTTAATAATGTCAAACTTGTTTCCTTTTTTTTGGGCGGATAACTTTTGTTATTTAATAATTTGTGTGTGTTTCTGTGTGTGTTAAACATATAGGTTGGACTCCCAAGAGAGCAGCTTAAGGCCATGAAGCACTTCACCGCACACTGTGACATGCCCACAAAGCAAGAGTTTCACTTGGATCGAGTGATGAATCCCTTCAGAGGAGAATTCAACGGAATTAAATACGCTAGTTGGTCGCCGTTAGGTTGCGATTCCAGCGGGCGCTGCTTGCTAGCGTGCCTAACTCTTGACCACAGACTCACCATCCATCACAGCAACAAGCGTCTCGTGTGGAGCATGCTGGTCGATCTCACCGAGAAGTACGGTGAGATACTCCAAAAACGAGAATACGCCAAGCAGGACGGAAATCTGCCCAAGGAAAACTTGTTGAATTTTGAGGAGCTGCAGCGGCGGTACCAAATGCAGACCCCTGTGAGGATGGAGTGGTCGAGCATTTACACGCTCAAACAGGCGCAGTCTGACAACACCTGCCTTAATGTGGAGATGGTCCTCCTCGCCATCCTGATGGAAAACGGCGACCTTGTTTTGTGGAAGTTGGTGTTGCCTTTTGAGAACGGCGCCGATGTTGTTTTTTATGAAGCCATTGAGTCGGGTGTGAGCAGTCCCACTGGTTTGGCCTGGTGGGAGTATGAACATGCAGATCGGCGAATGAGCGGCTTGATCGTGGGAAGCCAATCGGGCCCTGTTAAGATCATGCCAGTCAGCTTGGCGGGGGTCAAGGGTTACTTCACCCTGCGACACCCCGTCATCCTCTGGAAGGAGTGCGACCGCATGGCCGTGGAGAACATCAAATGCGTCTCATTGGTCCACCCGCTTCGCAAAACGAACTGCAGCCTCATCGTGGCGTCTCGCGGTTGCTACGTCTTTTGGGGCTTGCTCATGATTTTGCCCGCCGGACTAAACGTGCACACTTCTCACATGGTGGGCCTCCACTCTCTCCCCGTGGCGTCGCTGGCTGTGAGCCAACACGGCGTTGTGTACACGTGCTCCACCGATGGGCGCATCAAAAAGCTGACGCCCACATTCACAGAAAGCACTTTGTCTTTCAAACGAGAGGACATTTTGTGTCCCGACAGTCTGACTGACCGGCGTCCGCACGGGATTGCCGTTAGCCACAATGAAGCTTATATTGCTCTGGTCAGCACGCAAGGTTTGCTTGACTCATTTCACCCAGTTCTCAGGACCTACCACGTGCACTTTATCGCTTTAAAGTCGCCAGAAACGGCAGCTGGGCTCCTGTTAAACCCCCCCACGGAGAACCTGTACAAGCAGGCTGACCTGCTGGACCTTGTGAGGTGGAACATCTTGAAAAACAAAAGCATTCCTCAGGCATTACAGCGGGAGCTCGATCAGAAGATCGGCGAGGTGGATTCTCCCTACTTCTGGCGCTTGAAACTATTTTTGGTTCGGTTTCTGCACCAGTCACTTCAGACGCCGCCGACAGACCACCACTGGAAACCTTCTGACAAGTTCAGCAGTGTGCTCATGCAGGACGAAGAGGACGAGGACGGCGACACCGACAAGGATTTGGACGGAGAGCGCAAAGAGGCCGGCTGCAGCAAAGCGGCGAAGAAGGAGAATCCCGAGGAGCAGATGGAGCAGGCGCAGGCGTGGATCAATTTGGTGGAGAGCCACCTTGTGAGAGAGAACATGAAGAAGTTGCTTGGGGAGGTGTACCTCAACACCCAGAAAACACAGAAGACGTGCGTCCCTACTAGCGGTCTGGCTGAGCACCTCATGAAGGACTCCGATGACAAAAATGCCGAGGTAACAAACCCCGATCGACTTCTGTGAAATTGACGAAGCCTTTTGTGCATCGCGGTGATTCTCTTTTTCCGAATTTTATGAAAAACATTCTTGAATCCAAATAGAATATCTTCTGCACTCGCTTCGTGATACTTGCTTCAGGATGTGGCCTGTGTACTCCGTATCATAGCATACTGGTGGGCATTCACTAGCCAGGTTTGTGCGCACGCCATGAAAAATAACTTTTATAAACAGAAACGGCACATGTTCTTGTAAATGCGGATTTAAAAAAAAATAATGTAACAAATAAATTATTAGAACAGCGTCACGTATGATGGTCAAACTACTCAAATTGTTTTACATTTGAGGCATATTTTGCATGATTCTGGTCAATTCCAAATGAAATCCTACAATTCAAACTTCAAGGTACCACTCAAATAAAAATGGAAATAATCTGTTGCAGAATCGAACTGTTTCCATAAAAGTACAGACAACTCATGTTTAATGTCATACAAGTCCAGTAGTGCTTTGAGATAAGAGTGACCCAATTTAGGAGTTTTTTAATTTAATTAAAAAACTAGATTTTTCTTTTGTCTTACGAACACAAACTTCACACCAAGAATGAGTTTGGTAGATTTATGTAATATAAATATTGTTCAAAAATGGCTTAAAGGGGAAGTCAACCCCCCAAAAATGTTTTTGCAACAATTATATGCTCTATGCAGCCCCACTAGTCTAAATATGGCATTCTGGTTAATAGGTTTGCGGAATATGAGTTAAGCAGCACAATCCAGCCGTTTTTATCCATCTCAGTGGAAGGCCATTTTGTCACAGTGCAGCTTCAGAAAATAGGTGAGCTGTGATTGGTCGTTGCCTGAGACCTGAGCAACATTGATGTCATCTTCAGTCGACAACAAGTGGCAAAATGGCCACCCCCTAAGAAAGATAAAAATGGCTGGATTTTGCTTCAAAACTCATATTCCACAAATGTAATATCAGGACGTCATGTTTACACTAGTGAGGTCACATATAACAAATTATTGTCAAGAAATGTTTAAGGTTGACTTTAACTTTAAAGGCAATTATTGCCATTCTCACCTGAAGGTTAGGCACACGGGCTAACAATTAACATCTATGTGGCCGTGTTGTTTTTACCCTTTATGAAATGGATATCGGAACACAAATGGGGCAGCACATGTAGACATTATAACACAGGGATGTGATTTTTCCGTTAATTCGCGGAATTCCGCTTTTTTTTATCTCCAAAAATAAAATGTTACAATTTTTTAATTTTTTAAGTGATAAAAAATCCGATTTCGTCTCAACAGCGTTCCATTTTAGTGTTTCCGTAACTGAAATGAAACTGATCTTGCGATTGGCTGAAGTCTCCGTGTTGACCAATAAACGCGCTTGTTATAAAGGCATAGGAGTATGCCATTGTTAATTTCTCAGACGTTTTTGCCGGGTGTTTAAAGAAAGATGTCCGTGATCGAACGCAAAGATGCTCCGCGAGTTAAGGAAATTGACAAGATCGTAAAAAACAAGTTTCTATGGGACTGGTTAGAGAAGGATATATCTACAAATGTTGGAAAGAAGACTGTGACGAATTTGTTCAGTGACTTTATTCGGAAGATCGATCGTGCCGGGAAAGTGCTTTGCATTTGGTGCCATGATACCATTGACTATGGTGGGAGAGGTTTCAAAGCTCTTGAAAGTCACGCAAAGAGCAAAAAACACGTGAAAGAACTCCAGTCAAGAACAAATTATTCCATCGCTGGAAGTTTCGGTGCCCAAACGAAAACTCCAAAACTTTACGGCCTCCATCCCTTATTGACATCACAATCGGAAGCGGTAATAGAGAGACGTGATCCACCCCAACAACCAGTTGCTGACAGAGTCGTGAATTTTGAGGTCGGTGGTAAACGTTTCAAATTAATCGAAATCAAATTTTCGAAAATATTATAACGTAATAAAAATGGCCATAAATATTTAACATGGTTAATCATTGACACAAACTCAAATGAATGCTGCATGTTTGCACTTTTCAGGTTTCAATATGTTGACTGTCTTGATGTATGCAGTTACAGAGATGATCTTAGTCAATCATGCATTCGACGAATGCATGATTGTGTTTTTACCAGAGCTTGCTGCATGAGGTATTTTATGTTTTTGTTATGCATTATGTATTAAATTAAGAATGATTGATTAAATGATTTATTGCATGGTAAATATATATGATGATATTCTCAGTGATAGTTTTTAAAAGCAAAGGCAGTCCAATGTTTTTGAATGTGACTGATTTTGAGTTGACTAAAACTGCAATTTTATATGGGATAGTTCAATATACATTGAAAATTTATGCTGTTGTTTTGTCTATTTCTTTGTCATCTGAGTGCATTGAAAGTACTTAAAAACACGGAAAACCCATGAGCTCTGGACCTAGCTGAGTGCCCGCCGCCCCCAGACCCCCGGCTAAATTTTCAGATAATTTCACTTTGGTCAAATCACATCCCTGATAACAGCACTGAATGAAAGGCGTATTTAATAGGGCCGGGAATCTTTGACTCATGATTCAATTCGGTTCCGATTTTTGGGTCTGCGGTGCGATTCAGAATCGATTATCGATTCAGAACGATTTTAGATTAAAAATTATTTGATTGACAATGATTTCTGCTTCAATTTATAGATATGCAAAGAATTGTCATGATCTACTCCAGTCTGACTCGCTAATGCTAATTAGCGCGCTACTCGTGGCACTTTTATCACTCAAAAGAACGACTATACATACAAAACGCTTCAGGAATGTATACAGAGAAGCATCTTAACATCCTACACTGCAAAAAAAAAAAAACTTTTATTGGAATAACTTGATCATGACTTTTCGCATTTATGTGGCTACAACGTAACAGTGTATCAGAACGAGCGGAACCACACTGCCCCTAAGTGGCCAAATCGTGCACAACATGAACAGTGCTCCCAATAAAGGCACACACAAACAAGGGCAAGACAGTATAAAATAATTGAAATTAAATCAATTTTGGGACATTTAAAATCGATTCTGAATCATACTAAATGAGAATCGATTTTTTTTGGCACACCCTTAGTATTTAACTCATTCAATGCTAGCACAGCAAAAAAGAATATTTGATGTCTTTGAGGTTAACTCCACTGAATGGACTGTTCAAAACATTTTTAAAAAATGGCCACCAAGTCCCCTTTCATGTCAAAATTAACGGAATGTTCATATCACTCATGGGGTCTTGGATTAAATGTGTCTATATCTTAGGTCCTGATTGGCCACATCAAGAAAAAGATGAACAAGCAGACGTTCCCGGAGTGTTGCAGCTTGTGTCAAGAGGTGCTGCCCTTCACGGACCACAAACAAGCAGTGTGTGGAAACGGTCACGTATGGTTCAGGTAGCTACTGACCTATCAGACACCCAGAGTGGATACTTTTTTTGATGCTGCCATCATGTTATACCCTATTTTGATTTGTACACATGCAACCTACTTGTTACGTGACATCCTAAACGTCAGCTCTCGTCTTTTTTTCCCGTGATCTCATCCAGGTGCGTGCTGTCCTACCAGGCATGCCAGACCCTGACGTTCAGACGCTGCCTCTTGCAGGATAGCATCTCCGGAATCCCACAGCCTGACGGTTAGCTGCACTTCCTATCTTATTCCTGTTAGGTTTGTAAACTGCCTGTATTAATAGGAAAAACTAGTCTAGTCTAGTTAAATAAGTAAGTCATCCAACTTCGCGAGAATGTGGTATGTACACTTCCAAGTATGTTTGAATGTATTTGCGAGTAAGTTCGAACGTACTCGGCAGTCAAAAATGTTGACTCCACATTGGAAGTTCCGCACTTCCATACAAAAACTTCACAGACTATGGAAAAGGTTTGTTCGAATGGAGTTGTATTGTAGTCTGTTCATATTGTCTGATGTATTTCCCTTAGACCCACAGTGGATAAAGAAGATACTCCAGACGTCGTGCGCACTCTGTGACTCGCCAATGATCTAGAGCTAAACCCAACCGCAGCAACATCAGCACATTCCTGCAACCGCCTCAGTTTTAACAATCACTGAATCGTGTCTGTTAATTATATCATGTTTATATTTATGTCTTAAAATTGGAAATAAAAGTCTTTGAAGATGTGTTCACGCTTGTATTTTTTTCAGCAGCTGAGCCTGTAAATGAAGTTGCTGTGGCTTTGAATTAGTATTTTAATGAGGTAAAACTGGTGGACTCAAACTTTACACTTTTTTTCTGCCCCCCCCCCCACCCCCCCCCCCCCCCCCCCCCACAAAAGAAATCAACCCAGGCACAGTGTTTGCACAAAGATGCAAAGGCAAGTTTGAAATGTGGTTATATCTGGAGGCTTTCATTATTCAGTAGAACTTGAGGGCACCATAAATAAGTTGCTTCACCCCCCCCACATTTCTCCTGTATTTCCAAACCTTTGGTGTAGTTTTATTGCAAGTAAGTGGAACTTACTTACCGCTAGACCTATTTTAGTAATTTTATACTTTTTCTTTCTTTTTTTGAGTGCAACAAATAATACATTCTGAATAAAACATAGTCTTGACAAAAAAAAAAAATCTCAGCGTACCTACTTTAATTGGCAGCGTAAAACAATTTCCATGCTTTGGGAGGAGGAGGAGGGCGGCGGTGCTCAGTCATTCTCTCAGATGAGGACTTCCGCTAATGTAAACGCAGAATAGAAGAAACGGCGAGGCAGATGAGATGAGCAAGAGGCAGGAAGAAAGTGAAAAGTGTGCTTAAAAACCTGCCGTGCTCCCTCCCATGGGAGCGGCTTGTAATGAGATTCAGCAGTAATGAGGGACAGAACATGGTGCCAGATGTGATTCTAATTCTAATCAAGTAGAGGAGGGTGGTGGCGAGGGCGTGTGAGCATATTGTTACATACCATTTAAGTCTTTTTATTTTTTTCAAATTTGGAGGGAAATAGGGGTTTAGGAAAATGGAAACCCTGTATTGGGCCTATTTCTTTGTGATGTGGTGTGTCGCTATCTTGGGATCAAAGAGGAAGGTGGGCCTGCAGAACGCCTGGCAGAGATGGGGGTAATATTGATGTTGCTGACCCAGTGGTAGATTTTCACTTAATCTGTGTAAATTTGGATGGTGTTCTTCAATTTTCCATTCCGATTAACCTCACTTGCGGATGAGTTTGAGCCTTTTAGGCAGGGTGCACCGTGGTCTGGTCACCAGCCAATCACAGGGCACATTGAGACTAACTACTCTTTACATTCACATTTGCAACTTAGTACAATTTAGAATTCAACCTAAGATGAATGTTTTGTTTTTAAATGTGGGAGGACGCTGGAGTAAAACCACAAAACTCCACACAGGAATGGGGGAACCTATGAACTCCCAACTTCAGAACTGTGAGACAAATGTACTTATGTTTGTAATGTTTAATCACATGCTCTAAAAACAGTTGGGTCAAAAGTAACCCAATTATGGATCAAAAATGGACCGATTCACTTTATAGGTCAATCTGACCCAACTTTCTGTGTTGTTTTATACAAAAC
The DNA here is from genome assembly GCF_054856555.1 of Leptonotus elevatus. Taxonomy (NCBI): domain Eukaryota; kingdom Metazoa; phylum Chordata; class Actinopteri; order Syngnathiformes; family Syngnathidae; genus Leptonotus; species Leptonotus elevatus. The sequence continues at coordinate 9,850,359 of NC_141253.1, forward strand.
CAATATTTATGAGTTGTTTTACGCTGAAAGACCCATTTCTTGACTCGATCCAAATCGGTCAATTTTTGACCCATAGTTGGGTTATTTTTTACGCAACTGTTTTTAGAGTGCAAAAAGAAATTAATGCAACGTTTCACAATGTTAAAAAAAAGTGGAACAATAAATTCTTCTTCTGCGCTTTTCCATCCACGGATGGATGGTTGATTAGCTGATTAGGGCCTGTGCTTCACAATACATTTTTAAGCGGAGCGTCACTGTCACCTACTGTAGTGGATGTGCAATTACACCTTAGTTTAGTATGATTAAAGGTTAGTTCTCATTCATTATGTTTACTTGTGCAGGAACCAACTAAGCATTATCCCACTGTAAATTACTTGGATAATGTGAAATTAAAACACAAACAATTGAAGCCCTTTAATAGTGTAGTGGCCAATGGAAAACCCAAATTCACCATTACAACATTTTTAATAAGACCTAATTATTTTAAATATAGATATTAGGTAGTAATTGGCCTACTATTAAGTGATTTCCTATATGTTTTACTTTTTCAAATTAAACTACTGAAATAAACGTTTCCACAATATTGTAATTTATTGAGATTCACCTGTCGATTATTTATGCACAGCTGGTGTGGAATCATTCCCCACTCAATGCCCCATTCAGCTGCCCTTTATTTGAATGGTGAGCCACCATGGAGGGTCTCGTCTGCCTTCCAACTGATATAAGATCCAGCTGTGACCCTGAACAGGATTAGCAGTAAAACTAGTGGATGTTTCTTTCCCAAAATCTGCACAAAACAATTGAAAATATGACATCATCACATTTGGGTCAATTTGTGTGTGTCTATGCGTTTGGATGTGATGTTGAGATTCCTGTCACGGATCTGTCGAGGCAGACAGAGGGTGGCTGTTTTTGGTTGATCCTCCTCCTGCTTCCACAATAAACTGCCAAAGAGCATCTCCACCAGTAATTACCTGCTTCTCCTCCCATCTCCCCCACCGTCTCCCCTCCCAAGGCTTCAAACAGGGTTTTTTGTTCTCTTTGCATACAATATTTATAGCCTTTATGTTAGTGTCAGGATGGTGAAGATCACTGACGGAACCTTTTCACACCTTAATTCCATGTGATATTCCTTTTGTTTAGACTTGATTTGAAACATGATCCTCCCCGCTGTATCGTCTCAAGAGTATCAGTTCATTCCGTCTCTTTCAGTTGATGCTGTAAAGCACAGCCTGCATCACCTGATGTGATAATGATGCTTTTCAGCGTTACAAGGGGTCTGGTAAGAAAAATGGTAACCAGCCTGCCATGAAATACATTCGATTTTTCTACATGTTGGAGTAAAGATGCAGTTGACAACAGGTACTATACATGATTCAGTTAACATTACGTTGATTGTTTTAGGTCATTTGCATTGCTGTGCCACTGCACTGCATCATACGGGTTGTCATTTTTCGACATCAGTAGTTGTCAACTCTGCACTGTAAAAAAAGAGAAAAAGAAAAAAAAAGTTGTAATATTTACTTGAAAACACCTAGAGACGGGTTTTCACTCAAGAATTTAAAGTACATTTTACAAGGAGAGTTTTGAGTACATTTTACTTAAGCATTGAGGAACGATCAACTCATGACCTTCAGCTTGAGAGACAGCCACTCTACCACCTGAGCCGTGCCACTCTTATTGTTTGCCACTATACTGCATCGCTGGTGTGTCCAAAATGAGACCAAAAACGGGTCTTGGAGGTATAAGGATTGCGCCTGATACCATCAATATATTAACACATAGCAGGGATGGCGTGGCTCACGTGGTAGAGTGGCTGGGTGGTATAGGTTGTGGGTTCGTTCCTCAAGCCTGGAGTACTTTTTTTTTTTTTATATAAACTGGTCAAATGCCCTCAAAACTCTCCTTGTAAAATTTATTTACTAGATTTTTCAAGTGTGTTTGCCACATCGGCTACTTCAATCCTATAAATTCTCAATCTGTCGTACTTCAAGAATGTTTATTTTTATTTTTATTTTATTTTATTTTTAAAACTGTCAAAACCATTCATCAGTTTTCTATCACTTATGTGGGGTTGGGTCCAGATGTCCCTCATAAGGCATGACTCCTTCTTGTGACTGCCTCCAAGTCACACAAAATCCCCCACAGCAATTTGTCTCAAGTTTGATGAATTATACTGGGTTTGATAAGTTCATTTGCATATACGCAGAGAATGAACAAAACTAACTACACAGCAAATTTAAGTTTTAAGTGGACGCAGACTTTGGAGCGCCAGGTTAGTAGATCAGCTGAACAATAGGAGCAGTCTTTAAGGTCGCGGTGTGTTATTAGACACACATACACACACAGTGCGTCAGTGTTAATGAAGTCAATATGCAAGGTTGTCTTCTGCACCGCGGCGCCGAACGGTTGAACATGGGTGTCTAACTGGTTGACTTTCCTGCTCTGCCATCCCCGGGGAAGGGGAGGGAAGGCGGTCAGTGACCCGAGAAGGGCTGAGGGGGCGCTTGTGTGTCCCATCATTAGAGTCCCGATTTGTCCATGGCTTGGAGAGCACTGAAGTGGAACTAATACTGAACAGCAGAAAGGACATGGAGAGGGAGGGCCACTTTTTACTGCTACATTAATTAAAGCTCACTCTCAACATGCTCCCTGTCTCCTCTTGTTCTGCTATAATTAAGTGGGGGGTACGGCTGCCTTAACCTCTGTGATGTTTAACAAACCCTCAATTTAGGAAGCACTATTTACTCAAGTAGGCCTAGCATGTTTTAGAGGGTGTTTTTGCATGATTTAAAAAAAAAAAATACATTTTACAATTTACATCTCAGCTCATTTTATGAGTATTTAGAACAAACATGCAAATGTTAATGTGGGATCAAAATGACAAAATGCTAAATGTTCTAACCCCACATAATAGCGTCGTCAATTCTTATCATCTATAAACAAACAAAATGCAGAATGTGGCTGCTTCTCCATGCTTACTGCTTGTGAAACATTCGACTTTAGAGACACATTTAGACAAATATAATTGTAAACAGAAAAGTGATGATGGTATTGCCTTGCAGCTATAGGCACTCAAGTGTCTTATGGATAGGAGCTGGGCCACCTTGAATTTAGCAGTGTTACTAACATGACCTCCTTATTTGGCGTTTCACCTCAACTGCAGCATCGCTTGGCATTCAAATGCACTGCACTTTATTGTTAAATTTATAATCACTATTTTATATTACTTTGAATTTTAAATTTGATCTGTTGTTAATAATACTGTATACAAATATTAACAATGAGATGCAGGGGCAATTTTGTGTATCGTCGCTGCTATGTTATAAACACTTATGTCAATTTTTTGTAATTTATGACATTTTTTAGTGTTTGTGTTGAATGCAGAAAAAAAAGAGGAAAAAAAATGGACATAAGTGTTTTTCACATAGCAGCGACGATATGTAATAATGTGATGAGGTGATTAATCATGCATTCCCTGTATACGATTTTCGATGGCCTATGAGAGAAACCATAACTACCATGTAGCCAGCAATAAAAATGAGTTTGACACCCACGCAGTCAAAATCATGTCAATCTCCCCGAGTGAAAGGCAAGGACACAAATATTGTCTTAAAATGGGCATAATGGGTCCTCTTTAAATCACTAACAGGAATAAATACTTAACAGTTTATTCTGAAAGTCTAAATCAAGATCTTAGTGCTTTGTGTTTGATGTGGCTCTGAGAGGGATTGATGGACAGTTATGTCTTCATTGCATATGGATGCTTAAAGTATTTTTTTTATTTTTATTTTTTTAAATGTTTTTCAACCTTAAGATGAGAGGGATATGAGAACAAAAAGCCCTTTTGCAAGTCTACCAGAATGCGACTAAGCACGTCTTAAGTGAAACACACTTCTCAGCAGGCCTGCAAGACATCACATGACGTGCAACGCGAACGCGGCGGATGATGGATGTCTGTCTCCATCAGCGCTGCACCGTCAAGTGACAGCTCCCGGTGCCGGTGACAAGTGAGGTTCCAGTCGAGACAGATTGCCTTCAGGTGGCTCACTTTTCAAAATCTCGCCGAGAACGTGCTGCGCTTAACTTTCCTTTTGAAGGCGGAAGGGCTCTCGGTGTCTTTTTTTTTTCTTCTTCTCTTATATGCCACATTTCAGCAGGAAGAAAAAGTGGTGAGCGGGGGTGGGGAAATGGCTCATTTGAGAGTTTGCTTTAATATCTGTCTTTCGGAGATCAGAGTCATATTCTCACACCTCATATTTCAAAACGTCTATCACAGGCCATGTAAAATTCCTTTAAAAGTGCATTATGCAATATAATAGCAGTTTTGAGTGACATTTACCTGCCAAGGAGGGGGGTACCTGCTGCCTTTAGCTAAAAGGATTTCATCACGCAGGAGACCTCAGTTGTCGCTGTTGACTGAAATTAGAAATGAACGCGCCTCTCTCGTGGATAAATGCATTTTAACAAGTTAAAGCTGCTTAAAAAGCAACTGTATTATTTTGCGGTGGAGTTCTCGTGACTGTTTAAGCAGTTGATCTGCATAAATCTCCTGCCTTCCTCTGTGTGTCTACTTGGGGAGGAGAAATTATTTCAGAGCCCGGTTATGCAGAATTTGAAATGAGTATTTTTGTTAGGGGGGAAAAAGAAGAAGAAGAAGAAGAAGAAGAAGAAAATACCGGTAATAACTATGTGCAAAACCATTAGAATGCATATTTATGTTGCTTGTTATGAAATATTCATTAAGTTGGTATAAAAAAAGAACAGCCAATTGGGGCTGCGGAGGGGAAATGTGTGTTTATTTGCGTGTTTGTGTAAAACGAGGGCGATGGGGCACTCATCACCTCTTGCGCAGGGGTACTGACATCATCCTCAGATTGAATATCTGACATGCCTTGTTTTGTTTCCTTCCATCCCTTGCTAATTTTCTCACCTTAAGTCTCTCGTTCCATTCCTCGCCTTCCCTGCATTTCATTCCCTCACTTCCCAAATTAAGAAATTAATGAGGGATAGGTTCTTTACCAACTGCCCCTGCAATGTTTACCACTGATGAAATTATAATGTAGGCCCTGCTGTATTATTTATAAGCCAATTAGGCGAAGTGTTACTTGATTTGATGGGGAGACGACACACAGTGTACATTCAACTAATGGAGACCAAGAGAGTAAAGGGAAGGAGGGGTGGGAGGACAGCTGAGGCGGCCTATTCCGCACATTGCTCTAGGATTACGTGGCTAATTGCCCTGCTTTATCTGTCTGTCATGGATAGCCATGCATATTTTAGCGTTCCCAAACACTTTGATTGTTTGCACTCGTGTTGGGGCTGTAACAAGTAGAGCAGAGGCCAGAGTGGAGTGTAGTTAAAAACTGGCAGCAGGGGATACAGGGAGAGGGTGCAGGCTGGTGGTGGAGAAGGGGGGGGGGGGGGGCGAGGAAGGCGCGGGTTCTGAAACTCAGACACAGTGACAGGTGGCGGAAAAGTTTTGAGAAAGAGCAAAGGTGTGTCGAGGTGGGGAAATACAGCCCAAAACAAGGGGGGGTGCCTCATACAGACGTTGCAATTAGAAGGCAGCTCCAACAACAATTAATTATACTGTCTGTCGCCCAGCATGTCCTTATACTGTTGAGAAGTCTAATTCTGAATTCTCATTTGCACGACACTGAGCCAAAGTACATATCGCCAAACACAATCTGTTTCCAAACACTGGTCAACTATCAACTTGTTCAACAGTTTTGTCAATTAGCGTCACAGATCCAAAGTGAAGGATCAGACAAAAGATGGTGCAGAACACCTGAAAATGAACAAAAACAGACCTGGAGTGCCTGACAATGTCGGGTTCCACTACTCATGGGCTCACCACCTGCGGGAGGGGCCAAGCTGGTTGCGTGAATTTTGATCTAGGTCTCCTTATTCTGGAGTTGCCTTTGGTGGAGTGTCAAGCAGGTGTGGGCATACTTAAGTACTTTAAACTAAATGCAATCATTTTCAAATTAAATTCTCTTATAATCCATCCATTTATCGATGTCAACCCACTTTAGTCATAAGTCACAGTTGCGTCAATGACTTTCCTACGTTGCAGCGTATTTCCAATTCTGAGGTTATTGTTCGTGTTTTTTAAGCAGATTTACTGAAAATGAGTTTGCTTTTGTAATTCTTGATAAACCGTAGCGTTTCTTTGCTGTTTTCCATCTAAAATTGCATTAATATTCACTTCTTTAAATAATTCCAAAAATATTTCAGTTTCGCCATTCAGTTTTATTTTCGCAAAAATGGGTAGATGGAAACCCCACCACTGTTGCCATAAAAGCAAATATAAATACAAACATCAAAGAAAAAGGCTCTCACGTGACCTCATACATGATAGAAGTTTGAACTCTAGGTTATTGTTTGACTTCAGAGATGGATAACACTTTTTTTTTCTTTTGCAGGACCACCAAGGGGTTCTTGATATTCTACTGTAGTGACATTCAAGCAGACAACATAACATCCATCCCATAATGTATATCAAGGACATTGTGCTCCATTAACTGGTGATAAATATTCACTGACTGATATGTTCTGTACGTAATGTACTCCCATCTGGAGCAAAACGGTCTGTGGTATATTCAGAGGTCCTCGTTTTGCTGAGGGCAAACTTGACAAACTAAACACTGCTAGAAGTGGATTTTCATCCGTCAATGAAATTGTTAATCAAATCGTCCATTCGTCAATGACGGAATGCCCATTTTGCTGATGAATGACAGAAACATTGACGTACGGCCATTTCGCTGGGGAATGACGAATTGACGGTTACAATACGGTTCGTCTTGAAATATTAGATTCATGATGACGGAAGGGTGCCCTGACTTGACGATTGATGAATGAACGAATGCTCAGAATTTACGCCCATCTCTGGAGATTTATTTAATGCACCTTTACACGTTTTGTGAACATTTGTGGACAAAGTCGATATGCTTGCTAGAACACCCCTCAAAATAGGCCACTGCACATGCCATGACACCTTTAATATAGTTAGATGGTTACATGGAGTTGATAAACTGACCGACAAATCTTTTCCATTTGGTTCTTACAAGGTGTGCCCCCCTGACAGAGTACACAGATCCTGGAGCAACTCTGACTGATGAGCTCTTTGAAAGATGATCAGACACTCATACTACGAAGGGGAAACTGGAGCAAAGGGATCCTTAATTATCTGATGAAGGGAAGCTTATCTGAATGGTTTCTTTTTCTCTCCCCTTTTTATCCTGCTGGATCGTGTGGCAGATCTTTACATAACAAAAGAGCAACCTGGCTGACCTGCTTTATCCAAAACATCATTGAGAGTCGCATACACTGTATTTCAGGCTTTTGTTGTTGTTGTTGTAAGTTTAGCTCGACTTAAGTTGTGATCTCTGTAGAAAAAAAAAGTGATAAAGTGTGCATAGTAAGGAATATCGGTGCATGTACTTGTCTTCTACCTTCCAAGCGTATGTAATTAATTCCCAGCTAAAAGTATTAGTACACGGCTTTGTGCTGTGATTTATTTAAAGGCGCGTACAAGGAAAGATTAGCTCAATTTCCTCCTTTTAGGAAATAGGTAATAATATCCTATGCCAGGCCTTCTTCTCCATTCCTCGCAACACACGCGCACACATAAACCAGGAGCTCTCGCACGACGTCGTCACCATGTTAACTTATTCATCCCTGTTAAAGCCCATGTAAGGGGATAGCTCTTAATTAATATAGCTGTCGGGTAAATGGTTGCTGCCGGACCATTGCCACCATCCATCAGTAACATAATCTCGGGATTGTTTTCATGCCAGGCCTCGGGCTCAATTAAGATAATGCCATGCAAACGAGGTCTCTCGCCATTAGCCTCATCAAGAGGGGCTGTTAATGGAGTAATCGGGCCACTCCAAGAACAATTACTGTGGCATCTCCTTACGACTGATGAGTAATCGGTGCGAGCATGACTGAGGAGTCACAGGGTGAGATGGCCAGGCAGTGAGTTGGGCCCACATGCTGACCCTGGAGGTGGGACAGCAGCAGCTGGGGGGCTCAGCAGCCAAGTCTGCACACTGTATCATGTCTGGTGGAGGCAGAAATTAACATTTGAGGCACGCATAGCATCCTCCTCTCTATCAACTGTCTCTTAGGTCTTCCTCAAGCTGCCTTGTCTGGCAGCTCTATCGTCATCATCCTTCTATCGATATACTCATTCAGGAAGTGACCCGGAAATGACCTGATTTCAACAGGAAGTGACCTGTTTCAACAGGAAGTGACCCAATATTATTATTTTTTCTCATATAACTTCATTAAACAGTTTTAACAGATTACACAAACAAATTGTGAACACACACGTTAATACAGAAAAAACAAAACAAAAAAACAAACAAAAACAAAAAAGCCAGGGGGGATATTTTAATAAAAAAAGCAAATGACCTGATTTCAACAAGAAGTGACCCGGAAGTGTCCTAATATCAACAGAAAGAGACCTGATTTCAACAGGAAGTGACATGATTTCAAGAGGATGTGACCCGGTATTGGCCCAATCACAACAGGAAGTGGTCTGATTTCAACAGGAAGTTATCTGATTATAACAGGAAGTTACCTAATTTCAACAGGAAGTGGTCCAGAAGTGGCCTAAAATCAACAGGAAGTGACCAGATTTCAACAGGAAGTGACCAGAATTATATGTATGTAAGCTTATGAGCAACACTACGGTGAGAAAAAGTCTTCATGCCCATGAAATCCAAAATAATGTGGCAATTGTTTAGATATTTTTTTAGAGGTTGAAGTTGACATGGGTAGAGATGTGCATGTGAATTTTGGCGACAATTCATAACATGTTTGTGTCATTAAGCGACGTTTAGCTTTTGTACATTTACAGTTATGCTCATAAGTGAGTATGTAAACTTTCAAATCGCATTGTACTGAAAATAAAAACACAAAAAAGAACCAAATTACACAACTGCTTGATTCAACTACACAACAGTAGACATTGTGTGGTCTCGCACTGTGAGCCTGCCATCAAGATTTCCAGGAGACTTTATCTATGCTGAGTCACAGTCCCACACATTTTCTGTCACACTTCATTTGTTGTTGATTTGCAATTGTTTTCCACACTCGGGAGCAGAGACCAAAGCCACAGCTCCACAATGCACTGAACCTTCCTGTCTGTTGTCTGCCCACACCTCCAGCTACATGATTCACACCTTCGCACACATCCACCGTAGGCAGGCTCGCATGAGCTTTAATGATCCCTCTGACACACATTGGGGCACATCATTCCGCAGCACACCACAACTTTGCAGCAGCTCAGGGCCCCTAAACCTCATTGCCAAGATATTTTCCTCCGTGTGTGTGTGTGTGTGTATGTGTGTGTGTGTGTTAGTGGCCATGGAGCGGAAGAGTGGGCCGCTCCTTGGGAATTTTAAGAGTCAAGCCCCTCTAAATCTTCTTGTTTCAACTTCAGAAAATCAATAGGATAAATATCCTGTTTGCCTCTCTTGTACTTAGCAGCACCTCCAGCTCGCTCTGGTAAGCAGAGCAGAGAATCTCGCTCTAACCTCAGGCTATGTTTAAAATAATCCACCCCCCCACCTTTTTAAAGCTCTGAACGACCAAGGAACTCAGGTGCATGTCTTTTTTTTTTTTTTTTATCCCCAAGCAAGAAGCAGGCTTGTGTAAACATTTGCCACGTGATAGGTCCAGGAGCGCCACTGGCTAAGTCTTGCGATCGACCTGCTCCTTGTGTGATTAGGCTGCTGAAGCTGAGCACAACCCAGACACAGATCGAAGAAGGTACACTCTCAATATGGATGTGAGCTGCGCCGGCCACGTCCTGCTGCTTTCATTGATTTTTTTTTTCTTGCCCTCAATTATATAATAGAATCACTGTTCTGGATTTGAACTCAAATCACAGTTTTGTGAGCATGCCCTATAAATCAAGAAAGCTTTTTGACTGATATGAAATGGAGGTTTCATCGACTGCTTTGGCAGCCCCTCTGGAGAGATGTGCGTTGCGACGGCATGCTCGAAGTGTGTGTCTTGTTTTATCTTTTATTGTTCCAGGTGATTGACCCTAAGACAAAGCAGCGTTTCTTTCTCAAGAATGGCGCAACTATATCTGAAGAATAAATAACCTTGCTATTTACTTTACTCCATACACAGCTGACTCTTCTAATTGGAAGTCATCCATTGGCAACAACTGACACCCAAAACGTCTTTGTTCTGCCAGGATTATCAATAGGAAATCTGTTTTTATTTGGATTTACAGTACTCGGCATAATTGAGTACACCCCAACAGGTTTGTAAGAACACCTTTAGTTTCCTTTCAGAATCAGGATTATTTTTTATGGGATACTATACTACAAAATACTCCAACAAATGTGGGCCATTGATTGCAAAAAAGATTTTAAAAAGTAATTTTCTTTACAAATTTGTTAAAGAACATTTTGCACAACTAAGTAGATCCCGAGAAAAAGACAGACAACTTGTTAAATCCAGTCCTAGAAGACATGTTGCTATCCATAAAAGTCCATCTATCCATAGAAAATATTAGATGTAGTCGTTTTTGTTGTGGGATGCGTTGTTTTTTTTGTTTTTTGCATTAGTTAATTTGATTAAACTGAAGAATTTTTTATGCATTCTCTTCTCAACATTACTTTCATGTTGTGAGTTACGCGAATATTCAATAGAAAATATTTAATTTTATTTTTATTGTTCTTATGTTCATTGAAATATTGAATAAAATCTTAAAATTTTTCGAAGGGGGTGTACTTTCTGCTGGACACGCCTGTCACCACAACACAAAGGACTATTACTTTTAGTCTAGATTTTAGTCCACCATGTTTATCACCATTTTCACTTAGTATTACACTCTTACTTATAGATCTCAGGTGAGATCATGGAAAATCCATCTAAGAAAGTGAAAAAAAAGATGGACCTGACATACCATAAAGATAATCTGAAAAAGCAGTGTGTTATCAAATTAATCACATCTTAGAATTTTGATCAAACACGATTACTGGTAATCACTTAATTAAAAAGGCTTTTTATCAACATTTTGTGCCCTGCCAAATTTAAAGAACACCTATTAAGTGTTAATTCTTTCGACATTTAATGTTATAAGGACGTCTTCAACTTTTTTTTTATCCACTGCACATGCTCTTCCTTCTCTTTTTATGATCAGTTAATAATGACTAGCATAATTTAAAATGGAAATAAAATGACCCCGATAGTTTGACATGAACAAATATTCTGAATGTCATACGCAAACATTTATTAAACTTTCAACTTTAATGCATGCAGTTATTTTGTTTATTACTCAAACAACCTGTGCTACCTTTAACATAACCATCATCTGTCAGCACAAGGATCATCTGCGGTCAAAATTAATGGTGTGATTAATCTGCGTTAATATATGATTAATGCGATAATTTATATATTAATCTATATATATATATATATATATGTATATATATGCAGAGTATATTTGTAATAAGCAATCATTCTCAAACGTGTGTCATTGTGCCACCCCCTAGTCCATTTAATGTGGACAATGTTATCTCTGACAGCTTGACTGACTGCATGTCATTGTAACCTGAAGTATTTCATGCCCTGCAGACCTGGTAAATTGACCCATGGCACTCTGCACATACTAACATCAACCTAATTTTCAATCATCCAATGATTGCTGCAAACGAGAGCGCCGTCATTATCGGAGTGCCATCAGACACCTGGAGGACGAGCACGGTGACGAGGCGGTGGCAGAGGATGTCTGAAGGAGGGACGTTCACTTTGATGGGAGGGAGGGTAACCTGAGCCGTGATGCTAATCTGACTACGCTCTGACATTTTGGGGGATAATTGTAGCGTCGGCTGAGCTCAGGTGAGATGCGGGCGATCCTCGGGAGATAAGCCCTGTCGTTCACGTCGGTTTGCTCTTCTTCCTCTCACATGTCCTGCCCCCGCTGCTTAGTATTAATCGCTTTTTCCGCTCCTATATCCTTCCCTTACTGCATATGAATATTCCCCGGAACGCCTGACATACGCACAGTGAAATGCGGTGGGGAAGGGTCGTGGGCGCAACTTTAGCTGGAGTAATGAGGCCTAATCCCCTGCTGACTGGGGCTTGTTTAAACAGCTCCTGACTGAGCCGCTCAGTAATAGAGTAATTAACCCGAGCGCCCTCTCCTGCCCAGCAGCTCTACTCTTAACCATCAAGGCCGTCCATACTCCTTCATTGCTGCTTTGTTTTTTTTTTATGCCGTGATGTGTAAAACTAGAAATTTGTGGATAAACGACTACCCCAATGCATCAACAGACTTCTTCTGTACTTTTACATGCATCGCAACAAAGGAGTACAAACTAAGGACATCATTTAACCCTCTCTGACTGATTAATGTTGTACACAAGTCTATTAAACATAGTTTAATAAAATCTGCTTTAATGGGATTAAATTCTAGATAGGAGCATTTTCAAACCTTTTCTATGCCTTGCACACCAAGAAAATGCTATTGTAGTCAACCACCCCTGAAAAATGCATTCATTTGCAGTAAAGATAGACCGGCAGAGGTGGGCACTTCCGTCTCCCGTCTCATCCTGTCGTTGACGGATGCCCCCACTTTTGGCGAGTGCTTTATAACGCAAAGTCTTGAAAAAATACACCTTGACAAGGACCGTCTGTACTGACCTGGATCGACGGACAAAAACCTGCTTTAGTAGTGCTTAGTCTGTGTAATTTTTCAAGGCTTCACGCCAGAACACATTCGCCCTAAATGTGTGCACTCACCAAAAATATGGGCATCCGTCAACAATGGGAAAAGACGATAGATGGAAGTGCCCACCTCTGCAGACTGGTATTTTTTTTTCAGGGCCGATACCATACCAATTATTAGTAGTCAAAATTTGAGAATATATTATTTACAGATTAGCAAAATGTTGATTTTTTTTTTATCTCAGTCAACAGCGTGTGTTTAAAAATAATAATAAAAACTTAAGGTTTTCTGAAATTTCAAAATATCGGAAATGTTAAATTGGTGGCAATTCACACGTTTATGATGTCATAAAATGTAAACATATTCTCTTACCAGAGTATAAAAAAATGTACATTTCAACTGCTACATTTGACTGCTTATTGCAGTGAAAAGTTAAGTCACACTGTGCAGTCGTAGCTACCTTAACAGTGGCTAAACAGAAATTGTGAGAGTCGGTATTTTTTGCTCAAGGTATACCAAAACTAGAATTTGTGGGTTGACAGCTGTAATGTCCAGATTATCCATTTTAGTACAATGCTTTCAAACAGGACTGGACTGAAGCAGTAGAATTGTTTGTCATTGGCAGGGGTCTAAACTCTGAGTGGCGGCCTAGTCGAGTTCAAGTCAACTTTTATTTCCTTGGAGCCACAAATGACATCGAAAACCTTTGGATGACGATCACCACTTGTTAATTATCCAGGCAGTTATTATTTGCATGGAACATAATGGCAACAGTTCATGGTTCAAGGGTCATTCAAAGCACTGTGAATAACTTGAGGCAGACTGCGCATTCAAGTGCGAAACATATCTCGCTCACCAGTGATCTGATTTCCAGACAATCATACACGGCAGATTCTTTGTATTTGCTTTTGGTGGGCTCACGAAAACAATCAGTACAATCAAACAGCGCGCACTACACAGACATCCCATCAAGCCGCTATCGCAAAAGCCTTGTGTGTTCATGTCCCAACTCTTGCCGTCTCTAGCTAGCTTAATGCAGGGAGGTGCTGGGGTGTTTGAAGTCAGCAGCCAGCGCACATTATACCAGATGAAATGCTATCACGCGTGGTCGATGAATGGTTTGTGTCATTAAGAGAATAAGGCAAACAGGGAGCCGAGCACGCTCAGAACCTTCCTGCTTGCGCGCCTTTCTGAGGGAAGGCAAGATTAAGGGGATGTTCAGAGGCTCTCGTCTGTCAAGACTTCAAAGATACCATCGACACTCCTTGTTTCTGCCGGTGCAGCAACCAAATCGCACACACTCTGCTGCCTCTGTGGCTGTCAAAGCTCCTCTGACATCCCCTTCATCAGGTATACGGGCTTTAATCCAGACACAGATAAATAAATCAACACAGAGGGGTCCCGCTCTTTTCAGCACCTCCTGGTGGCAGGGTATCCGCACAGCCAAGAGATGCAGAAAAGATCTCAAGAAGTCATTAGTCGTCTGCGAGGGACAACAAAGGGAGGACAATTGCATGCTACAGAAAGGATCATTAATACAAAATACAGATGAGAAAAGATGTGATTTAGCCAATGCACACAGTTTTGTTTGAGTTAAGGTCTGAATTGATTTTTTTAATCAATCTGAATTTTTGGTATCGGTGCCGATACCAGCCTTATTTTAGGGCAACGCTACTCGCAACAGCAGTTGATACACAGTAAATTTGACTCTATTTAGAGTGGGACCAAATCGACTCAGTTTTAGAGTCATATTTACACTTGGAAGAGAGTAAAATAAAGATGTATTTTTTATTTTTTAAAGTCACTCAATGGTTGAGAACAAACTCACGACCTCCAGCTTGGGAGACAGCCGATCTACTGCCGAGCCACTCAGCTCCTGCTGTGTGTTAGTATATAACCCATGTCAGCTGGAATCTTCCGAACTCCAAAACTATGTTTTTGGTCTCCTCTTGGAGATAAACAAACAGTAGGAGGGGCATAGCTCAGGTGGTAGTGTGACAATCTCCCAAGCTGAAGGTCGTGAGTCCGTTCCTCAACCCTTGAGTGACTTTTATTGATCTTTTTTTTTTTTTCAATTCTTTATTTTACTCTTCCAAGTGTAAATATGAGCATACTCTAAAACTGAGTCTATTTGGTCCCACTCCAAATAGAGTAAAATTGACTCTAAATAGAGACAAATTTACCATTATCGGCCGCCCTCTTGTGAGTATTTTATAATCAAGAATTAAAAATTTGTAATTACAAGAATAGAAAATTGGCATTCATGCACTTTTAAGGAAAATTCTATTGTGATAAATACACAGTAAATTCTGTAGAGTAAATTTTACTCTAAACATATTTGTTCCCACTATAAACAAAGAAACAAAAATATTCACTTACTCAAAATATTTTTAGTGTGTACGAGAGAATGTGCCTATCCCATGAAAAAGATTTTTCACTCCGTAATGTATACATTTTTCAAGGAGATATTTTGACTGAATACAATTAGTTTATCAAAAACAAAAAAACAAAAGTTACATAAGGGTTGAGGAACAAACTCACGGCCTTTAGCTTGAGAGGCTGCCACTCTACCACCTGAGCTATGCCACTCCCACGGTTTGCTTATCCAAAAGGAGACCAAATTGGTCTCTTGGAGTTACGAAGATTTTACGATCAGTAACTAGAACTTAGCAATTAGAAGAATAGGAAATTGACATTCATTTCAAGGAACTTTAATGAAAAATGCTACATTGTGATATATAGGTGTTTCTTTCAAATTATTTTTTAGAAATGTTATTTAGCAAAAGTACTAGTGGTATTAGTACTTGGTATTAGTGATTCCTCAAGAGTTGAGCACCCGTACTGCTATCAGTCTAAAAAAAAAAGTGGTATCGATCATCCCTAATTGACATACACGCAGATACAGTATATGGGGCACATGGATGGACACATCAGTATGTTTGGATACCAGGGAATCCAATGTGTGATAAAACACACAGCAGATGGAGGACCATGGGAAGCAATCTGAGACATCAACAGTGAAATAAATAGTGCAAACCAAAAGAAACAGCACTGTGTACCCAATACGACTGCTTCAACTCCAAGAGAAAGGCGCAGGAAAGAAAAACACAAGCTGGAGAAACTGAGTGTTGTACCTGTCGAGGTGCGTTTCTGTTGGCTCTTTTCATTTTATTTTAACAGCAAAAGCGAGGCAGACAGAGATCACCACAACAGAAATATGTTGTCTGAACTGAGAGGAGAGATCTGTTGATCCATTGTTCTGTTTGTTTGTTTTGAAGACCGGTCTGGCAGCGCATAGCGCATCCCTTTCAGAATACAAAAGATGCCTTAGAGGCAACATAAGTGAAGTTTTATGCTGATGACTGACTGCGTGACAAACATCGGGTGAAATACTGCAACTCCTTTCAGCGGGATACCTGGTTTATTTGTAAAAGTTAAAGACAAAAAGGAGGTTTAAAAACTGACAGAACGCACACATGCGCGCACGCACACACACAAATCTAATTTATATCCTATAAGAAGAATGTGAGGTGCCCATGGGGTCCGTGTTAGTTGTGAAAAATTAAAGGAGACGGATTCAAACTGTCCAATTTCCACATCAAACAAACGCCGGGCTCCATGCTCCTGGAGAGGCTGCCTCATTTCTAACACATAGCTTCAGAAAGAGGTACCCCCCCCCCCCCCGCCCCCCCACCTTTCCATAACCACCACCTCTTCTGCCTCCTCATCCTCCCCCTGCTGCTTCATCCTTCCATGAGTCCACCGTTGGCGCCACTTTTTCCCCGGCTTTCTTCTTCCTTTTTTTTTTTTTTTAAACTGGTACTCTCCATTTCCTCAATAACCCCGCTCTCTAATTCCCCTAAGCACTGTACTGGTTACACTAGCCACTGTCTCTCCCCTGCCTAATTATACCCTTGTGAGTCTATTAATCAACTTGTGAATTATTTAAGAAGGAGAGCTCCACTGCCTGTAACTGGTTTTGACACTGTGAAGGGGAGACAGAAGAGAAAGGCAGAGGGTGAGGGGGAAGTGAAGGCTCAAGCAAAGGGGAGATGAATGATGGAAAGGAACGAGGGAAGGCGGGTGAGAAGAAGGAATAAAAGAGAAAAAACAAATAAAAAGAAAAGCAAGGAGGAATCAGGGCCTTCCTGCATACGTCCCCCGAGGACCGGGCTGCCTAGTGCTGTACCCAGACGAGACAAAACCCCCATCAGCATTCACCCTGTTTGTTTTGTTGTTGTTGTTTCCCCCCCCATCCCACCCTCTATTTTAATGCATAAGTTTTCATGATAAACAGGCATTCATGAATATATGGAGTGTAACGGCGAGGAAAGGAGCAAGGGGAAGACAGAGGCTGAGGTGAAGGAAGAGAAACAGTAAACCGAGACTGGAGGGAGGTCGGGGGGAATTATGTAGACAGCACAATGCGCGCGCGCGCACACACGCACACGAACACACACGCACACACGTCAGGCTCCTACTGTTTGACAGGAGGCAGCATTTCCCCTGAGCAGTAAGTATACATGGCCATGGCAATGATGATGATGATGTTTGTGAGCATGCTTCAGCCTTTCTTCCTATGGTCCCTCCTGCTGCAGCCGCTCCTCATCAGTCGAGAGGAAAGCACGGCCTGCCTAATGACACCCATTGACACAGCTATCTTAAGTAGCAGGGGCAGAAAGAAAGTACTGAGAAATTGAAATCATTATAGCTTTTACCTCTTTTAATGACCAAATATTTAATACTTTATATTTTAAACAAGATATGGCAATAATATGACAGGTTGTATCCGTTACAGTTTCCGTGTTCGGTATAAGGTGGAACAATAAACACAGAGTGACAACATGGGACAACGTGAAAAAAGTCAGTACCACAGTGTTGGCTGGATTAATGCCATTTCGGTTTTGACCTTTCCACTGGAAATGCTAACTCTCCGTTGTTCTCAGAGTTCGAAGTAAACATGGTGAAGCTGTATTTAGCTGTTATGCTGCACACAAATGGAATAAGCTGCCAACAGAAGTGAAATCAGCCCAGAGTGTAAATGCTTTTAAATCCAAGTTAAAAACTTTCCTTTTTTCCACATACCTTTGATTAGGGTATTTTAAACTTTTTCAAATCATGTTTTTTTTCCTTACACAAAATGTTTTTAAAGTTTGCTGTCTAACGTTTTAACATTGTCAATGTATGTTCTTTTTGTAAATTTTGTAACCTACTTTTGTTTTCTCTTCTTTGCTCCGAATGTTGTTAACCACTGTGTTTGTTGATGCTTTTAAGTGTTGTCTTTCCATGTGTAAAGCACATTGAGCCATGTGTATGAAATGTGCTAAACAAATAAACGTGCCTTGCCTGTGCATAAGAACAATTACAATATAGACAATTTTGACACATTTTATTTATATAATCACATCTCTAGTTTTCTGTGTAGGGTTAGTCAGTGATAGTCATGATTCATTTTCAAATTGCAACTTGTCTGAGTTTGTTCACACTATGATTTGCTTTTCAGCATAGGGCAATTAGTAGCAGAAAAAGTACACTCAACAAAAATAAAAAAGCAACACTTTTGTTTTTGGGGTGCGGGAGATCGACAGGCGGATCGGTGTAGCATCTGCAGTGATGCGGGCTCTGTATCGGTCTGTTGTGGTGAAAAAGGAGCTGAGCCAAAAGGCGAAGCTCTCGATTTACCGGTCGATCTACGTTCCTACCCTCACCTATGATCACGAGCTGTGGAGTCGTGACCGAAAGAACAAGATCCCGGCTACAAGCGGCCGAAATGAGTTTTTTCCGCAGGGTGTCCGGGCTCTCCCTTAGAGATAGGGTGAGAAGCTCGGAGGGACTCGGAGTAGAACCGTTGCTCCTCCACGTTGGGACGAGCCAATTGAGGTGGCTCGGGCATCTGGTGCGGATGCCTCGTGGACGCCTCCCCGGGGAGGTGTTCCAGGCATGTCCAGGACACGCTGGAGAGACTATGTCCCCCGGCTGACCTGGGAACGCCTTGGGATCCCCTCGGAGGAGCTGGACGAAGTGGCTGGGGAGAGGGAAGTCTGAGCTTCTCTCCTAAAACTGCTGCCCCCCCCCCCCCTAAAAAAAACAGTCAGTACTACACTAACCATGGTGTCTAATCAGCATCTTGATATGGCACACCTGTGAGGTGGGATGGATTGTCTCGGCAAAGGAAAAGTGTTCACTATCACAGATTTGGACAATAACAATATTTGAGAGAAATGGTGATATTGTGTATGAGGAAGAAATTTGAGATCTTTGAGTTAATCTCTTGAAAAAATGGGAGCAAAAACAAAAGTGTTGCATTTATATTTTTTGTTGAGTATAGCTTTCAAATGATTTCATATACCGTATACATTACAACATACGTAACTTTTTATCGGGTAGCTGCAGAACTGTCTGAAAACGCAAACACAACAATTATCTTGATAATCTGAAACTACAATATATTTCTTTTTTTAATTTGGCGAGACACTTTGTACCCACCCGTCTTCGTGTACTTTGTATCTAAAGGGGCTTGCACGCTTGCGATAGTGGGGGATTGTGCACATGTCATTTGTAAATATGTGCACGGGGCAAATCTCATTAGGCCTGTTTTTTTTTTTTTTGACTGAGAGGGTACAAATGTCCACACTGCTCCATCTCTGTGGGATGTTTATTAAATTAATTAAAAGTTGCTTAAGGCGAGCTGTACAAGCGAATACCCAGGGCTTGGCTGTGATTGGCATGTTCCTCCATGCTGCATTCTCTCATGGGTCCTGCATGCATTTGCTTTAACTAACTGACCGTGACTGAAAAAGCCCAGCAGAACGGCTTCCCCAAATCCTTCAATGTATTCTCTTAAATCTGCGTGATTTTATATTTGGGGTTTTCAATCCACCATGGTTTTGTGGTTTACACCTTCAGGTCCAACATGTTTTGAGATTTTTAGCAGGAATTTCTAGTTTTAGGTTAAACCCAGAATCATGTTAGAAGTGTCTCAATACAACTTTTCTGGAATGGACCAGAAAACCCAATCCTCACGCTCAAAGGTCAAGAGTGACACACTCGACAAACATAGCCGCAAGACAAACCACAAAAGATGGTGGTGGGCTGAAAATTTTACATATGTGCCATTATTTCAAAGTAAGTAGAATGTTAGAGAACAGTATTTTCAATTCACTTTGTCTCACAAACAAAAAGCTTTTCAAGTAAATTCCCAAATTTGTCAAGAAAGGCATGAACTATGCAGAAGTCAGAAGAAAGAAGATTTATAGCGGAAAAAGAATAATAATGCAGAAGCAGAGGAGACTCTTGTGGGAAAGATGAGTCACTTTTGTTAGCCATTATACAACCATTTCTGACTTCACACAAACACTTAGACTACTGTTATTATGTTCCAATTAAACTCAATAGAAAAGTCTGGCTGTTCAAACTCTTCTGATAAATCTGCATACTGACTTTCATGGAGAGAAAAAAACAAAGGGAAAAATTAAAATATATTATCATCTTTTAAAAATCCTTTTAAAAATAAACAAGACAAACACAAACAAAACATAACAAAAAAGCCCCACTCTGTGTCTTCCACTTTCTTTCTCTATCACTCGGCTCGGCTGGGTGACTCTCTGAGGAGGCGAAAGCTGAGAGAACTAATTTGCATATAAACTGTGAGAGGCAGGGATTGTCATCGGCGGCGCATTAGATGCAAGGAGTGCGAAGGGAGAGGATTTTCATGTGCAAATTTTAGCCTCGCCAACTCAGAGCATTATTATTTCATCAGTGCCTAAGAAGCAAACCCCTTCGTTCCCCGAACCCCGCCACCATCCCCACGGACACTTCAAGATTCAGACCAAATCCCCCCGTTACGCCTCGTCCCCAGAAGGCCGCACTACTGAGTAGCTGTTTACACCAGAGCCTGCGATGCAGGAGGAGTCAATCCGCCCGCGACAAGGATGAGAGCTCAGACAAGAGGAAACCACAGGAAAAGGACACGTCTACGCCCGGTTGTGACCAGAAATATCGCTGTTTCTTGCATTAATTGCTTTTAAACTGCCAGGATGGAAGCTTGCTGGCTTTCAAGTTTAAAAGGGAGATTATAGCCAATTAGTAGTCCTTCTGAAAACCCTTTAGTGCCTGGGGAATTGTGGCTGATCCCAAATGTGGGACAGCTGTGAGCAACAAAGGAACAGTCGCAGCCTTGCTTTTGAAAACACACACGGCAAGCAGAGCACTTTCAAAACACACTCATATTCCATGCAGCTCCGCATAATCGGCCATGCAAACAAGAACAAAAAATTACCCCCTCACTGATAGCAATAGTAGCAAAGAATCTCTAATGCAGCATAAAAAATGAATGAGCGTAACTACAATATGCAAACAGACAAACGTGCGCAGTATGCCAACGTTCCCAAAGTGACGAAAGGCGAACAGACGGAGAGGTAAATATGTTTTAAAAGGTGACAGGGAATACTTTTGTGGGATGGGGAATGTATTTCATCCTTTTAAATCAATTTGTCAGCTTCGTCTGCATTACCAAAAGCACCGAGTGTTTCCCTGTAAACTGCCATCTTTAATTTCTTTGTCTGACATGCTCCGATATATACCGCTCCACACAGGAGACAGAGCGAGAGGTGAGCAAAAGGTTCAAAGCCCAGATGGGAGCAGCGCATGTGTACCCCTGAACGTTGCGGATTACCTCATTCACTCTCATGTCAAACAGAAAGCAGCAAGAGGAGGAACACAAGTCGAAAGATCTCCACAGGCTGCGTAATCTACAACGATTTATACCGAGACCCGCAACCCACATTACGAGTCTCTCTCGATGATTTCCTTCTTCCTCTTTATCTTTTCTTTTCCCGCGTTTCATACCACTACGTTTCCATCTGTGTACCTTTCTGTCATGTTCGCCGTGCACCTGCTCAACACCCCGACGCCCTGCCATCTTCCTGCCTCCTGTTCCTTTATCCCGGCGCGCATATTAGCAAAAAAAGAAATAAAAAATGCTTTCTGACAACTATTTCAACTTGTGGGAAAGGAGATTCAGATCCTCCATTTGCGCTGAACAACTTCTCCTACAAAGGAAACGTCGGCGTGCGTCAAGATAAATGGCTGCAAACGATGTTTTAGTTCAACACTTTAACAGCTGTTAAAAGATGAGACTTTCACTAAAGCAGTGGAAAACTGTTTTCGAGGAGGGAAAAAAGCCTCATGTCAAACTGTGTGGAATAGTGGTTTTATCTCAACTGCTTTTCCAGTATTTGCTTAAAATGTACAATGAATAAATAAGTGGCTCAGTGGGCTAAAAATTGACTTCATATGGAGTCAAACCAGCCTGTTTTGATAGATAACGGTGAGTCAAGTCAAGTCTATATATATAGCCCTTAGTCTCAAAGGGCTTCACATGCCCACAGTTGACAAATATCAACGACATCCTCTAATCAAACCACAAGACGGCAAGGAAAAACCAAAAAAACAAAAAAACATCAGGCGAAAAATGAGAAACCTTGAGAAGGGACCGCAAATGTGTTAATCCGTCTTTCAGGATGAAGTGATAAGTGAGATGCCAATTGAAAACTTTGGAACCATTTCGGATGTGTTCATATTTCATTCATGTTAATGAAAAGTGTGTTAATGGCAGGGTTGGACCGGCAAACAAAAAAAAATCAGCCATGATATTTTTTGACTTTGACATCCACAGTCAGGGTTTTATGAAACAAAACGTGAACAAATCCCGAACTTTGCTCAACACACTCATAATACAAACAGGATCAAATCTAAGTAAAACGCAATGTTCTGCTGGGCTTAATTTACTAGATAATGCTATTTTATTTGCTGTTGTTTTACTTATAGCATACTTCTATCACATGTATTAGCGAGGTAACAGTCAATCAGAACCAACACCATCTTGCATCCTGTAATTAAAGGCCCATTCAGTCAAATATATTGTCACAGCCATGTGAAAAACACTTATGTCCATGTTTGTCTCTTTTTTAATTAATTACGTTTTTTATTAGATTTTTTTTAAACATTTTTTGGGAAGTCTGCATTCAGTTTCATCTTAAAAACCTAAAAATTTAAATAAAAAAATATTTAAAAAAATATAGCATTTAAAAAATAAAAAAAAATGGGGGGGGGGGGACGCCTGCATTCAGTTTCATCCCAAAAACCTAAAAATATATATTTTTTAAAGACAAAAATGGACTCGCTGCTATCATCGCTGCTAACATAGACAAAAATCGATTCATTCTTCACAAATATAAATGACGTGTTATACTTAGGGTTGCTCCTGCTTGTATTATGAATGTGTTGAGCAAGGTTCTGGATATGTGTGCATTTTATTTCATGATACTATGACTGTGGATATAGTTATTATTTCTGTTATAATCCTGGATAATATCTCTAAAAGGATAGTGATCCTTGTGCCTAAGGCAATGTGTACTGTATATATGTCTATGTGTAAGTGTGCTCCTAGGATTATTTGTTTACAGTATGACCCTCTCAAGAGAGTATCGAGCTGTTTTCATTAAGGCTTAACATCACCCTTTTACAACATGATGGGTTTTGCCTTTGAATACATCCTGATTAAGCACATTCTAATCAGAGCTAATGACCTACTCATTAAAGGGCTCCGCGGCTTCCTAATTAGTATTCTGAGCTGCATGCTGGGAAACACGGCATGCAGGTCACAAATTTAAGAAATTAATTGTAGCGCACGGGGAGACTGACCAGAAATAGCTACAAACTCTCTTATCAAAGTGCATTTTTAATTTAGGATAATCAATATTCAAGGCAATGGATTTACCACAGTTTACATATGCATCAAGGATCATAAATTCTTAATGCTTAAAAAAAATTCCCAATGCCCACAGAATTTCACTCCCCAATTTTATGGCAATCTGGCAAATCAAATATGATTAATTATAAATTGAATCATTATAACACGCTTCGCAAACTCACGTTCACAAATTGCATCCGCGACTGCAGTTCAACAACTTGCTCTCCAGATATTTCTGCTGCTTATATGTTAAATTAGCGAATGATTGCAAATGTTGTGTAGAGCCGCTCTGTAGCCCTTTTTTCTTTTTTTTTCTTTTTTAAATAACCAGAGAATTAATACTAGAAGTATCTCGAATGTGGGGTCAAACATTTTGTGCTGTAATTTTGGGAAGCTGCTTTTTATTACTTTACTTTGCTTTTAAATGTCTTGAATTATTTTGTTTGTAAATGCTTTTAAATGTTCATTTTTAATTACAGTATGTGAAGCACATTGAGCGTTGTGTATGAAATGTGCACTATAAATAAAGTTGCCTTGCCTTTGTTTGCCTTGAAACTGTTTCGACTCACTTCTGACGAGCTCTGTTACCCCTGAGACTCATTTGTTGACTACGGCATATAGAGGGTACTTTTTGTTGTTGCTTATTTAAAGATTTAAATTTTCTTCTGAGTTAATTTCAATGGCAAGTTACATAATGCTGCTAAATCGTTTTAGAAAAGTATTTACCATCCTACCTACATCCTGAGACTGAAGCACCACACATCCGAAAAGGATTTAGCACCACTGCAGCCTAAAGACAAAAGAAGCAAATGCAGTAAAGGAATTAAATAATACAAATCAATTACGCAAAAGTAGACATGTCTGCAAACTGTGGAAAACAACTGAGCGATGGCATCTTGGGGGCATAGGACTGCTGGGTTAGGTTGACGGGGTGGGGACACTCGGGCATGGGTGGGAGGAGGGTGCTCTAATGGGCTCTGGGAGAATGGCAGGCCCTGCTGTAGGGGCCACCAGAGGCCCTAGCCTGTGGTCTTGCCTTGGGCTGGGCTGCCAGAGCAGCAGTCAGGTGGGTTGGCAGACTGGGGGTGAGGAGGGCCTCCCCATGTGGCATGCCATCAGCCCCTCCCTCTGCACAGATGTTCGGGGTTTGGGGGTAGGTTGGAGGGGACGGTTAACAAGCTGTGCGGCAGCACATAAACACAAGGATTCTATATTATCTACTTACACCTGAGAGCGATCGTTGCCTGTGTTGGTCTAATTGAGTCGTCTGCGGGAGTTTTTAATTCAGCATGTGTAGACATCACCGCTCTGAGATTAAAAGTTAAACACTCATGCAACATGTACATGAATGAATTGTGTAGTTTACTAATTAATGGTCATTTATCATAATTAATTAAATATCAACATGAGTCCTTAGTGCTCACACTGAGTAGTTTGTTTTTGCTCCATGTGCCATAACGGGGAAAAAAGCAGGCATCAGCGTGACTCTTTGCATCAAAAGTCCTGTGCGCTGCCTTCACAAAGTCAACCTTGAGACCTGCAGTTCCCTGATGCACCATTCAATAAAGCCCACTATAGGAGGTAAAGATTTTGGCGGCCCGAGCTGGACTCGTCCCCTCCTGACCGGTGAGGCATGAAGCCTCTGGCATGACTCTCAGCATGTGAAGTGCAGCTTTATCACCTCTGCTTAAACATTCATCACACAACCTCTCCTGCAACACATTCCAAAGGGAGACAATCACGCCGCAGCCAACTCCCATCTGAAGATGCTGGTTTAGGCCGAAGGTGGCATGGAGGCAACTTCAAAGTTTCCGGGGGCCTGAGCCAATGCACACATCACACCGAGGAAGAAGAAAAGCAGACAGGAGGGACGGACGGGGAGGAGAAGATCTTTTCAGTCAGGAGGGAGGTCATTATAAGGCCATGTTTACACCGACAAAGAGCACACTTGAAGTATGTGTCCTGCTTCTCAACACTTAAGCAAGAATAACTCAAGCTAGAATTTATGGGCTATTTTTTCTAAAGCAAGGCATGCTTTAAATCTACTCCGGGGCGGGTTAAACTATGTTTTGGTATTTTGGAGATCCACGCCGTTAAAACGGGTGAAGCGGATCCTCGCATTCCCTTTAAAATTAGTGCATGAAAGGCGAAGTCCTTGACATGGCGGCAGAAGAAAGAAGAGTCAACACAGTAGGTCAAAGTGTGCAAGGTACATTCATAAGGAACTGTAAGCAGACCGCCACAGGAG
Source organism: Leptonotus elevatus (assembly GCF_054856555.1). Classification (NCBI taxonomy): domain Eukaryota; kingdom Metazoa; phylum Chordata; class Actinopteri; order Syngnathiformes; family Syngnathidae; genus Leptonotus; species Leptonotus elevatus. The sequence continues at coordinate 9,876,060 of NC_141253.1, forward strand.
GAAGATGATGATTGTGCCCGAGTGATTCAAGAACAAAAAAACACATTCAATTCCAAAATTGATTTCTACAACGATTCACTGGGTTTGATGCATGCCACTGTCATATATTACACTGGGAATCACCATTTTGCTGAGTAAGGTCTGACAGCTGTTTTTGACAATTTTTTGGGTACGAAATCCAAAACTGATCTAAGTCTTTCTCTATCATGGCAGGTTTTTGAGCTATATGATCCATGTTGTCTTAAAATAAATAAATACATATAAATAAATAAATTTGTATGTATGTAAATAAACCACTCAGGAGAATAGTTACAAGCTTTGAAAACTAGTTAAGTGAAAAGCCAGCACGAATCCTCTTAATTCCTACACTCTAAAAATTGATTGGTTAAAAAACTACCAATCTAATAGGTTAAGGTCATATTGGCTTGATTAACCAACAGACATTAACCATTCGGGGTGGTTACGGGTAGACCAATTTTATTGGTTAGCAAAACAACCATTGAAATTGGTTACAATAGAAAGTAAATCTAGATAGATCACTTGAAAATATATTTATTGTATCAATTTATTGTATTCTAAATGTACAATTCATTGCAATACGTGATATATTATAAAATAATATAGTGTTTAAAAATGGAAATGTGTGTCTAGATAGATCATTAGGCGTGACCAGCTCAGTGGATTAGTGGTGAGTGTCTGCCCTGAGACTGGGAGGTTGTGGGTTCAATCCCTGGCCGGGTCATACCAAAGACTATAAAAATGGGATCCATTTGCTTCCCTGGTTGAAACTCAGCATTGTGGGTTGGAATTGGGGGGTTAGATCACCGAATGATTCCCGAGCGCGGCCCCTGCTGATACTCAATGTTCCCTTAAGGAGATGTGTCAATTGCGGAGAACAATTTTCATCCCACTTAGGTGGGTGCGACAATCAGTGGTACTTTTTTTGGGGGGGAATCCCGTGACCCACGGAAAAAATGTCAGCCTCTAACACAAATTTGGTCGGAATGACCAATTTGTATCGGTTGGCCCAATCACCAATATATATTGGTTGAAAACACCTACCATTCTAGAGTGGTTGTTTTCACCAAAGAATCTATCGGACAGACCAGCTAGGTTGGTCAAATGTAACTTCTTTTTTTTTTTTTGTAAATTTGAGCAATCTGTTTTTAGAGTGTACTATGACAAATTTATATTTTCTCTTCTTACTACAGTCTTACTACAAATAATTAGTGGAATTTTGTTGTGGAGAAAAAAAATGTCATGCTAGAAAACAAACGGATCGCAATTCTGGGTTCAAATGAAAATGTTGGTTTTAATCAGCATAAAAATGAAACTTATTTTCTAATTGTTCTCCAGTGTTATGAATGAAATGCAATGACATAAACCACACCACCGCAGAGCGCAGAATCCCTCTGCCTGTGTCCTGTTCACATTCACCAACATCGTATTAGACTATATGTGCCTATAATTAGACGTGGTTCCAGCAGACGTAAAGTTTAGTCGACTTTTAGCTTTTAGAGCAGTCTGCCAAATTCCCAAACTGGCAAAATGAGGCTTGCAACGGCACGGAAATCAAGATGGGCCCGTTTTTTGCATTTGAAAACAGTTATACAGTCACAATAGCATTCCTAATCATCATACCCAATTAGGGATTGTTTGAATTTAACATCAGTCGCATGTGCATTGGAAGTAGAGTTTTGACTGATTAAAAAAACGCTGCAGTAAACTATCTTGAGTAAACTGGTTTGATTTGGCAGCATGTGGCCATTAAAGAAACAGACCGATAAGAACAATAAAGAACAATGACTGTGCGGTTGTTTCTCAGAGATGTTTACAGACCTGCTGTGCAGCTCACATATTTACAATCCAATTAACCCATATTTCTTAGACACAGAGGGCACTGAAGACTGCAAAACAAAGTCAAACTTTGCCATATCACGAGTGTCAAGCGAAGTATGATAGCATATTTGAATTGGAAATCCGGCAAAACGACAATAACAACTGAGTACTCTCGCTCGGAAGGCAAGAAGAGGGTTAAATGAACAAAGCCTTGAAAAAGAGTACAATTCTCCAGCTCCTGCCCCAATCCTCGCTGTAACCCCCACAAAGTACACAAGAAAAAAGAAAAATAGTATCATGCATATCATTCATTAGCAGCAAATAAAAGAAATTCTCTCTAATAGTGCCCCCAAATCCCCAAGCTCTGTGCACCACGGAGCGGGGAACTAAAGAAATGGGGGAGAGAGATGCAAAAGGAAGCCGTCTCCCTCAAGTGCTTGTTAGGCCCAAATTATTATGGCGATGAATAATTTTAAAAATAAATAAGAAAATAAATAAATAAAAGACGAAACATTTATAGATCTAAGTATTATCAGAGGAGCCGCGGGTCTGTTGCCAAGCTCTCTGGGCTCGTTTGAAATCTGCCTTTGTTTTTCACTTTGATCTTTAACTGCTAACCTATCCATCACTTCACCTGATCCCCCGTTAGCGCTCCCTCACCCACTTCCTCCTTTTAAAACGTCCTCGCAACGCAAGGTGCACCAAGCGCTGCCCGCTAAGTGGTAATCATAATCGCATCATTATCACCCTCCTCTGCATTGTTAGTTATTTGCTGTTCTTTCACAACAATAATTAACATACTGCACAGGGGGCGAGATTAGGCGGCAGGATGCAAGAGTAAATGAGGGAATAGCGGGGAGGAAGCCATCTTGGAGGAAGAAAGAGAGAAGGGAGAAAGTGTCCGGCAGCTCATCTACTGTACTTTCTCTCACTCAGATTTTTCTCTATGTTTTTCCATCCCATTATTTGCACTCCTCCTCACTAACCTGCTTGTATTTCTGGTACTACGTAATTAGTTGTATTTGATTTTCTTCATTCTCACCTTTCCGGTTGATTGTATTTGATTACATTTTCAACATTGTTTAAGCAACCCAAAGACACATACACAATTGTTAAACTGATTACACTGACCACATTTTCAATTGTTGCTCAATCTATGCGCCACCAAAAAAATCTGAAACACTTCCCTGGGGCCTTGTCTGTGACCTGCCTTAGTCAAAATACCCCAAGGAACAAAAACACCTTATACAACTAGTCTTCGTCTTACTGAAAAGTGCCCGTTATCATGCAAATGCACAAGTTCACTCCACCCTGCATGAAGGTGGATCAATCACGAATATGGATGTTCTTACCATGATGACTAGCGCTAGTGAAGTTAATAGCAATTTTCTAGTTCCGAACCATATAACGGCCTTAGGAGGGTGACCAATACTGGTATCAGCCACCGCAGTGATCACCGATACCTTAAAACAAGGCCGGGTATCGGCCCGATATTGATAGCTGGTATCGGTACTTGCCCATCCCTAAACATTTTATTTAATTTAAAAGTACGGAATGTGACTCTTATCAAAAGCTATAGCTAAGCTAACTGTGCATCCAACAAAACTCAATGCAGCTCTGCTTATCATTTGGTTTTGATGTAGTGTGTCAGACAGTGTACTCGCATTTACTTACTCCTCCCATCTCACGAGCATACTACTGCATACTATTACATAAACTGTACGTATACGTACAGATTAGAAATATAAAGCTCGTAGGCTCTTAGTATATGGCTGGGGGTCAGGGGTTGATGGCGGGGTGGTCACTATTTTTTAACAAGTGGACGATATGTGCTGCTTTTTCTTTTATCACTCAGTTCCTTAGAGCCCAATATTAGATTGTCAGAGGAATCTTTTGTTGCATTACAGGTATAATTCTTTAATTTAAAAAAACATACCTCCTGTAAACATCATTAAGCATATCATTTATACATGTATTGTAAAATGTCTGGAGTCCTCTTGTTTATGTTTAACACATTTAAAACATCATAAATCATGCTGTTTCTATTAAGTACTGTCTCAAATGATTTCCATTTTCGATACTGTAAATGTATAGGATCGTATGCCGAGAAGCGTTTCTTGGGAGTAGCAATATGGCGGCCTCACAGCTTCAAAAGTCTTGGCCTATCGGCTATCCATTAATATATACAGATCAGTGGCTGTAATTTTATTAATTAAAAACATTGTTCTGAAACCGTTTAGCAGAAGTTAAGCTTTTTCAGAACTGGGCAGCAAAAAAGCTGTTTAATTTCACACATGCGTGTCATGACATAAATCAGATAATTCAGCTAACATACTCTTGCATTGATAGATATCAGATTCACTTGAAGATTTTAGCAAGGCCTCATTCAGATCTGAGGATGTCATCTCATTTATTTACCATTGTATTTTCTATTCCTCTAATGTATGTATGCGTCCACCAACTTTTATGCACTATACATATTGCATTCTGTCTCCCCTTAATATGCAGTATCTGCTCCTTTCTCTAGAGGGTCCCGACCTCCAGTGCAGGGACATTGTGTAACCTTGCACTCTGTGTTAGGCCTCTATATTGTAATGAGACTCATCCCAACATCCCTTCCTTCCTGTACTTTGCCTCCCCCCTTTCTCCCATCTTTCCTGGTATCCTTCCCTCACCTCCTCTGCTCCCTGAGCCCCAGAGTGGCTCGCTCGATTCTGTTTCATCACACATCAAACACGCTTGACGCTCTCCGCGCGGGCAGGACCCGGGGACCGCAACATCTGCACAGGGAGACGTGCGGGGGTATGTATGCGTGGGGGGGGGGGGACTTTGGCCTCAGAGGAGTGTGCGCGGGGAGGACGATGCCATGCTACGAGCAGATGTCACCAGGACCTGAACAGCAGGCTTGGGGGGGAAGCCGCAGGGAAAGAGCCGAAGCGAGGGAGCCACCCCTACGGCCCAGCCCGGGGAAGGAGGAGAGAAGAAATGTACCAGTCTCTCCAAACACTCCACCTCTGCTCACCTTGCAACACGGCTCCCACACGCTCCCCCGGTTTGACAGTACAACAAGATAATTAGTCAGCTTGGTGCTAATAACCTAATCATTACTTGTCTGAGTGTTTTTCTTCCATTTCAAAATCAGTGTCCTCTACAGGCAGTCCCCTGAGTCCTGACGGGGAGGAGGCGGGGCAGGAGAGGTGAACAATTACCTTTGTCTGGCTAGTCCCAGTTGGCATGAAGAGAACCAAGGCTCTGATCCAGACCAAAGCGAAGACCTTTTTTAATGGCGAGAAAGAACCTGCTCTTTGGAGAGGGTCACCGTTGCTCTCACATCCATTAACACCGGAGGTATTTCATCACTAGCTCCTTCTGGCAGGCGGGAGCTGCGGAGGGACTGTGATCAGCCTGAGCTGAGCACAGATGCTGACATTCCCCCAGTTAGTGAACGTGGCAATCGGGAGCTTCCGCTGTCAATGAGTCATCAAAGGGCTTGTTTGAGAACAGCTGTTGACGTCAGTTCACTGCCACAAGCATTAACCTCTATTGAAAAGTGAAGGTTTTTTTTTTTTCCTGAATCGCTAATGGTCTTTTCATCATGCACATTTCTAAGGTCTTATGTCCTAATTATATCAGTCATAGGAAGGTAGCTTTTGTCTTGTTTTAATAATTATTTAAAGAATAATTCGAAACGTTAAGCAAGACTTTGAATGAAAGTAACTTTTTTTTATGCATTTCATTCACTCATCTCGGGATGTTCGGTGCCACTTTGTTTCAGACCGATGCCAGGATTCAACTCTTCACCGATACTAGTCTATTCTTCTAATTTATCTTTTTGAGTTCCTGATTATAAAACGATCACAAGGAGGCCCCGCGCGAGTACCGATACCTCAAAATAAAGCCGGGTATCAGCCTGACACTGATACCGGTTATTGGTACTCACCCATCCCTACTCATTACACTACCGTCCTTACCACTACAGGAACACAGTCGATTAGATTAGATTAGATTAGATAGATAGATAGATAGATAGATAGATAGATAGATAGATAGATAGATAGATAGATAGATAGATAGATAGATAGATAGATAGATAGATAGATAGATAGATAGATAGATAGATAGATAGATAGATAGATAGATAGATAGATAGATAGATAGATATCTGATCTCACTTCTACAAAAACACAACATCTTGATTACAAGTTAGGCAATACTGAGAGATGGTACACATTAAAAGTAAAAACTGAAAGTACAAAAAAAATGAGACAAATGATGAAAAACTGATTTTGCTATGACTTTCCATTGTATCCAAACTATTTTGTTGAACATGAATACACTAAGTCAGTCCATTTTAACAGAATAAAATATATTTTGTTAAACTCTGCACGTCTAGGTAAATTAATGTTTTCTTAAATTGATCAAACTGGATTGATAGTGGATTACTCATTCACTGCCTTTGACAAGTATACTAGTCAATTTTTTTTTTTTCTACAGGGCTAGATGGGGGAGAATCTGATTATGCTCCACTGTAAATGTCAAACTTGGAAACAACTTTACTGATGCACAACCACCAGAAGATGACATCATAGCCCCATTGTATATGAAATAAACACAGTTTGTGCAACCTACATTTTTCTACTGTCGATTATAAAATAATGGGACAAGGCAGAAAGAGTCTATTCTGTCATTTGGCAGATTCGGTTTATATATAATTATTGAACACAATTTTTTTGACATTTGACACAACAGTAAATTTTAGCTAATGTTCTATTATTGCAACTAAATCATTTGGAAATGCCTGTGAACCATATCCTGCAGCAACAGAGAAAAGCTGCTCTTTGCCACGAAACCGCCATCATAATTCAGTCTGGTGTTTTTGGTTTGTGGAGATTGACTCCCCCCGCTGCGCTCGCCACTGACAGCTGTCGTGTCGTCATCTTTATTATTCAGATTTCTGGGAGCCAAACAGCTGTTTTGCATGTCACATTGAATCACCGGCTCGTCCACGCCGCTGATACTAAGGTGACAGAAACATTCAAGATGGTCTTGAATTGTAGTGAAGCGCGAAACAGTTAACGGTTACTGCTTAAAAAGTTCTAATATAATCTGCGGTATGCCAATGAAGAACTAAACAAATTCATCTTTTTAAGTGTGCTATGGGGGCTGTTAGCGTGGAACACTCAGAAGCCGCACATCCATACTTGTATATAAATTACATTTCAGAATGAATAAAACATCCAGACTTGATGTCAGGGATTTTTAACTGCAAAGACAAGTGTCAAAGCAGAAATAGAGACAATTAATTGCCGCGGCCAGTAACAATATTTCTCCTGTAACAAACTGCTGCAAATGAATCACTGGCAAGTGCATAGTAGGCAGTAGACTTTATTAGATGAACCGAATGCATTGCTTTAGTTGACAGCAAAGTCACTGCACTTTATCACAGTGCAAGTAATGAGAGTTAACTTCCCAGCATCTGTGGGAAGCGAGTGCTGTACAACAACCTCCATGCATTTTTTATCAACCGCAATTACTCACACCATGTTGATATTTCCCCATTCGATTCATTTGGGGAGGATTGGCATCAGAAATCCGGAGGACTTCTGCAGGGCTAAATGGTCTGCGCTGCTGTCAATGATAAGTCTACAACTGTTCAGCTATTTATTTTACGAAGGATAAAGCTAATGGCCAGGCTGTGCTATCAAGGATCAGCTGGATGCTTTTCACATCTGTCAGTTGACAACTCACCTCCATGACCACGTCGGTTAATGATTTTTGTGTGAGAACTTCGATACGAGACAAAACGCGTCTGCTTAAAACTACAACTTTTACTGCAATTTGGTGTAGTGTCTTACAGTGAATATAACGGCTTTTTCAATTTTGATGCACCTTAAAACAAATGCTGTAACTCTATATTGTCCCTAAAATTGTGCATTTTTCCCCCACATGCATACACGGCTACAGAACAATGGTCCTTTGTGCTGAGCTGGTTGACAAGAGCAAAATATGGTTCAGTGGCTCTGCAAGCAATTTTACAGGTAGAGAAGACAAATGACGACAGATGCTAAAATAAATGGTGCACTCCAAGACACAGACAAATGCTACATATGAGAAACATAAAGAAAGTTAAATTAAAGTTAACAGACGAAAGTCAATTGACAAAAATCTTTTTGGGGAAGGAAGTAAAAATAGATAGCTGAAATAATGTGGTTGTACAAGTGTGCACACCCTCGTAACCGGGATGTGGCTGAGTTCAGTATTAACCAATCACATTCAAACTTGTCAACCCCCCACAAAAATTATTGACAATAATATGAAGCCCCACTAGTCTAAATACAGTATTCTGGTTAATATTGCGTTAGTGTAATATGAGTTATTAGGCAGAAAAATTCAGCAGTTTTTATCAATATCAGAAGGTGCTTGCTGTCGAGTGAAAATGACATCACAGTTGCTCTGGTCTCAGGTAACAACCAATCTCAGGACAGCTTCAGAAAATAGGTGAGCTGTGATTGGCCGTTGCCTGTGCCCTGAGCAACTGTGATGTAATCTTCAGTTGACAGCAAGTGGCAAAATGGCCGCCCCCTGAGATGGATAAAAACGGCTGGATTTTGCTTCATTACTCTTATTCCGCAAATGTAATATTAATCAGAATGTCATTTTTAGACCAGTAAATATAACATATTATTGTCAAGAAATGTTTAAGTTAGCCTTCCACTTTTGAAGAGAAAGTCAACCCTGGAATTTTCTTAATAATAATATGGTCCATACAGTAAACACAGTATTCTGATTAATATTATATTGTTGGAACATAAATAAAACTGCAAAATCCACCCGTTACTATCCATCTCAGAGGACGGCCATTTTGTCATTTGTTGAACTGAAAATAACATCACAGTTGCTCTAGGCTCAGGCAACAACCAATCACCGCTCACTTGTTTTCTGAAGATGAGCTGTACCAGTATTTTTTGTTTTTGTTTCTGTACATCAATAATACACTTGCAGCATCATACCAATCAAGTATGTATAATGAAACGTAAGATTATATTTGTAAGATTTTTTTTCTCTCACTAAAATACCGTCATACAAGAGTAGCATAGCACAGTATAGGCAAAAATTAAGAAACGGGCACAAGTGCTTTTTTTTTTTTCAGTGCCACCACTAATGAGTCTAACAATGCTGTGTTGTCTATTTATATGCAGCGGCGAATATTCTCAATCAATCTCAATTAGCAGCAGTTGTATTCAATTATCTTTGCAGACTGTGGGCGGTGATAAAAGGCTGAATATCAACTTCTCCCTGACAACACAGAGCACATGTGAGTGGATTGACAGGCTGACTTGTACCTCGATCAAGGTGCAGCGTCCAGGGTGGCGGATTCCTACAGTCTCGGATTTGTTGTAATTGACAGGTGCAGAGAGACCTACTGAGGTCCTGATGGAGCGCTGCGCCATTTATGCAGATTAACACGTCAAAAGTACAAATGAATAAATAAACTGGTAAGCCGAATCAGGCATTTAGCCTGAGGGGATGCCATCGTTAGTAGATTAAACAAAGTGACTAATCAGAAAAACAATCCGCTACTGAAGTAGAGGAAGTCAAAAGATGCCAAAGCCTGAGGGTAAAGAGCTAAGTAATTGTAATTATTTAGCTACTGGAAAACAAAGACATGAATTCATAATCAGCAGAATAGTGACAGATGATATTTTTTCCAGATATTCTGCATTATGACAAGGAGAGATGACTGTTTTGATCAAAGCGAAAGTGCTTGTCTTTCCACATTTTTTACATGCTGACATGTGGGCGAATCACATGTTCACCAGGATGTAGATTTAGAATTTCCCCAACTACAAATGAACCATTGGGACCGGATCACTAGTAAGCCTCCTATTCCCTCGGCTGCCATCAGTCGCTGATACCCAAGGTAGACGCCTTGGGGGAATACTTTGGGTCATTCAGCAGAAAAAGGTGAGCTAACAGATAAAGAACAAACGGGACCCATGCAGTGTGTTTTTGACACTAAAAAGAAAATTCCACTTGCTTTGAAATCCAAATGAGCAGATGTGAGGTCCTTTCTCTAAACCCGCGCCACTGCCCATGAATCAAATGCTCGTGTTTGAACTAAAAAAAACAAAAAAAAAAGTATGTTTTTTCATGGTGTGTTTTTCAACCTTGGATTGAACCTCTCAAGCTTGGATACGACGCTACTGTCAAAACCTAATTTCGCCTAAACTGGCCAAAAGCACCCAGACTTCCTCCTCCTTTGACCTTCACACCAAGCCAAGGCCTCGAACCTTAGCTATTGATTTTTCAAGGTATCTGTTTACTCCTGATCTGCACACTTTCCCAGCTGCTCGGAGAGCATCATTTGCCCCGAGGCGATCAGCAGTGCTCAGCTTGTTCCAGTCTTTGATCATCGTTCAGCCAGCGGATTAACATATGCACACTCTCTTCCTTCCTTTTGTCGCTGCGGCTTGATAATAAATCTACGGCCTTCCTCTATCTTTCTCTCCCCTCCCTCGCCGCAATACGGGAAGAGCCATGAATCAATCACGCCGCTTTACGCCTCGTGTCCGACATGGATGCAAATCACAGAGGGATCCGCGGGCAAAGCTCTGCTTATTAAAACCCAATGCCCGACTCATTACAAGCCGCTCGTGCACATTGCCCGTCGCCAAGATGAGCAGCAGGTAAGGCGAGACGTAACGTTGATGAAACAGACGGCTTTACCGATCTCGACAAGAAAGAATATCGTCCCAAAAAGAGACCAAAAGTGGGTGTTTACTTTTGCAAAGCTCGAGAATAGAAATTTTAACAGTGTTAATTACTGTTGCATCGTGGGAGGTTAGAGCCTTTGCAGATGTACTAATTAAGTTGGATTTCAGACAACAAACCCAGTAAGCTTTTTTTTCTTCTTCTTTTTTTTTTTTTATAAAGGGTCAGGATTCCGGGGTTTAACACTGAGAATGACTTTGTAAGTAGGACACTAGATAAATGTGCATGAGGCTGAGCTTGAAAAAGAGAAAGTGTGTGTATTTCCAGGCAGACAGGTGACTTTTTTTCATTATAAGCATCCTATGTGGTTTCTCTAATGGCCATAGTTGAGACGCAACCTCACTCCCCATCGCCTTTTTTATTTATTACGACCTAATTATATCAGTGTGTCAGCTAGCCAGCTCCTTGCCCTAAATGCCATAATGTTCTCGTGGTTGCGATTCTCGTTTTCGTGCAGTGTAAAATTTAACCCCACAACGGATGGCACAGTATTCATGTTGTGATTTGTGTTTTTGTGGATTTGGTTTTGTTTGTAGTTTTTTTTTTTTTGTCGTGCTTTCAGTGTGCCCCTTTTTCATGTCTGACTCCTTAGGTGTTTGTGCCCACCCGTTATGTGAGGAGTGGAGTTAGGACTCGCAGACAAGTAACTAGAGTTGGGAAACAGGGTGTCTTTATAGATTACAATGACAGATGAAAACCCACGTCCGTCCTTGCTTAGTCCGCCATTTTCTTTAAGTTTATCATCATTCGCCATTGGTCAGCAAAACGGGGGTCCATCAGCGACGGACCGACGAACAGTCCGTCACTCCCAACAGACTGCCCACCTCTGAAAAAAGGTGGGGTTTTCATTCAAAATATAAATAAATAAATAAACAAAGTTTGATCACAGGAGCAAAATAAGGTTGTGCTTAGAACATTGTGATATTTTTTTTCATTTGTCAAGACTTCAAAAAAATAGTTTTACAGAGAAGGTATACATTAAAATAATTATAATGTATGACATCCTTGCGCAAGCTTTATTATTTATCTCAAGGTCGGTTCCGAGTGTCCTCTTTAAAGGAAATCGAAATATAGACACCCTATGCTATACAGCATACATACAGTACAAGTACAAGTCATATTAGAGCTGTCAAAATTAATCGGTTAATCGACATCTAAAGTCATCGATTATCAAATTAATGTACAACTCTTTTAATAATCGCATAATTGTTTGGAGACATTTTTTTTTATTGTCCAAATCCTCTGATTTCAGCAATATCAACTTTAATTGTTCACTGATTTCTGTAGTCCTTCATAAAAGAAGACTGATTATCGTCTGTGTTTAGTCAAAATAAGACATTTGCAAACATCTGATGTTACTTTGGAAAACAATGACCAAACCGGTAACATCAATCCCCCTTCTTTTTCTTTTTTTTTTATCACTATTTGAATACGAAGTACGAAATAAACACCAATCACCAGATAATAACAGTAATCCCCCCCAAAAATGCATTTTGCTATTCAATAGTGACAGCACTAAGTAAGATTAAGGTTTCATGTTTCATGTTCCAGCTAATGAATCATTTCCAAAATACGGCTCTAAAGGCTTAGTCCATTCAGGATGCAAAAAAATGAAGCAGATTGAATAAAAAAAATACCACAACAACACAAGTTCAGGCCTGTCGGGATGAGGAGGGGTGGGGCGGGTTTTGAGCGGGCCTGCCAGGTGCCAGAGCTGGGGCCCTATTAAGAAACTGAAGCCCAGCTAGTCGGACAAGATCCATGGTCTCACCTCGGGAAAAACAACAACCCCGCTCACCCTGACAGAGAGACAATCAGCCGCGTGCTACTCAAGGTGAGGCTGCAGTGACCCGCCGTGCCGAGATGAGGCTGCTTCTACACACTGATGAGCGCTTTGGCAGACATCAAACGTCGGCGCCGCAGACCCCCCCTGACCTGCCAGCGCCACCTTGTCTCCTGCTATCTGTTTTTATTTGAGGTTGATGCGGGCAGACAGATCGGCAAATATCGATCACGGCACGTAAAATCCTCCCACCGGGCTTGAGAGGTGATTGCAAGCCTCAGGACCCAGTTGATGCAGACCGCGTAGGTGTGTGTGTGTGTACATTTGGGGTTTTCATAACCCACCTGTCAGACGGGCCGAGGAAAGCGGACCCACATTGTTTAGTTCAAGTCTCTCCAATCATCTGTGGAAGAGAGACATCTCTGAAGAAACACCCAAGCAGACAGGCGGGAACACTGTAACACAGAAAATACAGAACACGGAATAATGCATGTGGAATCCAATCATCGGAATTCAAATGATTTGAATGCCTCCCCGACCGGCTCTCCTTTTCTTGCCTGCCTTCTGTTGAGGCCTCACAAGTCACCAACGGGATGGGGAAGGATTCAAAAGGTTTGCATTCAGAATGGCCTGTTATTAATTAAGCTGGCGGGGTGCCGTTTTTTGACAGGGGCTCCCGAGGCGGCAAGCGGCGTGGATCTTGGCGCTGACCTGGCCCAGCAGGGATAGGGACTGTGTGGCTTTGAGGTGGTATTGATAGGAGAGGGGGGGTGATGGGAACAAGGAGGAGGGAGGGGTGATGCTGGCTTCATGCCGACAGCTAGGCCTGCCGCGTCTGCGTGCCCGCTTTGAAGTGTCACCTTGAGGGAAGAGCCGATGGCCGGGAAGCCAGGAGGGCGGGAGCGGCGGAGAGGAGTGGCATGCTTGGCATCGCCAGACACGGTGCTTTAATATTGCATGGGCTCCCGTCCATCTCTCTACACACTTAGGACATTCCTTCTGCTTGATTTAGTTTGAAAGTAGATCTTTGTTGTTGTTGGGGTTTTTTTTTTCTCCTCCAGCCCCTCCTCTCGCCATGGAGCAGCTCAACACCTGTGCTGGTTTTGTGCTCATTCTTGCCTGAACAAATGTCAAGCTCTGCAGTCAGAGGAACTTTAGCAGCCAGCTGCATTATGGCAGCTGACAGTGTTGCGTTTTGGCCTGCCATTAGGGTTGTAACGATATCCAAACATCACGATACGATAATTATCACGATATTGTGGGGAGGTTGGCAATATTGTAAAAAAAAAAAGAAGACGCTCATATTGAAAAAAACGATCTTGTGCTTTTATACATTACAACAATGAAAAATATAAAACTATTATGAATATTATATTAATTTATATATATATATATATATATATTGAGGTACTTACTTGCTAATGCAAGCACACATTGAGTTCCTACACATTTTGACTCGCTTCACAAGCATATTAGGTTCCCCTTCATCTGACCATTAGCGTGGATTTTAAACAAATAAGGGCCAAAACATGCCTCGTGAAAATTAAACTGCACTAAAAAAAACTAGACACCAGAGGGTGCTAGAACTGCACAAATGAAAATCAACCCGACTTTTTTAACAGATGTGCGCATTTTAATATCGTGACATGAGGACGACGATATATTGTGGCTTTTTTAATATCGCAATATCACTATATTGCCGTTATGGTTACATCCCTACCTGGCACATTGCGACCTAAGTCAATAATGTAAAGGTTCTTCCTCCAAGTGGAGTTCTGTGTTAAGTAAGTTTAATACTAGACTTTACTGTACAGAAGTAATTTGTTAAGTCCAAGTCTTTGTATATCATATATATATATATATATGTTTAATTTTTTTTATGTTTTATATATTTCTCTTTATTCAAAACATTATATTATTATTTAATGTATCTGATTCAGTAAATATCTTAATATATAGAGTTGCAATTAGGGCTGCATATCAATTCTAATTTCCTCAATTGATTCCATTTTGATTCTCAAGAGTTTAGTTCGATTTGATTTTTTTACTATTTAGTTCAATCCGATATTGATTAATTATGGAACAACAATTATTCTTAAATGTCAAGGACAGTAACTGATCAAATGATTTAGTTTATTAATGAAAGTAACACCTGTTCCTAATTGCGTAAGTGTTACACAAACATTGACATCAGCAAGGATGAGATGAAAATATTTTCATAATTCTAATTTAATAAATGTAAATATAAACTTAAAATATTCTGAATTGTCTTAATAGTGCAATAAGTCAGGTCATTCATAAATGTAAGAAAATACTTTGATATTCATATGAACAGTCAATTTCAATAAAACGGTAAGATACACAAAAAAAATTCTATTTTCTTAAGAATTTATGAGGAAAAAATAGATATTTAAATAATCGATTCATGTTTTTATGAATCGATATTGGGCTCCAAAAAGAAAATCAATTTGATATTGATTATTCGATTTTTTAAATAAAGTTACTCTATTCTACATTGAACAATAAATGCAACAATTGCTTTTACTCCCATTTTATATCTAATACCTTTTTATGTACACAAAAGGCATATTTGTCTGTTTGTGAGCACTTTTGCTTTGCAGAGTATTATCATTGCACAGGTTTGCCTTAAGCTGAGGACAGTAATTGGCCAATTTACAATGTGCAGCTTTACTATGTTCGAAGGGTGGGGTGACCATTTGCCTTGTATGGTGCAACCTACTTCACATAGGTGGATGATTGTGGCCTATGCTGGACCAATCAGCATCTTGATATGCCACACAGGTAGATGAATTATCTCGGCAAAGGGGAAGTGATCACTAGCACAGATTTAGACAGAAGTGTCAACAATACCTGTATGTATTTGTTTATGAGAAATGTTCGCCCTCAAAAAATCTTGAGAAAATGTACTCACTGGATCTATTCACCACGCAGCTATGATAATTGTGATTTGACCACTTGATTTTTTGAAAAAAAAAAAAGAGAAATAATATAATTTCATATTTTTGAGAAATTACGAGAATTTAAATCTAAATTCTATCCAAATATTGTCATTCTTTTCCAATTGTATTGAGTAATATAATGTAACATGTTATCCTGTGCTCCATGCCCACTGCTAACAAAATGGAATCTATTGTAGTTTCTGTATAACCAATACACACTCAAGCAAAGACAACATTCACTTCAAATATATATTATTAGGTGAAGAACCGCTAAAAGTGCTTAAAGGCCTTTTTCCTCAAGAAAAATGACAATGACACCACTTAAAATTGTCTTTCCTTTTACAGTTGTACATTTGCAGGGCAGCAGCTATCGTGAGAGAATCTAACATGGCAGCAGCTTGAGGACGCGCATGAGAGGGAGTTTATCAATACAGTCTGCCGAAAAGAGATGTTTTGAAGTGAGGAAACAGCATATTAGAAAATAAAGAAAGAAAACATTCACACTGCATACACTTTCTGCACACTTTAACAACCGGCCCAGTTCACAAATAGCAGTTTTAACTCCCTGATTAGCACTGACATCTGCAGCCTTTCATCTCTCCCTCCATCTTGTTTTTTAATCTGATTAACCCAAACGGGCATCCTTTAATGGCCTCTTTTTTTTTTTTGTAACGCTGAAAGACGAGAGATAATTAAAATAATTAAACCGTTGGGACCGGACTCTGCATGCGAGTCTCCGGCTTCTTTCTTTTCTTCTCACTTTAACTTTGAATTCTGCCTGGCTTACTTACTCAAGAGAGAGGCAGACTCATCATCCGCACTTAAAGGCATTCAGTTGACTCTCAGAGGTCCAATTGTTTTTTTTTTCCTTCTCCCCCTCCAATACCACCGACCAATGTAGGACCCGATTTTATAGGTTCAGGGCCGTCACATCAATATGGAAATGGGGGGGGGGAGGGCATACAGTATTTTTCTAAACAGCATTTATACGGCAGACATATTTTTTTCAGTCTGCATGTTTTGTATGAGCCTGAAGATTAAAAATGGGAGAAAGTATGCTTTGCTCTAATGATTATTTATTCATGAACTTTTAAGCTTTTAATGAGGACAAATGAAGCCGTTTTCCAGCGTGTCAGTATGTAGTATGCTTACCAAAAATATTCTTGTTTAGCAATTTCTTTTTCACTGGGTGTCCGTGAGGAATAAACACTAACATTTAAATACTCAGTAACCAGCATTTAAGAGATCAGTTTATCTTGAGCTTGCATCAATACAAAACCCTATGCAACTTTTAAAGAGACGATGTGATGATACTGATGATTTATTAATTGTCAATAATACTTGTAATTAAAGCTAAATTATATTTTAATGGTTGACCACTGCATGAATTTAGTTGTGCCATTTGATCGGAATAACATTCCAACTTCTTCAGACTTTTAAGAAACAAAGCACTTTATTAACCAATAACCTCCTGAACTTAAACGTATTCTGCGCCATATTAATAATTGAAACATATAACTAGTTCTCATTCATACGAGTAGTACACATGTAACTTCTACACACGGAGTAAAAAAGTAGGTTACATAGTGGCGCCTGAATTATATATTGTATCATAGGTGTTCATACAGAATATTCAATACTATAATTACACATCTTCAGATGAATTCAAAACTTTACTTCCTGTCAAAAAGAATCAAATGAATTCTTGCATGAGGGTTTTACCAAGAGCATGAGCACTGACGCCCTCCATGTAGCGCAGCCTCAACTTTACACAAGTTGGATGTCTTTTTCTACTCCGCATATACTGTATTTTCATTTCATTCAGATCATTTTCACAGGGCTTCATTTCATGTTGGCACACACTAAAAAGGAAAAAAATCCCTTTGCTGGAAGTACTTAAGATTTATATTTAAATTTTCATGGAATCTTTGAGAACATTGAGGAGCAATTTCACATTTGCACTGACATCTAATTTCTCAAGTAGTGTCTGAATGCACAAATTGCCACGGATTCCCTATGTGCCCAATTATCTTGCATCAATTTTCTTGACCTGGTGGAATGCTGGTAAATTAATCATAGCACTTTTTTGGACTCTCATAAAACACATACGCAGGCGTTTGATAAAGTAATCATACTGGGTTGTGCTCACACAAAAAAATTAATGCATATTTCATCTCAATAGCAGAATATGTGTACCAACGAGGCCTAATTGGGATTCGGGAGGTGGTTAAAAAGAAAGGAAATAGAAAAAGAAGGAAGCAAAGGGAGGAGGGGTGCAGACATACACGTACTATAAGATATTTTTGAGATTTTGTGTTTTAATTTGAATATAGCTATATTTTTTATATTTAGTTTTTGGGATTTTACTGGTGTCTATTATATACGCATGCATATTATGCGAAAAGAAGAGGTCAGAAGGGAACGTACGTACATTAACTTGTTCAAAATAGGATTATGAATAATGCTGTTAAATATACCGTTTAATACAATTCATGGATTTATATATATATATATCAACAAATGTGTGATCAACATCATATTTACCTGACCTAACCTGTTGATCCCGTCGATAAGGTCCAAGGTATGGCGTCATTATTAAAGCTATAGTGCCCTCTGCTGGAAAGGAAGAAAACAGCCAGCATTAACATGGATAGGAGAAACATACAATGTACTGAACTGGATAGAACACTACTGAACACTACAAATGTCCTCCCAAAAAGGAAATCAGTCGCAAAGTTTGCGTCTGAAACGCTTCAAATGTGGTAACATTAACTGATTTTGAATGACTGTAGTCACTTGTTAAAGACAACGGTGGAATACAATTTCGCCCAAATAAATGATTGTTTATGGCATTTTAAAGAATCTACATTTTATACTTTGCCCACCACATTTTACAACAGACAGAGGTACGTAAAATTAAATACTGTAGAAGCAAATCGTGATTAGCATAGTTTAGCATTCAGACAGAGCTAGGCTAGTTGCAGTCGTTTGGAACAGGCACGGCACAGAAAATATATGCTAACAAAAATTTACCTAATAACAAATAACTAATCAGCAAAACAATCTAAAGCACCAATATCACTCCGTAATTTTTGAGTGCATTTTTTTTAAGCGCTCGAGGAAGAAAAATAACACACTCGAAAGGCATTCTGGTCCTTCAAAATCAAATGAGGAAGTAAAACAATTTGCCAATTTAGGGAAGGTGAAAACAAAACAAAAAAAAGTAATAAAAAAAAAAGCCTAAGAAATTCAAACGTTCAAAATGCTACACATAATAATTGAATCAATAAATTGACTGTTTTGGTCGAGAGTGCAGATTTATAGTTATGGTGGTTGTCAAACTTTTTTTCTTTTTTTAAAGTGCCACCTAAAAATAAAAATAAAACTACAACAACAAAACTTTAATGCATGGTTATCGTCTAATATTATTATGCACAATCTAAATATAGTATGTTTTCTAATTACCTAATGATTCAATTTAAATGAATTGAACATTAAATGCACCTAAATAAACTTTGAAGAACAATTCTTAAAGAAAGATTAAATGCAAGCGAGTTTAACTAAATACAACAAGTGAGGTCAGCACTAAAGGTTTTCGAATGAATGACAGCTGAACTGTAGTTATGCAGTGATTCTTTAGCATACCAGTAGAGGGAGCTTGTAATATCCACACCACACTACAGAGAATTGTTGTGCTTGTCAGAAAATTACTGGCATTACAAGGTACTGATGTAAGCAGCCAAAATCCAGTCAAATATTGTTTTGTTTATCATTTGACTAACTTTTGAGGTTGGAGGTTCAAATCTAATCTCCGGCTTGATACTTGAATACAGTATACTCTTCACATTTGATGGGCACAAGTACAGAACACTCAATATTGTAGTGCAAAACATTGAAGACGACCTTTATTGTTCACAGTTAAACACAAGCCACTGCTTAAAGAACTTCCTTTTTTGCCATGTCATCCATTCAAGAGTCCTGTTTTTTTCCTTTTGTGCAGATTGTACCTTCCGTCTTAGGTTGCTGTAATGACTACGGTTGGCATTTAAAGTGGCTCGTTGAACATGCTATAGATAGCGCGGCAAGAGGACATGACAGCAGGAGATCCTGGTGGACAACAGGATTCAGAGAGACAAGAAACATCATTGACTGTTGGTGCAGGGGGGGTCAAGAAAGCGATTCGGTGCCACTGCCAACACTAAGGGGTAAAAACACTTCTGTTGAGAAGAATGTGCATTTTGTCACAGTAAATGATTCCTGGAAATCTTGAAGAATATGATGGCGCAACAGTAGTATTACAGAGCTTGGTCACTTCGTCAGCTCAAATTAGATTTATGTGTGAGCGTCCTTGATGAAAAGATAAATAAAACAGAAAATACAGGTCAGAATGTGCTACTAAAATGCATAAATAGTCATCTGTTTCTACAACTCATACACTTTCCATTTTGCAGCCTTCAAGAAATTAATGAACCAACATGTTCCCCTACACACAAGTGCAAACACTCCTTCAGACGAAAATTTGAACAAAAAGTAATTGTAATTATAATTAATAATGGCAATGTTACTTATTAATTCCCAACAATGATATGGCCAAGTTCATATTTTGAGTCATGTTTTTCCCATGTGCAATAGGAAGTAGTCACGAAAGCTGATCAGGTTTTAACAGCCATCTTAAATAATAGGAAAGCGACGTCCAAAAAGGAAAATTAAAATATGAGCAGGAACGTATTCAAATTCATCCAATGATTTTCCCCCATAATTGATCCTTTGGTCAGTAGATAAAATCTGGAGGCAAAATTTAAAAACTTCTCACCTGTTTGCATCAATAACACTATAAACTACATGAACACGCTATAGGGCCCGAGACGCTTTGTTTGGATGGAGCAAAGTGGAAAGGTATAAATATTTTGTAATTAATGTTAAGCAGACCACCCAAATTCCCAAGTGTCAAATAGAAGTTCATTTTTCAGCTCACATTTTGCTTGTGTTATCTCAAAGCATCGTAGTCATAACAGAGTTCATGTTCAGTATCTGTAGGGCTGATGTACATTTGTCAACATGATGAATTGGTATTTTGGGAGGGCAAAAAAAAGAAGGAGAGAGGAAGGGGAAATCCTGTTGTCCACTCAGCGGAATGGAGCAAATAATACTGACTTTCAAAGAGATGCTGACGTGCATCTTTGACTGATTTGCAAATCCTTTCAAACGTTAGCTTTGGACTTCCAAGCTCAGTTGTGTCTTAGCTGTGCTCATGATGCGTTTCATTGTAGTCCATTATCTTTAGCTGTTGCTGCCGGGGCCGCCCAGTCCCCGACGGGCCCCGCCCTTGCTTCCTGCGGGGGCTTCCCTGACTAGGGGCCTGCTGTTTGGGCTCCGAGGAATTCTTGATTGGTACAGTGAGAGGAGCAGCCAAGGAAGGGGTCGGAGTCGGGATGGTTGGAGTGGTCGAGGGCGCGAGGCCGAGGTGGGCAACGGAACCCGGGAAAGGCAGCTCCGTGCACAGCTCAGGCTTCAGGCTGTGGGCAAGGCCGGCAAGACGTGGCGGCTGCGGATGCTCGTCCTCTTCCTCCTCCTCGCCGCCGCACTGACTTTCGCTTTTGTTGCGAAACAGCTCGCGTGCCCTCATGCCGAGGAAGCTTTTGGCGCTGGGGTAGGAGCCCACAGTAAGTGGTGCGTCAGATGGTGTCAGAGTTGCAAGCAGGTTGGTGCGGGGGCAGGACAGAGGGAGGTCCGCTATTAGAGATGGGCCTGACTCCTTGCTGCCGTTGACCGAATTGGCAGTGCTCTTGGAAGATTTGCTCGCCTTTTTTAGTTGCCCTGGTAATAAAGTGCTGCCGTTGCCGCAGTGCGAGTCATATGGTGGTCTACTGTCCATCTCCTCAGCGGTGCAAGTTTTACTTGGTCCATCAGGCACCAGGATGCTGTTCAAGAGAAAAATAGACAATAAACTATTATTAGTACAGTAAACCTCTGGACTATAAGCCGCTACTTTTTTAACTCGCATTCGACCCTGCGGCTAATACAAAGGTGCAGCTTATCCATCAGATCACAAGGAGGCGGACAACAAAGGAAGAGCAAAAGTGTCAGGCAGAGCAAAACAAAGCAAGTGAGCCCAAATACAGAAGGAAAGACAGAACAAGAGCGAGACAATTTGCGCCCTCATTATGGAAAAGAAAGTAGAGACAACCCTTATATACCGGTGCGGAAACACCTGCGGCTTACAGTCAGGTGCGGCTTATATGTGTAACAAACTTGAGTGTTCCCCAAATTTAGCTGGCACGGCTTGTAGTCAGGTGCGCCTTATAGTCCAGAAATTACTGTAGTCAACGAGGCCGATATTTCCAGTCGATATTCATTTGCAGTAAAAGAGAAAATATTTGCGTCAACATTTTTAAAATGTACATTTTCTTTTAATTTTAAGCATATCAAGAATAGACATCTTTATGTAAAAGAGAAAATATTAGCGTCAACATTTTAAAATGTTACTTTTTGTTTTAATTTTAAACATAAAGAATGGACATTTTTGTTTAAAAATTATAGGAAAAATTGCAGGGAGCTTTTAGGGTTATGCTAGAGCATACAGAAGGCTTTGATGCAGCCTCTTAACTAGACACACAGAACGGTTGAAGAAATTGTAGTTATTACAAAAACGGCCAGCAGGTGGCAGCAGAGCAAAAGAGATCAATCCGGGCCAAGTTGAAACAAAGCTGTTTTCCTTACAAGTTGAAATAGATTTGTGAATAATGATGAAACTTAGCTATATTCTAATGCTAATTGCTGCAAAATGGATAGAAATATACTTTTTCTTCCTGATGAAAGATGAGACTAATATTTAGTTTGGTAGGTTCCATTTTTTTTATAGCAATAGAAAACAATATTCTGCGGGCCTTGTAAAATCAGTCAAAATACAGTAAAACAGCTGGGAGTGGAAGGGGATTGCTTCAGTCAAAATGGCTGGGAGTGAATGAGTTAAGCTAAATTAAAAACTAAGCAAGTAAATAGTTTAGTTTTAAGATCAGAATAGAAAGATGCTGAATATTATATAATAAAATCCGATGTATTTTGGTGCAATAAGATTACGATCTGCTTTGCTGAACTGAACTAGACTGCCAAACCTGGAATCAGCAGGCGTGTGTCCGTCAGCTTTGACCCCTGCTGGCAAGCCAGTACTGCGAGCTGGAGCCTCCATCTCCACTTTGCTGTACAGTTGCAGGACTTCAGTCTGCAACAGTTGGGTGTTTCTTTTCTGAGCCTGGTACCTGTTGTCGGAGGCCTGCAGCTCTGCCCTGAAGATGAGACGAATATAAGGAAAAGTAATAACAAATACAAGTACAATACAGAGTGGTAAAAAAAAATAAAAATCATGTAAAACAGATGGGGAACTTTAATCATGTTAAACATTTTAAAGTGATGTCGATTTTACCGAAGCAAAACGACAACTCACTTTGCTTGGCATTTCACATCCTCAAGGAACTTCTTCTGCTCCGCAATGAGGTGTTCCTTCTTGGAGAGGAGGATCTCCAGCTCAGCGGTTCTCTGATGTGTTGCCTCAAGTTTCTGGCCCTGAACCAGCAGGTTCTGTCTCAAAGCCTCCACCTCCTTCCTGTAGGAAACTTGCAGCATCTTTGCCTCATGGGTGGTGGGTCGCTGCACATCGTAGCAAAAAAGGGAAAACAACAGTGATGTATGCCTGGTGCGTGTTTGTTATTTTCTACTCCAATTAGTCCTTTAGGAAGCCATCTTGCCACCATACCTTGGTATTATCTGCGCCTATAAACTGCAGTTCCTGCATGGACAGTTTGTGTGCCTCTCCAAGGAGAAGTAGCTGTTTGTTCAGGAAGCTTATTTGCTGTTGGGTGCTCTCACTGTTGCTTAACTGATGGATGGCAAGAGAGAAAAATGGCAGAGAGGAAAAATTATATTACAGCTGGTCAATGGTACTTCATTTATATAGCGCTTTTCCACCTTACAAGGCCCTCAAAGCGCTTTACATTTGACTTCATTGACCTACTGATGACGCAGCATCAGGAGGAACTAAGGGTTCAGTATCTTGCTCAAGGATACTTTGACGTGGTCACAATGGCATGGGATCGAACCTACAACCTCTGGGTTGGGAGACGACCACTCTACCACTGAGCCACGCCGCCCACAGGTCCGGCACTCGTCGGTTTGTATATTCACAGATTTTTGGGGGGAGATTTTTTTTTAAAATATTATTTTAAATATTTTGTTGATTTTTTTAGCAGCTTTTATTCTTTGGGTTACTTCATTAAATGGTGAGCCCGCTTTTGTTCAATTGAGAACCAATGTGCTGGATTTCACCAGTGCTTGGCCCTCGCCTCTTCATTTAACCATGCAGTCTATTTGTTCAAGCTGAAATGGTGAGCTCAAAGTTGACTATGTGGCCGCTGTGATAGGAAATGTAAATTTCCTGAATCAACACAGTTCTTGTAGGATTCCTGCTCGCTTAAGGTCAGAGGAGAACAACATGCAAAACCTCAGAGAGAAAAAAGGCACCACCCCGTGTGGTTGACCCCAAATAACAGAATAAGGGGCATCGCCAAGACAACTGAGCCCGCCTGAGAGAATCTGTTGTCTGCAAATCAGCTGGATGACAGGAAAAATATTAAACAAAATGTCTGCCTGCATTGTTTGTGTCCCACCCGTTGCTTTTGTTTATATTTTGTCACAATATTTTGATTCCCTCCTCTGCATCCTAAAAATGTACCTATTAAAACAATGAAACTGCAAACAAATGCTGTCAGGCTGTTGTGATACAAACATACATGGACCACACGTTAAAAATGTTTACCTTGATGGTCATTTGTTTGAGTAGGTGCCCAGTGTGACAGACTTTGTTATTTGCGCCCTGAAGATCTGCTTCTAATTCCCCCATCCTTTTCTGAGATTCTTGTAACTTGCTCTGCAGACATAGAAAAATAATTGAAAAAAATTATTCTAAAGCTCTAAAATCAACAGACAGACATCCGTAAAATAACATGTACCTGGAGCTCTTGGTTCTTGGTGTAGTAGTCGTCTCGCCCCTGCTGCAGCTGTCTGATCTGACTGTGCAGACGGGTCACCACAGTCTCTCGGTCGTCCCACAGTTGCCTGTAGCGCTGCTGCTCCACCTGCAAACTCTCCCTCAGGGATGAGATGTCCACACTCTGGAGGTTCAGTTGGTCCTTCTGCAGAGATTTGCGCAATTTAGGTACATGAAGAAAAACGGGAAGTGTGCAAAGTGTTCGAACCCAGTTCCCATGGCTTGGTTTGTCTAAAGAATAAAGCTGTTACCCAAGACTTCCAGCTTTATGTGCAACTTGGGAATGCTAACAATGGAAGAAAAACAGTGCTGTGAAAATTACTGTGGCTTCCGAGAAGACTTCAAGACATTTGTTGGTATCCTTGGATGAATTCAATACTCTGATGATGTAACATTGTTCTGATTTGCCATCAGCTACACAGCGAGAAGTGATGACTAATCAAATTTAATTTAGTACCGACACAAACTGTACCTAGTCTAAATGTGGCGTCAGTGAAGGTCATTTACCATCTAGGGGAAACTCCCATTATATATTTATTGAGGGAAGAGGCATTTACTTATTTGCTCACATGGATGAAACACCCGGAGATTAATAACGGCTTTATGAGAGGCCACTATTGGAGGAAATACATAAAGTTCCGACACACGCACACTCACCATGGCATTGTTCTGCTCTTCGAGCGCGGTGGCATTGATGATGCGTCGCAGGAGGCGTCTGTTGCGGACGGCGTGCTGTTCTCTCTTGTAGCGTTCGTACAGCAGCTGGTTGTGCAGCAGGAGCAGCTGGCTCCGCAGCGTGTGAAGCTCGTCAGATGGAGCCGACCCTGAGGAGATCACCATAATAATTGTGCAACAAAAGCATGGTCATAGCCCTGACAAATATGAAATGCCAATTAGTCACAGTTTGCACTTCATAATAGTAAAAGATGAGGAACGTTTTGACTTATGCTAGTGTCTTTATCCATATTCATTAGGTCTGGGTAACGATTCTAATTCTCTCAATTGATTAACAAGAATTTTATTCACATCACTTCAATATGATTTTAACTAATTTGCTCCCAAAAAAACTATTTTTAAAAAAGTGTCCCATAGATTTTTTTTTGTGGGGGGGTCGTTTATGCTAGAGCATACAGAAGGCTTTGATGCTTGCCTCTGAACTGCAGAGAACGGGTTAAGCAGTGGTTGTAATTAAAAAAACGGCCAGCAGGTGGCATCAGAGTATACAAGGTCAGGCAGGGTTATGTTGCAACAAGCTCTTTTTCCCAGTGTTTTCAACAGGTTTGTGAATAATAATTAAACTTAGCTATATTCTAATGCTAAATGCTGCAAAACGGAAACACAGATTCAGATTTTGAAAAAAATATGATGAAAGAAGAGACTCTAATCTTTCTTTTTGTAGGTTCCATGTTTTTATAGCAATAGAACACAATATTCTGCGGACCTTGCAAAATCAGTCAAAATCCAGTAAAACAGCCCGGAGCGAAGGGGGTTGCTTCAGTGAAAATGGCTGGGAGTGAATGAGTTAATTATGGAACATCAATTCTTCTTAAATAACAAGGACATGATTAAAAACTCTGCAAACATCAAATGCCACATTTGCAGAGGCAGTAACTGGTTAAATTATTTAGTTTATTAATAAAAGTAATGTGTTATCACTTAAGTGTTACACAAACATTGACTTGACATCAGCAAGGATGAGATATTTTCATAACTTGAATTTAATAATTGTAAGTCTAAATTAAAAAGTCAGAGTGCAATATGTCAACTCTTTCATAAATGCAAGAAAATTCTATTTGCTTATGAATTTATGGGAAAAATAGATATTAAAATAATCGATTCAAGGTTTTAACCAAGCAGCTATCAACTCAGTGAGTGTGTTTATAAAGAGACTGTCGTGTATGTGGAATGTGGCTTTAAATTCGAAAGGCATGTAGTTCAACTCAATCACACTGAAAAACACTGAAAACATTCTCCCCCATTTTAATTTGCTGCACACGTCTCAACACTCGTGACGCATCACTAGTCATGCTGAATAATGCTCAATATGCAGCATTCAGAATAGCTTATTTTATCAGTGGGCAACAATGTAGAAGAGTGAGTGAATTACCTCCAAAGTGTGTCCAGTCAGCTGACTTACTTGGCAAAGGTAATCTGTAGAAGGAGAGAGCGGAAGGAAAACATTTCCTCAGATGTTTGTCTCCTCTGGAATTCAAATTATGGTAGTCATGATTTATTGGGTTAGGCGGTTCAGATAATGATTCAAAATCATAACATGCTGGGAATGTGAGTTTTTTTTTTTTAAAGATTTGAATGATATCAAAGAGGAGCTGCCTGCACGTAAACAAATACGCCATCTCACCTCTTAAGGACTTTATCATGGGTGTCGCTCCCCTGCTGAACAAGGCGATCCAGCACCTCCAGTGGTGAAGCAGTCATAACCCCTTCCTCTTCCCCGTCCTCCAGCCCCTCTTCCCGTCTTGAGAGTCTCTCCAGCGCCGCTTTGTGGACGGCCTCAGATGTCTTCTGGCCTACGTAAAGAGAGGCCGCCCTGGGCAAAGCCAGGTCAAAGAACACCTCGTATGGCACCGGTGCTGACGTCTTGCTGCACGGACTTGGCGAGAACATCCCAAACTTTCCCGCCTCCTCTTCTGGGGCGGAGGGGCTCCGGTGCAGGTGGTGATCAATTGGGGTGAAACCTGACAGGAAGGGCCAGGACTGATCGAGGCCGACGGCTGAATTCCGGCTGTCTCCCGCCCCCCCTCCTTGTTCACTCCCAACATCACTGGTGTTTGCGGTATTCTCCACTTTGTCTGGCGTAGACACTGCATGGCGTGTGTCCAGGCTGGACCCACCCAGTTGGCTGTTGGTGACTATCTTGTCTTGTGTCTGACAGCCAGTCAGGGTCTCGGTGGTGCGGTAGAAAGGAGAGTCGAAACCCCTCAGGCCTGACAGCTCCTGCGTATCCTCTGTGATCTTGAGCAGCTCCTCTGTGATAGCCGCTACAGTGTTGATTTTTTTTTTTTAAAGAAAGAGAAAAGGACAAATTTGAGAAAAACTACAAAGTAGATTCCAAGCATCCTTCAGGGTTTATCATGTTCAAAATATTTGTCCGAAAAGTATTCCCAAGTGACTCCCAAAATTTGATTGCGTTATGAAAAGCACAAAAAGGTCTGTTCTCACCCTCCTCCTTTTCTTTTTCCGTTCTCAGCTGAAGCTCCAATTCTTGTTTCTTCATAAAAACTGAGAGCTCGGTCAAAGTCATGGACACATTCGCAGCATCTGCAGCATCTAATAAAATGCATAAGTCACAATTGCTATTGAATTCCGAAAATGACAAGGGTTCAACAAAAGCAAAGTTATGTTTTGAAAGGTGGTCAAAACATATTTGAAAATTAAAAAAAAAAATTATTAAAACATATTTGTATGACACTTGACTATGAGCTACAACACACGACAAGATTCAATAAATCAGTCTTGACTGATGAAGTCCCTGACTCGAAACTCAAGTGTCACCTTAGAAATTATCTGTGGGTGACAAATGACTCTCGGAGCTCTTTACAATTGCTTAGTCATCCATCCATCTATTTTCTATACCACGCGTCTTCAATTAGGGTGTGGGTGAGCTGGAGAGTGGAGACTGTCCCAGGAGAAAAGCTACGCAAGCAAGGGGAGAACATGTAAACTCAAAAGAACCTGGGCCAAGATTCAAACCCAGATCCTCTTGACCATGAGACAGACATGCAAACAGGCAGCTACATCTATGTGGTGCCATTGCTTCGTCATTTATCTCAAAAACCCTTTTTAAAACCTTTTTTCTCTCTCTCTTTTTTTTTTAAACAACTACAGTAATTTCTGGACTACAAGCCGCTACTTTTTTCACTTGTATTCAACCCTGCGGCTAATACAAAGGTGCGGCTTATCCATCAGATCACAACGGGGCGCACTATAAAGAAAGCGCAAGAGCATCAGGCAGAGCAAAACAAACCAAGTGAGCCCAAATACAGTAGCAGAGACAATTTGTGCCCTCATTATGGAAAAAAAAGTAGCGGAAACCCGGTGCGGCTTATATGTGTAACAAACTCAAGTATTCCCAAATGTAGCCAGCGCGGCTTATAGTCAGGTGCGTCTTGTAGTCCAGAAATTACTGTACTAAGTAAAAAAAAAATATGTCTCTGACCACACTCAGCTGTCTTCTTGAACAATGTGCTTGTGTAGATGTGAGTGTGATGCATCATAACAAACCTCTGTTTGTGGTGCCGCTTTTCTCAAAGTCTTTCACAGGTTCCTGTCTCACCAGTGCAGGTTTACCACTGTCTACGTGTCTGCGTTCCTGAAAAAAAGTCCCAGTTTGTTTTTAAATACTGTCAAGTCTATTTATATCGCAACAATATCACAAGGTCCTCTAAAAGGGCTTACGCCTCACACCACTTTTTCTCCTCTTTATTTTGTTCTGTGTGCAAAGGTATCAAAAATATTCAAAAAAATGTATATTAAAAATATATTTAAAAAAAAACGTCAGGCTTTTCATTTCAAAATAAATGAACTTGAAATTTTGCAAATGTGAAAAAAAAGTTAATTCATTAAATAACACACAAAACTTTTGTGAACAGTCTGTATACATGTGTAATTCAGCTTACTTTTCTAGGTGGACTGCATTGGACTGTGTTGGCTGGTAATGAGATAATAGGAAAGTCATCTGATAGGGTGGGTGGTGGTGATGAAGTGGCTGGAGTACTGGAGGCAGATGTTCCTTTCCCCCCTGCTCACATTAAACATACATACATACTTCAAAACACAATTCAAGAGTTATTATTTTAAATCAAACTGAAACAGTGGAAACAAATGTATTTTGATGTAAAAACTAATCAGAGTATGTAAGTGTCACTTCCAGAGTAATTAATGAATAAGACTTGTTAGAGATGTTTGTTTACATGTGTAACCCACCTGAAGTGGAGTGGAAGCGGCCGGGAAGGTGTGAGGCACTGTGGGAGAGCTCAGAGTTAGGCGACATGCCCCTGGATGAAGGGGGCGTAGCCATTCCACACAAAGAGGAGGGGCTCCACAGTGGGTCCTTCCCGCCATTGGAGGAGTTAGGTTCACAGGTGGAGTTCTGTAAAAGAAAAAAGAAAAGGAGAAGTTTAATGCTTGTTGGTTCTGTAACTTTTCTTTAAGTTATGCGCCACCAGCCACAACATTAAGCGATAGAGTGTGAAGGAATATTTTATAAAGTGTGTTGTAATACATGAACTATTATTTTAAGCATGTTTGAGAGTTACTAATATTTTTAAAATGTTTTTATTGTAAGGTCTTTGTCTGGAACATCCCGTGCAGTAAATCAGCCTGCCTTTAGCAAGATACATTAATAATGCTTAGTAATAATAATGCTGCCATTGACACTTACCAATAAGTTCAATATTGCTCTTCAAATTGTGTAGAACTTTAATATTTTGTTGTTAGCAAATTTAGCTATTTATCTGAGATAAATGTTAGGATACTTGAATATTACAAATGGACATAATCGTACTATTTAACAGAACCACACGTTCCAGATTATATGCTTGTTTTAGAAGAGGGGACACATTCAGGACACCGTTCCACCCTAGAGCATGATGAGCCTCCATAATTGTCCAAAAAAATATACAGATACGAGTAAAAGCTTTTAAAGTACATCTTACCTGTCGTTTGGTGGTCTGCGGGCTACGGTTGGTTGACTGTGTCCCTGAGAAGGGGGGCAAAGACAGGGGTGGAGGCAGCGGCTGCCGTGGAGTGGAGAACGGAGTTGATGATGAGCTTCCTGTTGTCAAGAGGACAAAGGGTTTCAAAATTATATATGTGATGGTTATCAATAATATTTTCTGACTTAATGTTTACTAAACAAAATGTAAAGGTTCGCTGGAAAATGCAATACTGTAATACAATACTCAGACAAAATTTACATACATTTTTATGGTACCAGAGTGTATAATTCCAAACATTACATTTATATGAATATAAGTGATTAAGTTAATTTGATCAAATAATTTAAATTTGTATTTGCTAATGACAGCTTTATTTGATTTAAGCAAGCAACTGATGGCCATGATAAGAATTGTTGAATTAAAGGTTTGTTTTAATGCTTAAAAAAATGCAATCGTATAGTGAATGTATAATGTGCAAAGCATTGTGTAGCTTGAGAAAAATACGTGTTTTTAACGAGCTCTCAACATTTGACCATTTTCAACAGGAATGAGGAATATAAAAAAAAATTCAGGTTTTCTTTATACCATATATTTTAGATGGTAATGGACTTCTATAGGAACTCAGAATGACTCGATTCAGGCAAACAAGTAACTACCGGTAATCATTTGACATTGTATTTTACTATCTTTTAGTAAAGTAGTCAATCTGACAATTGAAGGATAATTGTATTTTATCATTAAAATCATTTCAGTCCAAAAAGCTTCACCATGCTGGTGTATGCAAACTTTGCAGCTGTGATATAAACTTTATATTGGGTAGGTTCTTCAACACATTTTTTTTAAGCACTACATAATATGACTTTTCTCTCGCTTTTTTTTCTTTATAACTAACCATAGCTGCTGTAGAGGTCTGTGTAGGGGCTGGAAGTGCAGTCTTGTGGTCGCAGATGGATTTGAGGGTAAAAGTTTTCAGGCATGGTGGCATATCCCTCCTCACAGGAAGCCTCCTTGGGGTCGAGAGACACTTTGGCACATTCAATGACGATATCATGGATTTCATACTTTTTCCACCTAAAGCAAAAAAGAAAAAGAAAAAAGAAATACAATAAAATCAGGGTTCCCTAACAAACAGTGAACATGCCTGGAAGACACTGGAAGATGGAGTGAGACTTGCCTGGTGGGATCAAGCTCATGATCCTTGGTTCCTGTCACCAGTTCAGGGTGGATCCGGACATGTTCAAGCATTGGCTGAGTAAAGAGGTTTTTAAGGAATTTCAATCCATCAAATAAGAAAAAAAAAAGAGAAAAAACAGCAGTGTATTTTAGTAACTCACCTTGACCACCTCTTCAAATGTTTCCATGTTTTCCTTCATACTGTAGTGAGAACGCAGGTAGGACACAAAGTTGCAAGGGTACATGCCATATAGACGGTGGAAGAGTGAATAGACGCTGGCGTGAAGGTGGATCAAGTAAACCTCTGAAACATGACCTGAATGGATAAAAAAAACAACAACAGCAAATCATGAGTGACAAGGCAAGAAATAAGCATATGGGTGCAAATAATGTTGGCCAGAACTGAACAGGTTTTGCAGGAAATGGAAATCATATCTCACCCGGATTCTTGAGGTTCCAGGATGCCAAGCGACCAAAAATGTCAAAGTACTCCCACAGGTGTTGTTTTCCCGCTTGAGGAATCATGGGAAGCAGCGTGATCAGCACCAGTACCCCAGTTATCAGCACCACGACATCCGTGTCAGTCTGCCAAGGCAAAGACAAAAAGCCGTTTTTATAATATTATGAAACAATGGCCATTTTTTAATTGTTTTTTTAATTATATTAGTGATTGAATATTTGCTTCACTTTAGTAAACAGTTCAACATTTTCATTTTCAACTCAACTAAATAGCATTCTATTTCAGATTGTTTTTGCTCAGAGCTTTGTACAATAACACCATCAAATACTAGTGCACTTATGAATGCCTGCTAACCCAACGAAGAAGCTGCTGAACCAGTGAAGAAAATGTGCGCACGTGGCGTACGTGCGTTGAATGAAAGTGTGGGTTAACGTTGAGAAGAAAATTCATTAGCAACAAAAAAAACAACAACACTAATTATCTACACCTACTAATATACAATTCTTACATCATGATAAATTTTTCAACCATACTGCCAAGCACGACTTCCAAGCACTGTGACAAATATGTAATGATTCCATCCTCTCACACGTGTTACCTTTAGGCATTTGAGCAGCGACACCAGAAGAGGGTATCGGGCAATCTTGTGGATCCAGGACGGCTGCTTGCGGATGACGTGGCCAAGAATGGTGAGCGTGGGCAGCCGGCAGGCCTGTTTGGTCATACACTCATTCATCTTGTCCAGCAGGTGCTGTGAGGCCAAATAGAGATAGATAATCTGATAAGACACTTACTGAAAGATTGTTTTTTTTTCATAAGTCAGATACACAATTATTATATAATTAATAGAATCCTATATTTTTGTAATGATGTTGCATGTCAGAATTGTTTAAGGAATTTCACACATGAATCCACAAGCAAATGAAAAATGCTGATCAGCTATCAAATGATGTGTTTTTTTTCATCCCTCTATCTTTTGTATTAGCATTTGAAACAGCGTCCTCTTAATTCAAATGAAGTGGCGTGAATGAATATTCAAGTTTAGTAACCTTGTCATGTGGCTCTCTGACTGAGCAGAGGATATGCATGGCCTCTGAAGAGTTTGTTTCTAAAAAGTAGTCCACCAGCCCGTTGAGCAGCACAGACCCTCGTTCTACAAATACATGACACAATGTTGGCACGTTTTGACACACATATCCAAGCAGATACAGTATGATTCCAAAAGTGATGATACCAGTGCTGAGTTGCTCATTAATAAGGCCTCTGATCTCTTCTAGCTGATGGAGGTCCGAGGTCTCCAAAAGCGGGAGGAGGTCCCCCATGCTTGGCTGCTCCCTCGCCATGGTGGCAGTGCTCTTGGTGGAGGCAGTGTCCTTCTCACGCCGTGTCTTGACCTTCCTTCCTGCCTGGAGGACTCTCTTGGGGCCACCCACCAATTCAGTCTCCAGGCACCTCTGAATCACAAACAATGATGCCAAAAATGTCACAAATTA
Organism: Leptonotus elevatus; assembly: GCF_054856555.1. Lineage (NCBI taxonomy): Eukaryota > Metazoa > Chordata > Actinopteri > Syngnathiformes > Syngnathidae > Leptonotus > Leptonotus elevatus. The sequence goes on from NC_141253.1 coordinate 9,909,261, forward strand.
GTCAAGAAAGCACTTGGGTGTATGTAGTCAAAAATGTTTATCATAACTACAATTTACATATAGCGCTATATAATGTACGCAGGATTCTGTCTGCAGTTTCAGTACCGTTATTCATGATAAATAAGGACAGATCACATGTCTCTAAATTACAGCTTATTAAACCTTTTATCCACTGAAGTCATATGTCAGGCAAAAAAACTCCCCACAGAGAAGAATCTTAAGTGAGAGTAAGCATGTTGTCATTTCCACAAATCGAAGCTGACAAACGTTGGTTATTTCACAGAGGTCACTTTGAAGCTGTATCGCAGTCACAAATTTGGAACTCAGTCATGAATTGCGGTCGGGGAAATCGAGGGACGATTTTGCAGTCACGGTCATTTTGGGCTGTGTGAGCGTGCAAGCAGCAGAAGCAGGTCAGTAGAAGCAACAAGAGACGCCCTCGCTGTGATCTCAGACAGCCTGGGAATGCTCGGGAATACACAAAGGCCCTTTATGCAGCACCAGCGCTTCCAGATTACATTTGGCTGGGTGTAAGCATTTAGCAGCAACTTCTTTGCTCTCGCACGAACATCTCATAAGGGCAATGCTTTTTCTACTAAACGGTTCTCGTATTAATGTGCCCTAAAAGACTGCACATCAACGCAAGGCTGTATATACAGTATGGGATGCACAATTTTTTTTAGATAGAATACAACTACTTACATTTGAGTACTAACTGTATTTCCCTATGCCAAGTACAGAAACATGATCAAGCATTTATATCTTGCAATTGTGATGAAAATGTGTTGTTCAAAAACAAAGCTTTCTTGAACATAATTTACACCCCCCCCCCCCAAATTAGTTTTGCTTACATGTAGCCTCGAACAACGCATTTTAGTTATGTGCTATCTCATTTCGAACACTAGGGGGCACTGTGTAAAATTCATACATACAGAAGATAAGAGACAAATAAGAAATGAAGAAGAATGGCCAGTCTGGGGGATACCCCAAGGAAACTTTAGGTCAATTATATCGCCTCAAGATTGAAAGGCTGTATGGATTTTAGACAAGAAAGAGTACAGATAGTAAGATTAGATGGCTGTAATGCGTCTTTAAAAGATCAGCCACAGAGGTAATTTGTGAGCAAATTAATTCTCGCCTATTACACTGCCTAGTCAGCTTTTTAGAGTTTGGGAGATAAAGTAACCACACAACATTCATTCATTCATTCTCCGAACTGCTATCCTCACTCCTATCGCAGTTGTGCTGGAGCAATCTTTGAGCGAGATGCAGAGTACACCCTGAGGTGGTTACCAGACAATCACAGGGTACAAATAGACAAACAATTATTCACATGCACACCTACGGACAATTCAGAGTTCACAATTAACCTACCATACATATTTCAGGGAAAAAGGAGGACACCCATGCAAACTCCACACAGGACGTCCGAAACCTGGATTTGAACCTACGATCTGCACTGTGAGATAGATGTCCAAACAAAACCAGTCGTCCAACAACACACAGTCGGTAGTTAACTTTTGTTAACTATTAAGTTTTGTTAACTATTTCCTTTTGTGAGGGGGCTTGGCACGAGTGCAGACTTTGATGGGTACTGCCGGCTGTGAAGACGTGTCCAGACCATGCTAATCAATGACAGCATAATAAATTAGCGATTTAGCATGATTTGGGGGAAATGTGTTGATGTTGGTGCACAACAATATATGATAGCAGTGTAAAGTGTACCTCTACATCACTGGCTGCTATGGGCATAAGTGAAGAAACTCATGGTGTGGCCTCCATTGTCCCCTGACCTCAACCCTGTTAAGAAACGTTAGAGCATCCTCAAGCAAACATCAATGAGGGTGGGAGGCAGTTCACATCCAAACAGTGGCTTCGGGAGGCTATTTTGATACTTTGCAAATAAATTCAAGCACAGAATGCGCAAAAACACACAAGTTCATTGGATGCAAGACTAGCAAAGCTGCTATCAAATAAGAGGCCCTGTGTTCAAATGTAACTTGGACTGTTAGGATGTTTGTGACTGATTTTAGCAAATCCCAACCGTCTAAGTTAGTGCATTTTAATAAGAACATCGAAAAAAATACTCTCACGGGAAGGTTTGTCTAAAAACGTTCAAATGATTCACTCACATAAGATGACTAAAAATGTTGAGTGTCATATGCGTGAAGTATTTAAAATAATTTGAGAAAATCATCATTTGTGTGATGATTTGTAACGCGGTGTGTGCTTGTGTGTGTGCGTGTACTGACCATTGCCTGCTGCTGCTTGTCGTAAACAACTCGCAGAGAACAATGGCCAGGGTTGGGTTTACATCATCCGATTATACAAATATGTAGCCACCGTTGCTCCGCAAAGCAGGCGCAGTCTCCAACACCACACCGCAAGCAGGGAACGTGCAAGGAAATGTTTGAAGGGTCAACCTCTGTTGAAAATCCATTACCGCGGGTCTTTAAAAAAACAAGTCAGTCCCACCGCCAAGAGCTAACGTTAGCTGGCAGCAGCGACCCAGACTCGGTCGGAATTTAATCGTGCCTATCAAACACAGTAAATCGATGGAGAACGAGCCATATAATCATCCGTTCATAAAGCAGCATGAGCGCGCAGAGATTATTTATATTAAATAAATTTGAATCAAAATAATCGCAGCTGTTTACCTGTTAGAGTAGCTTCACTCCACAGGGCGCCGCCATCTTGAACACCTCACAGCCCATCCCACCACAATAGGCTTCCGCTGAAAAGCTGCATGCAAACTAATCCCACTAGTTAGCGCCCTGAAATCTCCCAGACTAAAACCCTTTAGCTCATTCACTCAGATAAAGTACAACTCAAACACGTGACTATAGCAAATACTGATCGAGGTTGATTTTGATGCGTGCTCAATAGGAATAATCACTCTCTTGTCAGCGCGATATTGTTTGTCCCATCGCCTCATTTGGCGGATGTCTAAAGTTTGTGTGATGCGGTTTCGCGTGACCCACATGTTGACAGCGCACGCGCAGATACTTCACCAATCACGTCGTTTGGTGATCAATAAGTGGCCCGAACAGGGTTAAATAAAGTAAACATTCGAGAATATGTATATACAAATTTAGAAAAATAGTAACTGCTAACGACTTGTTAGCTTTATGCTCTAGCTCCTATGTAGTTCAGTCCAGTTTCAAATAATCACATACCTTATACTGTACATACTTTCTGTGGAATGAGCTGTTAATATTATACATTAGTTTATACACCCTCACCTTTTGACCCCCGATCCATTTTTCACTCACTGCTCATGTGATTAGGTTTACATTTGCCAACCTTGCTTTATCTGTTCAATTCAGATACAGAAAATACTTTACTTAATTCAGTTTGTTTTTATATGATTTGAAGATGGCTTATCTTTACAATAGGTACTGCATACAGTAGGCCTACACTCACCAACACTCGGGTAATGAGATTTAATACAAGGTGGTCCTTTACAACTAAAATAATGTGCGATATTGATTGATACTTGATAATTCAGTTTCATTGTTGCTGTTGTTGTTTACAGTGATGCTGAATTTGACCAGAGGGTTTCTAATAATTAGACTTTTATGTGAAACACTATTATAATCAGTAGGACGCTGGTTCAGTATTTCATTTGAATGCCTTAGTGAGCCCTTATATGTCTTCGGAACTTCTTGATCTTGCAAATCAGATCATGCCAGAGTGGTGACATTCCACGCACAGAGCCAGCTTTCAAATTGTAGTAATGTGTGTGAGAGAGAACTGAGTGGAGCAGGAAATTTGAACTGTTCCTTCCAGTTATTATCTTGGGGAATGGGAGGTTCTAACAGACAAAATAACTGCTGTTGGGAAAGTGCAGTTGTTTGTTTATAATCAACCTTGAGTTGCTGCAAGCATGCAAGTGATGCCATGCACGCTTTTATTGCGAGATTACAATTTCAGAATCTCAACGCCTCCATACTGTTCAGTGGAGATGTCAATCATTGTCCTCTCTTTCCACAACATGTAAACTGCCATGACAGGAAATAAAATTGTGCACCTCCTGTAGTCATGAAGGGAGCACACGGGTCTTATTCTCTCCGGTCTCTGGGAAATATGACCACAATTTTATACACTGACTGTGAACAGCCAACATAAAGACTGTGATCTGGCACAGCGAAGGTGCTCGCAGGATTGTTTCCATGCATATCATTGACTGGTTTTATATTTTTACAGATTGTATTTATGAAGTTGACTTATTTGAACTGTGTTTTATGTTAAAAAAAAATGTTTATGTTGTTTAATGTTTTTTTTTTGTTTCGGCTGTGTTGTAACTTGTTTTTCAATGTGCACACTGCGCACACACAGTAAATTGAGAACGTATCAACTTTGTCCACAAGATGTCGCACTTATACTTACTCCTGTTTGAGCACTCGTGCTGAAATATAACAGTAGCCGAGCACATCTCCTAAAAAAAAAAAGTATTACATTTGTTATTGCATTCATAACCATCACAATGTATTGGTTTTTATTTTTATTTTGGGCATTCCACGTGTCACTTTAATTCACTACCTTGCGTTCGGCATTTTAGAAAAACACGCCCTGACGTGTGAGAAAATCTGTCACCACTGATTATTAAATTGCATACACCAGTAAATAGTGAATTAAAAAGTCAACACATTCTCGCAGACTGGTTTGGTGTGTGTATCTTTGGAGGTGCTCGGTCCCATGACCGTATGTCACCATTTAAATCACATATGCGCAGGACTTTCAGTAGCAGTGGTACAATTGTCAATTAAATATCGAAATAATAATAATATGAATAATAATCGTTTTATATGATAATACGACTTTTATCTGAACTTCAATTCTTATTTTTTTTACAGTAGAAATGCAACCGAAATAATTACATTCAAATAAACAAATAAATAAAAACACCATAACACCCGAAACGTGCAAGAACTCATCGGCATCTGCATTAAATGTTGTCAAGTTTGTATAACTTTGGCAATTTTCCGTTTTATATCCCCCCCTGCAGCTGTGTGTTTAGTGTAACTGTACAAGCAGGAGGCCCCGTGAGTCTTCTACGCAAATTGCCTTTTGCAGGTTGGCCCTACCATTGGTTGAAACCACAGTCAGATTCCCCGGCGAAATTATCTGATTGGAAATCAGGGAGGGGAGAAAAAGAAAGAGCAACAAGTGCGATGCTTTTTCGATGGTTTGCTTTTGGGACTTGAAGGAAAGGATTTTTTTTAGTCACACGCACTAAAGATCTGGACGTCCAAAAATATTTTATTTTTTAAATTGGATCTTATTGAGTGAGGTGAGTTGCTAATATAATTTCAAAGTTAAGGCTACACGTTGTTTTTGGCTTGACTTTATCGCATACAATTTGACATGTTAAGATGTTTTTTTTTTAAAAAATATTTATAGCATAAATACAGTGTATACTTTTACAATAATTTGCATACTAAAACATTCTTCCCAATTTAAATCTTATGTAAAGTGTAATGTAAATCTTGATTTTAAAAAACATTTGAAATTTCTGTTTGACAAAACATGAGCTTTGTTTAATAGAAACTGAATTTAATATTAACTTATTTACTTAGAGTTAAAGCAACGTGTTATTTGTGCTTGTAGAGTCGACATGCCTCGATCATTCCTGGTGAAAAACAAACGGAGCACTTCATTTAATGTGCATAGATTGTATGAAGACAAGACAGGTAAGTTTGAAATATAAACTATGACAAAAATATTAACATTAATTTCAATAACTTAGCAATTATTAGGACTATTGTCAACTCCATTCATTATTATTCACCACAGCTCAGTTAATCCATGGATACATTAATAATTAATTTCAGATAAAAGAGGAGTACATTTTTCATTTATTTTAATGTAAGAGAACCAAAATGGTCTTATAAGCTTGAATCAACCAAACTGTTTGGATTTAATTTAAAGGAATCTCACCTCAGAGCACAGACTCTTCAGACGGGCCTCAATTTGAAGGTCCTCATTCGCAACCAGAACCCAGGCCATTAGAAAAAGACAAGCAAGAACTTCGGAGTCCTTTAACTGTGCACGCAGAGCCCACCAGACCCCCTGTGGCTCCACCAAAGCCATACTACCCAACAGGTGAGCATTTTTTTTTTGCAGGCATGACTCTAATTGCAGTAATTAAAAATATATAATTCAAACCCAAACTCCAAAGTCCATGTTTTCCTCTTCGGTGTGGGCCAGACGATCAACCTGCATGTCTACAAAGATTGTGTGGCATTTGCTATGTTCAGTTCTATTGTATTGACCAATTAAGAGGTGGTAGAGAAGGCTGAGAAAATGCATTACTTCAAAGGGGAAAACTTCTATTAAATCCATCTTTTGACACAATTTCTGGAGCCTTCCTTGTAAGCATGTTTTTTTTTTTTTGCTCCACAGATGCTCGTATGGCAGAATTCCCTTCTTACTATAAACCAACATATTCCTGGGAGCAGGTTCCCTCTCCTTATCAGTTGGGTTTTAGCCCCACGGTGCTACAGCATGCCACCAGTTTGTACAACACACACATCAGCCGCAGCCCACAGCACCAGCAGCCTTTGGACTGTACGACACATTACTCCCCAAGCTCCAACACCTACCACTGTATCACCTGTGATAAGGTATGTTAAAGGGATACTTGACTAATTGAGACATTTTCAGCAGTAAAAAAATATATATATTTTGTTCAGAATTAATTCGCTAACTTCATTACTTTTCATGTACAATTAATACCTTTAAAAGCAATTTTTTTTTCACTTGCTGTCGACTGGAGAAGACATCATCTGTGCTGAGGAAATAGGTAACGACCAATCACGGCTCACTTGTTCTCTGGATTTGGTCAGCAAACTGAGCCATGATTGATCGTTACCCGTTTCCTCAGCATGGGTGACGTCATCTTCAGTCGACAACAAGTGACAACATTTGCTTTTAAAGGTAATAATTGTTCATAATATGAACTCATATGAATTTATTATTTAATTCCTTATTTGTATTATGAATAATGAATGTATTATTTAGAACTAATTATGTTATCACATCACTTATAGACAACATATTATCTTCTTACTGTTGAAAATGGCTCAATGAGCCAATATCGCTTTAAGTTAGAAAACTATCAACATAGAAGATCTCGCCCTTTGATTAAAAAAGTGTTTCTAGTTAATTGTCATGACATTATAATTACATTATTATAAATCTTAATTCAACATTTGGAAGTGAAAATAGGTTATACCAGTCATTTTAGCTCATTATTTTAATATCATCATGTGTTGCTACTACTATTTAATGTTCAATATGAATAGCTTGTACTGTAACTCAATTTTTGGATTATGATATGCCTGATGTTTTTTTTTTAATACAAACCAAAAACTTGAGATCTAGCCTCCACTTTTCAACCTCCCAAAATAGTTTTAAAAAATTGGGTGTAATAAGCATTATTATTACTATTATTATTATTATTTATTTATTTATTTTTATATTTTTTTAATGTAAATGTACTTTTTTTTAATCATCATCATCATCATCATCATTCTTAGTAATAGTAGTAGTAGTAAGAGCAGTAGCAATAATAGTATTAGGTACATGTTTATACAGGCAAGGGCTCACAATTTGCCAAACAGACGGTCACACTCTGTTCTAGCTGATAGTTGTATTCAGTTCTAATAAAGCACAAAAAATCGTTAACAACTGTTGACATATCAACTGTGCTTCAGGTGTTTTCAACGCCTCACGGCCTGGAGGTTCACGTCAGGAGGTCCCACAGTGGAACGAGACCTTTTGGGTGCAGCATCTGCAGAAAAACCTTTGGCCACGCAGTCAGTCTCGAGCAACACATGAATGTCCACTCCCAGGTACAATCCCTGAAATACTGTCTATGATGTTAATTAAAAACGATAGAATACAGAATATATGTTAGTGATATAGATTTATCGATTAGATTAGGAATGTCCGATACCACTTTTTTTTTATTAGCACTCAACACATGAGTAGAGACCGATACCAAGACCAAGTACCAATTCCACTTGTAGTTTTGATTTGAACCCCCCCCCCCAAAAAAAAAGATGACCGATAATGTTAAAGAAAGACTTATATACCACAATATATACACATATCGCAATATAGCATTTTTCCATAAAATTGCCATTTTCTATTCTTCTCATTTCTTTTCTACATCGTGTTTTATCCAGGAAAAGAGTTTTGAGTGCAAGATGTGTGGGAAGTCCTTCAAGCGCTCCTCCACTCTGTCCACGCACCTCCTCATCCACTCTGACACGAGGCCGTACCCGTGTCAGTTCTGCGGGAAGAGGTTTCATCAAAAGTCCGACATGAAGAAACATACATATATTCACACAGGTATATGACTTAATAAATCATGTGGGGTACTTGTGTGCATGATTGATGAAGACCGATAAGCAAAATGTATCTCTTATCATGTAGCTGTGGTTCAACAAAAGTATAGGTAGAAATGTAAACATTATCTTAATAGTATGGTTCGTTGCTCCCACCTTAACTGTAGTGACAAAACCAGATTTTCGAGACGCAGAGTGATTTGAATAAAGCGGGCAGCTGCTCTTTTAAACAAATAATTAGGAAATAATCCAAGATTTTATGGTGTCGATTTTCTTTTCTTTTCTTTTATTTTTTTTATTTTTTTAACCAGTTGTGTTTTCCATTTCTTAGGTGAGAAACCCCATAAGTGCCAAGTGTGTGGTAAAGCGTTCAGCCAGAGCTCCAACCTGATCACCCACAGTAGGAAACACACAGGCTTCAAACCATTCGGGTGTGACATTTGCTCCAAAGGCTTCCAGCGCAAAGTGGACCTTCGCAGGCACCACGAGAGTCAGCACACCATCAAGTGACATGTCAACAGTGAACATTCATATATTACCATATTACCAGGGGCGGGGCTCAGCCCCCTGATCCCAATATCAAACATACAGTGCGTTCTAGTTCATTTAGGTACGTACACATTACTACGTGACTGAGCCCAATGAGTTAGTTTGCATTGTTTGTTATGTTGTTTAAAATAATTTCAAATAAATAATAATAGCAGATGTTATTATGATATACCTGTTTAGGGCTGGCCCCTTTAGCTAATGAAACCTGAGGCAGATTTAGAAGTATATTTATTGAGTCAATATCACCTTAGGTTGCCTTTGTGTCTTACTTACTCCGTTTGACCACCCAAAAGTTAGGATTTTCCCAACTTCATATTCATTGTATTATGTATATGTTAGAAATGCGTATTTATCAAGCTCCAACATTTTTCTCTTGAATTAATTGGAAGCTGATAATATACACCGATGCCTTCTTAAAATAATGGCTTAAGTCATTTTTTCAGATTTTTTCACGAAACACAAAAAAATGAACGATTTGCATCATGAGGAGATGATTTAGGCATAAAAAATGAAGAAAAAAATGACATAGGCAATTATTTTAACAGGGTGATGACATACAAACATCACAATATGTTAGCTTACTGATAGGGTGGAAAATGACGCGGTGGAATTTTTTTTGCAAACACAAAACAGACGTTGGACCTTCATTTAGCAAGATGATTCGCTTAGGAAGCTAACTGTACTCTTCAACAAATATAGTATTTAAAATTTCTGGAAGATTTTATGTGAATTGCTATCTATGACAGAGTGGACATTACACTTCACAACATCCAACTAACTACACACATAATGTGATGAAAATTACAAAGCATAATATGCTGGTTCATCCTACATTGAATGAAGACAAAATGCTTTTATTAATGTCACTGAAAACATAATTCATAACTTTTTTTTTTTTTTTTTTTAAGGTGCAGTTACCCTGTAATGACAGTAATTATTTCAGGGACGCATGCAAAATGTTCAATATGATCATGAAAATAGAATATCCTTGATCCAGATGACACATTTTTATCAAATAACTTGTTATGGTGACAATAAATCAAAAAAATATTCACACTGTACTGAGTAGAGCTGTGGGACATACCAAAATCAATAAATCATACATTCAATTACAATTATGTGTGCAATATTTGGCCACTTTATAAGACCTCAGAGCTTCATTATTATTCTACATTTTCTTGATTGTGATAATTACGCCAAAGGCACTTTAAAGTGATGTTGGCCCTATTATCTCAATTTACAATTTAATACTGATACAAAGCAAATTTTGTGGAGTAAATTTTACTCTGAAAAATACTTTATTCAGTCCCGGTCTAAACAGAGTAAACTTTATACTCGGAAGAGAATAAAATAAAAAAATAAAAAATAAAAAATAAAAAAGCCAACCTAACCACTGACCCATGCCACACCTACTCTGTGCAGGTCTCAGGTGGAAACCTCGTATCGCTCCATTTTTGGTCTCCTTAGGGACGTATCAGCAAAATGTTAGATAACAATAAGTCTAGAATAGTTCCATGCTGAAGGTTGCGAGATCGTTCCTTAACCATTGAGTGTTTTGTTGTTGTTAGTGGAAAAGTTTACTCTCTTTAGAGTGGGACTGAACACAGTCTTTTTAAAGCAAAATTTACTTTACAAAATGTATCGTGTACTGCTGACCATATTACTATGACATCATATCCTATTATTGGGAACTCACAAACTCACAAATGTCAATTTAGCAAACACTTTGATAAATGTATTTTGCCCCACAAAGACCACAACACTCAGGGCCCTCAGAGGCCAAACTAACAATCTCCAACATTTCAAATCGAAATACTGCACCACAGACTTGTGTCATAAAATCTGCCCTGAAACATGAGTGATAACAAGTTCCTGTGCTGCCAGTAGAGGAATGATGTAGGCTACAACTGTATGACATCGCACCAGCTGTTGCTGTGCATTGTGCGACTGGGTAGTATCAACTGCGTGTGCGCATTTCCGTTTGCTTTCCATTGTTAATCAATTCTAATGAAATGCATTGTAATTCCTACTGTATTGAGTTAATATAAATAAAAAAACGTTCCTGCTTTCAAGTATTGTATTGTCTGGGAAATGTGTTGTTGTCTATTAGGTCCCAGAATTATACCTACATATGAATTCTTTGCTATCATATTTAAAATGTGTATGGATGTGACGTGAGAATTGTAAATGGTCTTTATGAAAATAAAGAATGAGCTGAAGCTGTGGTTGTTCTGTCCTCTTCCCTCCAGGGTAAAATACATGTAGACTGTTAGCCTAGTAAAATGATGTGATAAACTCTGTCAACACGCCCCTTCCCGCTCATCCTGGTTTGGTTCTAAGTGTTCGCCCTAGAAAAAGGTCACGCATATTCCTCCATTAAATTAACTCATTCACTGCCATTGACGGCTATAGATGTTAAAAATTCATTTGAACTATTTTTATTAGTTTAACTTTATTATTTTTTTTACTTTCGTTAACAAGAGTATGAAAACCTAGATTTTTTTAAATTGTACATTTGGAACAGATATAAAATTTGTGATTAATTGTGAGTTAACTAGTGAAGTCATGCGATTAATTACGATAAAAAAAATAATAATCGCCTGACGCCCCAAATTTTTTATAATCTTTAAGTTGCGTCAGGCGAATAAAATTTTAAAATTTAATTAATCGCATGACTTCAATAGTTAACTCATGATTAATCACACGTTTTATATCTGCTCTCAATGTACAATATTTTTTTCCCAGGTTTTCATACTCTTGTTAACAAAAGTGGAAACAATTTTAAACTAATAGAAATAGCTCAAATTAATTTTTGACATCTATAGCCGTCAATGGCAATGAATGAGTTAAGAACATGTATCGATTTTTCAAATAGCTTCACTGAACACTTTCAGTACAAATACAGTGGAAGAAAAACACAGTGAACCCTCCAAAATCAAACACAATCCATTCTGGTAGCTCTTTAAAAAAAATGCCAACAATATAATTCTGGTTGAACTTCACATTTTAAGGTGTTCTTGTTTACTTTGGAGGTTGTCACTGTCTCAAACTTTGCGTCCATTTTCCAGTTTTGCACTGCATACTAAGAGATTTTTCTCATTTTTGGTGGCAGTGAGAGTAGCAAAATATTACAAACAATATGACACGCAATACAAACACAACAGCTATATTATTAAATACAAATAATACTTCTAAATTAATCTTTATAAAGAGAGAGCAAAAAAAACACCTCACCTATTTACTGATAAAAATGTAATCTTGCATTCAAATGACATACAAATAACCAATCCCAGGGAATACAAAAAAACGTTCGATTGAGTCCTTCTTTTAATTTGACAACTGAAACTGTAATCACAGCTGGAAATCAGAATTACACAAACCAGCAGGTGAGGCTTTATTAAAGTTTGGCCACGCGCGCACACACACACACACAAACACACACACACCTGCATACGTCCATTGTTGCTGCTTGGTTTTAAGAGTGCACTGAGTTGACTGGGATACAGGGATTAACTAATAGGCTGTGAAAAAAGGGATTGATTGCTTTGTCAACTGTCACCACACCCAGCCAACACATTGGATTTACTTTAACAAACAGTCTAAGGAAAACTCACCACCTTCCTCAAACACCAAACCAGTTAGCACTTTAAGATGCTTCGGGCAAATCTGATCATCATCAGGGTTTGTTTAATCTAAGAAACAGGATGAAGCAGCATTGGAAGATAACAACCAGCTACAGTACATGTATTTTAAAATGCATTATATTTAAGACGCACACTGAGTACACACAGTTAGTGACAGGGGGGACCCAATTGAGCAATGCTGCCACCACATTATGACAACATTTTGTTTTCCCAGTTTAACTCATTCACTGCCAATGACGGCTATAGACGTCAAAAATTCATTTGAACTATTGCTATTATTATTATATTATATTATTATTAGTTTTTAATTGTAATTAATCACATGACATTACTAGTTAACTCAAGAGTAATGTACAAATTTTCCCTAGGTTTTCATACTCTTGTTAACAAAACTAATAGCAATAGTTCAAATGAATTTTTGACGTCTATAGCCGTCAATGGCAGTTAATGAGTTAATGACGCTGATCTCAAATGTATTCAGCTGGTTTAAGGCCCATAAGTAACAAATGGTAGTGTAACATAGTACGGGCAGTACAATTTACGGTTCTGCAGAAATCAGTGTCTACGTGGGCAACAGAGCAGATGTGGAGGCTTGCTGTTTGGCAAACAAATCTGAGGTCTTTATGCAAAACTTGTGGATATCACAGAGGAAACAAGGCCCCCTGTGTATGTGTAACAGTTACAGGGCTGCGGGGACATCCTGGTCTGAGTGGGACTGAGCTAATCAAAATCCAACACATGTAACTAACAGAAAAGAGAGGAGGAGGAGGAGGATCATTGTGGGTGGGGTGTGCAAACAGGAACAGGTTACGAATAGGGGAGGGGTCGTGCGTAGCCTCAGGAAAAACGGGAGAAAAAGGTGCAAGACATGCAGCATCACCAGAAATATGACTGCTGGTGTAAAAAAGCTTTACGTATAAAAACATTTATGTGATTTATTTTTCCTTTCAGTTGTGTAAAGCAGAAAAACGTGTTACATTTTAACCCTGTAGATTCTCACCCCTTCACATTTGCATATTGCTCCAGGTGTTGTAAAAGTTGCAAATATATTGTACTTGATTTGCTTTCTAACTGTGCAGCTGCAGGTCAATAAAAGGTTCACTTGCAATGCTGCAGAATTTGCAGAAAAGGGAACAAGTTTTGTACATTTAAAGCTGTTTTATAAATGAAAGTGCCAGCAATTTTCTGATAAATCTGAAAGCGTTAAGGATTATTGCAACAACAAGAAACACAAAGATAGAAGTTCTAATTTGGGGGGGCAAACATATGGTATTTTACAAAAATGACACCTTAATCTAACCATTACTTTTTCCCTCCAATCTCCTTCATAAACTCAAAGACATCCACATCAGCCGAGTTGATGGAGCATAGATGCAAATTTGTCTTGCAAATGTTCTCTATGCAAATGAGCCGTGCCTGGTTTATGCAAGCATGTGCCCGAGGGGTGGCAAATTCATGGAACGCAGAGCGGGAAATCCGAGAGAAAGGTTATCATCCCGAAGATAGGGTCATGACAAATATGCAGTGTTGCTACATACTGTATCTCCAGCTAAACATATTTCAGATTTCCTCCATATGACTAGACAAAGGAAGTCGCTCTATGATCACGTCTGCTTTAGTCACATATTGTGCAGACGTGATACTGCTTGATTGCCAGTGTCATTGTGTTGTGGCCCAGCATGTCTCCAGATAAGTGCAACAATGACATGACTTACTGTGAGGACACTCCTGCAGTGTCATCACAAGAGTGACAGCAGGGGAAGATCCAAGTTTCCTGTTTACTCACCATACAAAAAGAACATCAACCTTATACTGACATTTTTTTTTGTTTATTGGGGTGCTGTGAAATTCTTCTCATGTAAAATAGATGCCTTGGCTCAATACAGGTTCGGAAACGTAACCTTATACACACACACACACACACAGCACACACCTAAATATGAGCAGATTTACCACATTTTACTGTTCCAACTGTCAAACAGCCAGCTGCAGGTTCAGAGGCTGGCCATGCAAAAGTTTAGAAAAGTCATAGGGGGAGCGTGCCACTTGAGAAACAAACGTAAGCTTAAAAAAAGAGAGAGAAAAAACATGAAATCTGAGTGCAACAGGCTCTTCCAGTGAAAGCCAGGCAGCAAACTGTGTCTGATAATGCTATCATGGTCTCCACACACTTTAACGGTTGGACCAGGCCAGCCAAGAGGCAGGGAGGAGCGGGCAAGGCTTCGAGAGAGATAGCACCAAAATACGTAGGAGTGTCAAACATTTCCTTGTAAGCTAAAGTAAAAGAGTAGATCATCATGTCAACATGTCACCACAGCACACAACTGATTGTCAGTCAGTGCCTTTGGTAATGTCATTTGGGCTTATGTCAAACACTTTGCTGAGCTTTGCTGGGTAGCTTTCAATTTGGATGTTCTCTAAAGTTAAGTTACAGACTTTGAATGTTGAAGTCGCTGGCATAAAACTACAGAAGTTTCCAATTTAAACCTCCTATACAGTAATGATTGCAGTATATTATACGACTTGTTTATTTTAGCAACTTTTCCTAAATGTGTTGTGTTGATTGTCATAACTGTTTGAGTCATATGACAACAAGGGAATATAATGTCACTTGACCCCAGTGCCTTTGAGTGAGCGTGCACGTCCCCAAAGTCAGATGGTAACAGAAATGGTGATGCTTTTTAACAAGTGATATCAATTTTCCCAAAGTGTTGTGCTTTACAGTACCCCAGGCAACTAAGAAGTCTAACTTGAATGGAAAAAAAACCCTCTTGATCACAACTGAAATAATTGCATATATATCAGCAACATGTTTAATAACTTAGTAAACATAGACACAAACTGTTTACTTTCTTCCCTGAAGAAGTGAGTGTAGGCCTATTGGCAAATTCCGGAAAGGAGAGACGACCATAAATCCTCTGAAATTGTTGTGCCAATAAGGATGACACCTCTCAGGCAGCACAAGAGCGCATTCGCTGTTTTTTTGTTTTGTTATAGTCATCAGTATAGTGAGTGAAATAATCTTCATTTGTTTATTATTGGCTATGTATTGTATTATTGTATTGCCTCAAAGCCCACGTAGATGATTGTTTATTTATTTAGTAGTCTCCAAGCCAATCTTGACTTTGTGCATTATGTCACGGCTTTATGAAAAATATATATTTATAATTTAGTGACAGTTTATAATATATTAATAAACATAACTGACACTGTGTAGTCAACTATCGTAGGTTTTCCTTCTTTTTAAATTTTTTTTATTTTCCTCTTTATTTTTAAAACTAGGTTTGCATCGCCACCGTGTGGCCAGATATGAGGCAATGACGCCTCTTTCAATTCTGTATTTCTTGTACTATAAAATACTGTCAATTCTCAACGTTAATGTATTACGTTTATGTAAATAATAAACTGGAGAGCTTTTATACATGAAAACGGTTATATTTATAATTGCAACTTTGATAAGATTCAGAGTTTGATTGTAATGTAAATCACATTTTTTTTTTTTATATATACCTTGGGGAAAATAAAAAGCAGCAGAAATATCATAAATAAAAAAAGTTGTAACATACCCATGAATAAAATATTAATGGCACAGGTCAACCTAGAATATGGTTCATCATGATCTAACGAGAAAATCGGTGTCGGAACTATGTATAACGGTAAGAGTTTCCAGCCGGAGTTATTTTGCTTTCTTCCGACATTCAGGCGATAAGCTGAAGAAGAGTTTTTCTGCACGATTCTCGTTGGATCCTCCTTACACTTCGATTATATTATATTTAATATATTATTAATAATGGAGGATTCCAAAGATGTACAATTGGGGTTCAAGCTGGAGGAACTGACGTTTGCCGATTTGAATAATCAGGACAATGTGCCTGGCAGCTCGTCCACGTTGGACCTGCGGGACAACAAGCTGGTGTGTGTGGAATATCCAGCGTTAGTTTCCAACGTAAACAAGATGCTAGAGACTCTTGGCGGTGAAGCAACTGTGTCTGAAGTAAGTAAATCAGAACCGAGGAACGCGTGAAGCACATCTCGCGTGTAATTAAGTGGTTGTTGTTTGTGATGCAAACATAAATATGGACCACAAAACATTCGGTACACCGGGTACAATTTTCCATACTAATGCAATGTTAATTTGTACGTAGACCTTCGCTCAACCGAATCGGCGGCTAGAACTCCGCTACCGACCTCAAGATCCTTTCTGTCATTCTCTGTGCGGAAACCGATTCTCATCCAGCAATCTCCTCCTTCGTGTGCGAAGGAGAGTCCGGAAAAGAGACTCCAAAGTTGCTGAGGTCAATATGGAAATACTTGGAGTCATTGGAACAACATACAAATTCCAAGGTGTGATTCTAAATCATTGCTCACGCTTTTAAATCAATCGTTTGTTTGATAGATTTGTGATTGTTTACTTTAATATTGCTAAACGGTACACATTTGCCTCTAATATCGTAGAAAGAACATATTGCTAACTTGAGGTTAGCTGACATGACTACACAATTTGGGCCAAATACTGTGTAACAGTTCTACACCCTTCACCCACAATAATAACATATTGTTATATTAACCCCCCTTTGACAATGACTGGAGCCTACATTTGAAAAATTCAGTAAGTGATCTTTCTCTTTTCCAGGGATGGCGGACTATCAGTGCCTTGCTGTGCACGGTCAAGATGGAAAGCACACATCTTTGTACAACAAAATCATCCTTCGTAAAACGGAGAAGCAAGAGTTTTTTAAGCAGCCCATGCCACATTTCCTTCCCCCGGCCATCTTCTCACGTCTCGACACTCCAGTTGATTATTTCTACCGATCTGATGAAAAGCATTTTGGGCGGTGTGTGGTCATTTACCACTTTAACGCAACATCTTTTGCTCATATAAATAATTTAATTTGTTGACACTTTTTATGGCTTTCTTGAAGTCTGTTGTGGAGATTTTGACTTCATTGACAAAAGATGATCAGAAATGATCCTAAATCTACTTTTCCTCATTTGTTTGTACAGACAAGCAGATAACCAAGGGAAGACGGGTTTTATTGGTTTGAACAGACCCCGTCGGCCCAACAACGCCATTTTCGTCAGCAACACTGATCCTGTTGTTCCAACCGAACCGCTGGAGGCGGCTAAGATTCAATGGAAAAAAATATCGAGGGAGCATGACAAGGAGGCTGAGGAAAAACTAGCTGCGGTATGTTTAACAAAAAGGTGAAGCATTCCTGGTTTTAGTGCGTATACACTTGTCACAAGGTTATACATTTTATACATCACTTGTCCTCTTAAGTTCGCGGGTGAGCTGGCATTAGGCGAGAAGCAGGGTATATATATATATATATATATATATATATATATATATATATATATATATATATACGCTAGACAGGTTTCCGGCCAATAGGGAAAATATAGACACATAACCATTAACACCCACAATCATACTCTTAGATTGGGTTCTCGCACTGTCTGCCAACATCAGTGACCTTGTTTTTGCAATATTATATAATGGCAAGCATGTCTTACTTTCCATAATTCTCCTGGGCTTTTATCTTATCTCAAAGCCAAATTTTTTTTCTTAGATGTTTGAGAGCCGGCCCATCTGGTCACGGAATGCTGTCAAGGCCAACCTTAATATCCACCCGGACAAACTCAAAGTGCTCCTGCCTTTCTTGGCGTACTACATGGTGAGTTAAAGGACACTGTGTGCCTCGTAAAAAATAAAATAAATGAACGTCATTATGCACTTTTTTAAAATGTTATTTTTAACCCCCAGTCACCTAGGGTAGACGGGTGAAGGTAAGGACAAACAACAAAATGACCTCTGTTGAAGCCTTTTGATATTCACTTATATGCACAGTTTATTATTTAATCTGCATTCTTAGGATACATTACTAAAAAACAAAAAAAAATCAAAGCATTTAGTAATTATATGGTAGTGTGTACAATATCGCTACTTTTTGTTTCGGGGCATTTTCTCTAATCCCCTCATGCTTTAACGGTGAACCATGCTTTTAAGCTTTACAGTAGCTTTACCTAGATGAAAATTGTAAATGAAATAATATTTAATTACTGATTTCAATAAATTGTGCCGACAATCACTCACGTTATTCCTGTTTTTTATTCTCCCCACTTTTTCAGCAACTACCTTGCACGTTTCTCCATTCATTCAAATTATTATTAAATATTCCAATGATTCCGGCTATGCATGGTATTTTCCCACAGTCTCAAGTTTGATCAGAATTCCTCCCAATTTCTTTACAAGGTGACTGGACCATGGAGAAGTCTGTGGGTGAAGTATGGCTATGACCCCCGAAAGATAGTTGAGGCCAAGACGTACCAGCTGCTCGACTACAGGATGCGCTGTAGCAACAAAGGCGGTAATAAAAGAGCTGGAATGGGAAACCGACCTACTAATGTTATGACTTTTGAAAGACTGCATTGTTTTTGACTGGTCTTATATTCTAATATTGACTACAGTGGTGCCTTGAGATACGAGTGACGTAGTTGAGTTTTTTAAGATATGAGCCATCGTTTGGCCTTGACTTGCCAGTTCAAGCTTGAGAAACCGTGGCGGCAGTGAAATCAATTGTAATCGGTTCAAAATAAGCAGCAGCTTGGCTATTGGCTTCACGCTGTTTCGTGCCCCTCCCAGTTGAAGTTTACTGTCACACGAAACAAACAAATAGAAGTACATGTTATGTATTTTTCAGATTTTTCAAACAACATACTGTAGCTTTGTCGTAGGAAAGTCTGATTATTTATAAATTGAGTTGAGAAAGCAGATTGAGACTCTTCAATGATGCCGTACATTGCAGATTTCGTTCTTGCCCACCTTGTTGCATCTGGAAATGCACGATTTATTGTATATTATTAGATAATTGACTTTTCGGTCTCGCTCTGTTTTGCATGTTTAGAATATTTGATTGATGACTGTGATCTACTGGTGAAACCCAAGAGGAGTACCATGAATTACACCCTACCAATAACAGTCAACAAGACCGGTCAGTGGATGCATTTATTCAATTAATAGTTTTTCCATCATAGTTATGTTTCCTAAAAATTTGGGGTATCAGGCGATTAAAATTTTAAATCACAACTAATCGCATGACTTCAATAATTAACTCACAATTAATTGCACATTTTTATATCTGTTTAAAATGTACAATAACATTTTTTTTATTTCAAATTTTACATACTTTTATTAACTCTTTGACTGCCAGACGTTTTCAGAAAAGGGATGCCGTCAGTGCCAGCCGATTTAAGCATTTTGACTGATTTTCAAGGTCCACAGAAAATGTTCTGTTTGGACTATGGAAACACACGTACTACCAAATGAAAGATTGGACTTTCATCTTTCATCAGAAAAAAAGAGTTTGTTTCTACCTTATTCCGTTCTTTAGTAATCAACAATAGAAAATGGTTAGTTTGACCCAATTTCGCCTGTGTTGGACCAAAATACGGAGAAATCAAGCTTTTAGTGAAACTATATTATTTCATGCATTCTAGTGAATTTGACACTTCTTTTTGTCCATGAATGATGCCACAAACACCTAAATAGTGCTTTACTTCTATAAAACACTACCACCAAGAATGAAAAAGTGTTTTTTGATAGCAAAATACGTTTATTTACATTCAACAGTGTAACAATTTGACAACAATTTGGCAAACTATTTACAAATGTGTGCAACTGTGGTGCTATTTACAAATATGTGGATGTTTCAACGACAGTTTTTCTTTTTGTAACACTCTCCTGCGTGCAAAGAGACGCAACAGCATTTGCACAACAGATTGCCTCTTCGCGTGCGCCACTTTCTTGCCGGCCGTTTTTTTCCGGGGAATAGCAAGTATATACTGCAGTGTGTCATCAAGTCTAATATCAGGATCATGCTACGGTTACGTTACGGTGGTGTTACGTCTCGCTTCCTCGCGTCCTTCAGTTGCTATACCGGGTGGTAGGAGATGTTCTGATCCATTTTATCCACTCCATTCATGGTGGCATCGTAGTCCAGAAACAGTGTCTTCTCCGTGATCAGACTGTACCCGCTCCTCCGATGAATATGCATTGGACTCGGGGTACTCTTCATTGTCCGATCGAATGTCCGCTTGTGCAGCTCCGCGTTTTCCGGCGTTAGCAGCGCTAGCCGGTGAGGCTTTATGACGAGAGAATAACGGCCGCGTATAGCTTCCAACTCCGGCGTCAACCTCGGGAGTGACCATCATCATCATCATCAATGTGCATTGGTCGATGCTTTTCGACTACTCTCCATCGTCCGATCGAATGTCCGCTTGTGCAGAAGTACCCGGCCGGCTATTGTGCGCGTTTTCCGGCCTTAGCAGCGCTAGCCGCGCTAGCCGCGCTTAGCCGGTGAGGCTTACTACGTGTTCATAACAGTCACGCCAAAGCTTCCAACTTTGGCGTAGAGCTCGGAGTCCTCATCATCATCATCATCAATCTGCATTGGTCGATGCCAACTCTCCATCGCCCGATCGAATGTCCGATTGTGTAGAAGTACCCGGCCGGCTATTGTGCGCGTTTTCCGGCCTTAGCAGCGCTAGCCGCGCTAGCCGCGCTTAGCCGGTGAGGCTTACTACGTGTTCATAACAGTCACGCCAAAGCTTCCAACTTTGGCGTAGAGCTCGGAGTCATCATCATCGTTGACATCAATGCGCTTTTTAGTATTGATTGATGCTTTCCGTCTTTGAAAAAAATGCTCAAGCGTGAGCTGCTTGCAACCGGTTGCTTGGGCAGCCATTGTGGGCTTATTCAGCCATGTCTCCTCAACACTCTAGCTCCGCCTCACGTCTTCTACTGACGCCCACGGTGGGCGGCCCATCCAACCTTGTGCAAAGAGAGTCATCGCTGCCCTCTAGGGGCCAAAACGAGTCTTTGACTAATCAGATCTGCCTGATACTTTCAGCACAGCTGCCCAAGGCTTTCCTGCACCCGTTTTTGAAAAAAAAAAAAAAAACATAGGGGACGTCTTTTAACGTCCTCGGCGCCCTTCCCTAGGTTTATGCTAAACGTTTTATAACGTTTATGGCAGTCAAAGAGTTAACAGTGGGGGGGATGTTAAACTAATAGTAATGTGGGTGCATCTTTTAGTCATTGATACAGTAATTTCATAATAATTCATAAAATTGAGTTAAAATTAAAAAGATGTACTGTACTGTAAAAAAACGGGTAGGATATTGATTTGTATTGAAGTAATTTTTCTGCCAATAGATGGCATAATTGCGTTTGTAAGACATTGGTGACCGCTCAGTGCATTTTTCTTTCCATATTAAGAGCTATCTATTCTTTAAAATTAAGTAACTTGTGAAATTTTAAAGGAAGTTTAAATTACCGGTAACTCAAAATGAATGCACTAATTTCGACACTTCTTCTTAAAATCCAAAACAAATTCATGCAAATCAAAATGTCAGGTCGATGTTCTGTCTTTTCCAAAAATGAAACAAGCGATATGTCTTTGTTTGATGAAGAGAATTATATTTGTAATTTTAAACTTGACTTTATAAACAATTTTTACCTGTACATTCCCTTTCAAATGAACAATAATACACTTAGCTCTGGGGGAATGAAATCATCCATGGTTAGCAAGGTATGCTATTAAGCTAGTATGCTTAATTTCCCTTCATGCTGGTACCCAGGTCGAGTTCCGGCCAATGTGACAAAACTTCCAACTTTGCCCAGTGTGACAGAACCTCCGAGTGAGGAGGGTTCAAGCACCAGTAAAGATCCAGTCCAAATCTCTTATCAGCAACAGGTCAGTTGACATCTTAGGAGTGCGTTGCAATTTAGATTGAATCCATTTCCCAGTTTGAAAGGGGGTGTTTTGTTGTGACGATATAAAGTAAATTTTGTGTATTTATTATTTGAAAACATTTCTAGTATTGATGGTTTAAATGATTATAATAAGGTGTTTAATGAAAAGTTGATATGAATTGCTTTGTTTGATGTCCATAGGGCTCATCCTATATTTTCAGAGAGGGCATGCTACCTCCTCACCGGCAGATGTTTTACCAGCTGTGTGACTTGGATGTGCCAAGGTAGACTGCAGCGCTGTGGATTTTCTGCTTTTCTTACATCTGTTTGTCAGAAATCTTTTTACCTTGTGAATATTAATACTATTTTCACTTAGGGGTGTACTCACTTTTGTTGCCAGGGGTTTAGCTATTCATGTAAATGTTCGCACTTTTTAAGGTTGTATCATAAAGAAGAAAAATACATATTTTTATTGTATTTAAAAATATATATATATAATAATAATTCTGTACGTGTCCAGTATCCAGGAAATCGTCAAGCAGAAGAGCGGTGCAGAGCAAGTGTGCGATGAGCGGGATGGCTGGTGTGCTGTGGGCACCACGGACAAGCTGAGGGACATCATTTCATCCATGGTTAAGAAGGTTATCCAAGAACAAAAAGCGCGTAAGGAAATTAGTATACATGTATTAGTAAATATCCCATTGACATCCATTTGTTGTAGTTGACTGTCACCCTGATGTAGAACCTGTTAGATAAAGTTTAAGTAAAGCCTCAGCACAAGTTTAATTCAGCTAAATTCTACCCTTTTGCAAAGTGAAAGCTGATGAAACCGATCCATAACTTTTAGTTGAGTTCATTTTGAGTGCACTCCTTTACTCTCCCTTGGAAAAAAACGTAACTTGTAGCCCTGTTGTTAAAAAAATATTTCTCCACCAGTGTTGCAAAAGAAGTCCTTGCGACCGAGACGCGCGGTCCGGAGTTCAAAAGTCGACGCCGCGGATGACGAAGGTGATGATGATGACGATTATGAGGATGAGGACGAAGAATATCAGCCATCAGAGGGAAGCGAAAATGAGATGGAGACAGAAATGCTGGATTACATGTAATAAATGTTGATACTGTGTCAATTTTCTTTGAGCGTATTTTCCTTCCATTTTTACATGAATAAAAAATAATGTTTGCATTGTATCACTTTCATTGTATACCACTGTCTTAATTTTTTTTTGGGAGGGGGGGGGGGCTCGCCCCAAAAATAATAATATTCAGAATTTAACATAATTATTTGGACCCATCCATTTAAAATAGGGAGAAAAAAAGCTGACAAATTAAACTGACCCAGTCAAAATGTCAGTACATTTCATATTTTGTTACACAACCTTTTGAAGCAGTCAATGCAAACAAATGATTTCTCTTACTCTATGAGTCTTGTGTAACTGCCCACAGTTTTTTTTTTATTATTCTCTCCTCTTGAGCGAACTGTTCCAGCTGTCTGCGTGTTTCTGATCCTTCACCAGATGTTCAATCGAATTTAGCTCAGGATTCATCAAAGGCCAACTTAGAGTAGTGCAATGAAAAATTTGTATCTTAGCTTTAGTTTGTGGGTATTTTTAGTTGTGTTTATTTGGTCGTTATCTTGTAGCTTGTGATGTGCGTTAA
Source organism: Leptonotus elevatus (assembly GCF_054856555.1). Taxonomy (NCBI): domain Eukaryota; kingdom Metazoa; phylum Chordata; class Actinopteri; order Syngnathiformes; family Syngnathidae; genus Leptonotus; species Leptonotus elevatus. The sequence goes on from NC_141253.1 coordinate 9,933,221, forward strand.
TAGCAAGCTTTTTGACACTGGGCAGCACATTTTGCATTGATGGTCTTGGGATTTCATAGTTTTCTGCAGAGATTCAAGACACCCTGTGCTGGATTCAACAAAGCAAAACCTGGTGTTTTTTCTATGTACGGGACAAGCAAAACTGTTGCAACCCTTGCGTAAAGAAGTGAAACCTATAGTGATCCGATCACTAGAATAGCTTGAAACTGATGAGACTGGAATTTGGAAAAAGGCATGTTGACGAGCCAAAACGTTCTGATGATTCAGCTTTGTGCGCAAAAGAACACGACCTACCTTGACACAGAAGAAGCACTGGTGGCATGACTCAGTTGGTAGAGTGATCGTTCAATCCTCTGCCCTTGTGACCATGTTGAAGTGTCCTTGAGCAACATACTGAACTCAAGTTACCGGTACTTCTGATGCTGCATCATCAAAGGGTGAAATCAGGAGACGGTGCAGTGATAGAAAGTTTGGTCTGTGCAGCAGGTTGCGTTTTTTTCCAACAAGATAAAGACCCCATAATACACAGCTGGAAAAAAAAATAAGAAAAAAAGCTAGAACATGACATTGGGCTATTTTCTGAGGCTTAATTGAACTGTAAATCCTAAGTAGCTAAAAAATGCAGTTTGGAGAGAGCACCTTTCAAATCTGAGAAGGCTGAAACCATTTTGAAGAGGTGGACCAAAATACTTGTGGATAGTTGTCTAAAGAGTTGGAGATCTTCCCCAAAAGCCAGTTTTGTTGTTTTTATCATTTTCAATCATTCTGTTGGACCACAAAAATAAAGCAATAGCCTATTTGATTTAAACTAGTACATTTTCTGTAAATTTTTGTTTCTCGGACAGAAGGGTACCAATAATGTTGTCCTCACTTGCATACTCAATACGTAGCTATAAAGTCTACACACCCCTTATCAAATGTCAGGTTGTTGTGATATTAAAAAAAGAAAGATACCAACATCATATTTTCAACAGGGGAAGTAATTAATGTGCGCACGCCTTTCTACAACTGTGATATGGCCCCGTTCAGTATTAGCCAAATACATTCACACACATGTTAAATTGGAGTCCACACATACCCGAAATAAATATCAGTTGTTCTAATCTAGTCGGATTTTCAAGACTTTTTTTCTGCTTTGTAGCAGAACCACAAAAAAATTGTGCTAACACTGTTGCCTATTTTCAACTGGTGCAAAATCTCCAAAACACATGGAAAAGATCCGATGAAAGCAAGCTCTAATTTTTGGGCCATATTTCGAAACGAACACACTTCTCAGCTCATCACACGACCAACATACGTGCAGTTACATGGTGGCTTTGGCTGCTTTTCTTTGCTTCAGATGAGGTGCAGGGAGTAATGAAAAGTTCATACTCACAGGATTAGCATTAAACCTTTCCGACTGCGGCTGCAAAGAAAGAAAGAAAAAGTCCGGAAAAAGCCTGCTAGAACACCTGAAATGTATATCAACTACTACTACTTTCAATTGAGTTACACGGTTTATCGATGAGATTTGTGACTTTTTTTGTTGTTTCGTTTTGTTTTTGTCTCAGTTAAAATAATTTGATCAGTCGCAAAATATGTACGTGGGAAGAGATGCTGTTAATCTCTGATAAAACTATGGGTGACCGTGTGATGATTAACTTTGCAGTGTGACTTTGAGTTAAAAACACAGCTGTGTCAACTTCCCTTACCCACATAACTACAAATGCAAAGAAAACAAGAAAAAAAGAAAAAAACACAAAAAAACAAAACACATATTCATAGGTGGGTCCGGGGGAGTGTCCACATTATAAAAGCCCAGTGGCCAATCATCAAGGATCTCACTTGGTTCACGATGGAGAAGCTGTGCATCTTGGTCACCGTTGCTGTGTTTCTGGAAACGGCCTCTGCCACCTCTGTAAGTTGGAAAACACAATTATTTTATGTTTTTAATTTAACTGAGAAAATTGTGCAATTTTATGTGACTCCACTTTTCTTTCCCAAAGGCATAAACGTGTCTGTTTTATCAGCAGTCATCAGAGTCATGCTAAAGTAATTTTCTATTACCGTATTATTTTTATTTTTATTTTTCATAGGCTCCGGCTCATCCACAACCTTAGTGAGGATGACCAAAGAACAAAATTCATGGATGGGAATTTTAACAGACTCCAACAAACTCAATTTGAAATGTGAAATGAGAAATTATATTCAGAGTGACATAATAAAATGAAGAGATCCTTAATTGTTGATGAACTTCCACAATACATAAATGTCTGATGGTCATTTGTGTCTTTAGCTGGGGGTGGTGTACACTGAGAGCGGCATGGTAGAGGGCAAGAACATCCGTCTTGGGTTCCGTCACCACATGGACATCTTCAAAGGGGTTCCATTTGCAGACCTTCCTGGAAGGTTTGAGAAACCAAAGCGTCATCCCGGTTGGGACGGTGAGTCGGATGTTTATGAATACAATATTTGGGCTGCATGGCTACCATGGACATCTGCTCTCGCTGTTGCTGTAAACAGTAACACTATCTTTGTTGTCCCCATACAGAAATTGTCCTAATTTTAACATGTCTATGATCAGGTGTTCTGAAGGCCACCGAATACAGGAAGAGGTGCCTACAGGTGAACATTATGATGAGTGACACGAGAGGAAGCGAGGACTGTCTCTACCTTAACATCTGGGTTCCTCATGGCCAGTCAGGTAAGAAATGAGAGAAGCTCACACTTGGCAGGAGTGTCAAACCCATCGTAGTTTATGGGCTGCCTAAAGGCCACTTTTTGGGTCGTGTATTTGACGCCTCTCTGCCATACAGCATGTCATATTTGGTCCAAAGAATAATAATTATCTTTACTCCCTAGTGTCAACTAATCTCCCGGTCATGGTCTGGATCTTTGGAGGCGGCTTCCTGGCTGGAGGTTCAATGGGTGCTAACTTCCTGGATAATTATCTCTATGATGGGCAGGAGCTTTCAGATCGAGGAAATGTCATAGTAGTGACATTGGGATATCGGGTGGGAACTCTGGGCTTCCTCAGCACTGGAGACTCTAGTTTACCAGGTATTTTGTTTTATTTTTAACAAAAGGCACTATAGAGTAAAAACAAAAAAACGACTTTTATGTCCGATAACATAAAATGATTTGCCCCGTGACAGGAAACTACGGCCTTTGGGATCAGCAGGCTGCCATCGCCTGGGTCCACAGAAACATCCGCTCATTTGGTGGAAACCCAGACAACATCACCCTCTTTGGAGAGTCTGCAGGTGGCGCTAGCGTGAACTTCCAGGTAGGGTGCCTAGTGGTTTGTCTTTAGCATCTTTTAATTAAAGTATTTAACCAGTAGGTAACAAGAAAGTGGGCATTTATTTATTTAATATTTTTTAATTCATATATATAATTCATTTATTTTTAAGGCATGGGTTGAGTCTGAAGAAATATCTACTTTTTTCTTCCTCTGTACTTTTTTCTTTCCTTTTGTCATTTTTTTCTTCCCGTTTGTCCTTTTTTTTAACTGCAAAATAAAAACAATAAAAAAAAAAGAGTGTGAAGAAATAAAAGAGCACTCTTATAATCTCTATAACATTTCTGGAAATACATCACATTTAAAGGGATACTTGACTCATTAAGCCATTTTCAGCAGTAAAAAGTTAATATTTTGTCCAGGATGAATTTTATAACTTCATAATTTTTCATGTACAATTAATACCTTTAAAAACACAAGATAATGATGTTATCAAATTCATTCTGGACAAAATATTAACTTTTTATTGCTGACAATGGCTCAATTAGTCAGGTATCCCTTAATTTTCACTCCTGGAGGCAGCACATCATTACCAAGCAGCCAAATTGCATTTGTCATGGATCCCTGCACCGACCAGAACACTTCTAACGTTCTCATTTTCACATATCCATTCACAGACCCTCACTCCCCACAACAAGGGCCTCATCAAGAGAGCGATTTCCCAGAGTGGTGTTTCTCTTTGCCCCTGGGGTATCATCAAGAACCCCCGCAAGATCGCCGAGGAGGTACACATACATTTCTCTGACTTGTCTGCGCTTCGTAGTGTAACTTTTGGACACTCCTTTACATTATTTATAATGGTTGTAAAACCGTGACAGATGATTTCACCCACTCTGCTCAGATTGCTATAAAAGTCCACTGTCCCATTGGTGACCAAATGGCCGCCTGTTTGAAGATGACTGATCCTGTGCTCCTCACAAAAGCAGGCTCTCTCAATGTGTCCGGCTCACCTGATGGTAAGCAACTTACACTCTATGTGTATATTTTAGTTTTCAAGTTAGAAAGCTACATGTAGCTACTTTTCAGTACACATGAAGAAAACAAGTCTTAAGTCAACTTTCTCCCTCCTTCAGCCCCCCTCGTAAACAACTTGATCCTGTCTGCTGTAATTGATGGGGATTTCCTGCCTGATGCGCCTTCCAATTTGTTTCATAATTCCGCCGATATTGACTACATTGCTGGAGTCAATGACATGGATGGACATCTTTTCACTGCAATAGACATCCCTTCAATCAACTCCCACCTTTTAGACACGCCTATGTAAGTATTTGCTCCAGTTGTCTGAATATACAATGAGGTCCTTGAGTATATGTCTATGGGTGATTGATTTCAGAAAGTGATTGGCTGCAAACATCTTCAAATTAAATTTACACTTATGTCAAATGTCCACTTTGGAGACTCTGAAAATGAACATAATCTAGCAAAATATCTGTAAATCCTTCATAGTAAATTGACTATTTTTGTCAAAGCTGTTAGCGTTCATCTATTATGGAACTCTGTCACTGTTCAAAATGTTTCTGTATCTCTGTCTGCAGTTTTAAGTGACAGGCCGTTGGCTAATCAGACTTTCCCTCTTACCTTCTCCTAATGCCAGTGAGGACATGAAGACGCTGCTGGCTACGTACACTGGAGACCAGGGCAAAGCCGGCCTGGAGAAAGCTTACTCCACGTACACTTCAACATGGTCAATCAATCCCAGCAAGGAGGAGATTAAGAAAACCATTGTGGATATTGGAACAGATTACATCTTCTTGGTTCCTATACAGGCTGCCCTTTACCTTCATGCTGCTAATGCCACGTGAGCATACAGTTTATTTTGTATAGCAGTAAACCCTCACTATTTGCAGTGGATAGGGACTGGGCTGTTCCATAAATAGCGAAAATCGGTGTATAATTGACGTCCTTTGAAATGCATTGTTACATTTTACAATTTAAACACACTTTTACACAATTTTTTGGGGTTGTTCTCTTTTTGTCTCATTAAAGATCTGGCAGCACCTACTCCTATCTCTTCTCTGAGCCCAGCCGTATGGGAGGCATCGGTAGGCCGTATCCCAGCTGGATGGGTGCTGACCACGCTGATGACCTGCAGTACGTCTTTGGAAAGCCTCTGTCCTCACCGCTGGGATATTGGCCTCGCCACCGTGATCTTGCTCGATACGTGATTGCCTATTGGACCAATTTTGCCAAAACTGGGTAAGCTTATTTAGACCAAAATACAAATGAATTTATTATAACTTGATGTCAATAGAGCTACACCGTTCATTTGCTGTGTTGTTTTCTTCATGTCCACAGAGATCCCAACAAAGGAGACTTGAGCGTACCCACCCCCTGGCCTAAATTTACCAATGGACACCAATATCTGGAGATCCATAATAAGATGAATAAGAACTATGTAAAACAGAAGATGAGGATGCGTTATGTACATTTTTGGACCAGCGTCTTGCCCAACCTCCCAATAAATATCTCAGAATAAACAGCAAAATATTCATAATGTGTCTTAAATAATATTGTTTCAATTGTGTATATTAAACAGCTTGAGAAATGTCAGAAAATATAAACATTTACATCACAGGGGCAAGATGTGAAAATAGAAGCCTTCCATATTAAGATATATATCCCTGTGAAGTGATACAAATAAACATTTTCACAAACGTTTCATTTCATCTCTATTTATTCTGACAGCTAGTTGTTTAATACAACAATGGATCGATATTTCTAACGGTATTATAATCACGTAAACTAAAATCTACGTGTGTTTTTTTTTCACTGCCACACGTGAAATAGCTCTCAAATGCCTTAAAAACAGAACAAAGGTTTTGCGTCAGGAACGCATAGGTAAGGGTCAGTGAGTTCGTTCAAAATTGGGTTGTATGTCCTCTTTCAGGTCCGCAGACAGCTTTAGCCAAACAAAGCGCCACACATCGTTTGAGCGAGCGCAAAAGATGGTGTCAGCCAATCATAAAAATGCGATGGCACAGACATATTTGCATTCGAAGGCTATAAATACATCTGCTTTTCCACCACACGGCTACAACTAAAGGTATTCCAGTTCGGTCGTCAACGATGCCCGAACCAGCTAACCCGAAGACCGCCCCTAAGAAGGGCTCCAAGAAAGCCGTCACCAAATCCGCCAGCAAGACTGGCAGGAAGCGAAGGAGAACCAGGAAGGAGAGCTATGCTATCTACGTGTACAAGGTTTTGAAGCAGGTGCACCCTGACACCGGCATCTCCTCCAAGGCCATGAGCATTATGAATTCGTTCGTCAATGACATCTTCGAGCGCATCGCCTCCGAGGCGTCTCGTCTGGCTCATTACAACAAACGATCCACCATCACCTCCCGGGAGATCCAGACTGCAGTGCGTCTCCTTCTGCCTGGCGAGTTGGCCAAGCACGCCGTGTCTGAGGGCACCAAGGCCGTCACCAAGTACACTAGCTCAAAGTAGACCACTCCGGACTTGCCACGACCCAAAGGCTCTTTTAAGAGCCACACACGCCTTCTCAAGAGTCTTTTGTATTCCTGCTGATCCATTTACGTGTGCAAAACCTGAACACCGCTCCCATTTAGACATGCCATAATATAATATCCTCAACGGAAATATACGAGGGCTGTCATTGAAATTTGCCATGTAGTAATCTTCATAGTCGTAAATCAGTCACCCTTCTGCACTCAAAGAAACGTCAGCCATCGAATTCTAGTCTAGTCACATTACATAAACAATGCTTACATGTGCTTTACACTAATACCTACCTTAACTAGTACTGTAATTGGTAAAGCTCAAACGAAGCATAATATGATTCGTCATATTGGCAGGCAGGCTGGCACATGCGCGCGTGCTACAAAGGAATTGCTCGAGGGACCAATTCGAAACCAAAATAAGTAAATAAATATTGATACTAGCGCTCTGGTATCGATCGAATATTCGATCGATAACATCGAATCGATGTTTACATTCTTGGAAAACTTAATTTCCATGGCATAAGGTATTTCACTGCAGTCTAGGTATCTTTGATACTTTTTGAGTCTAATAGTACTCTAAAATTGGAGGATAAATTATTACTTTAATGTTATGTACCTGGATATTGTATGACTTGTAAACTGCCTTTGGGAAGGGATTTGACTGGTTTTGATGAAAGATTATATTGAATGAAAAATGAATGGGAATAAACACAAATTGTGATGAAATCTAAAGTGTGAATAAAAAGGTACAAATCTAATGAAAACAAATTATAATGTCCTTCGTCCTTCGTTTTCATGTTGAGCTTTTTGGGTTAATTTTTAATGTCATCTTGAGTTGATTGCATGCTTCTAGTTAACAGTTAACCAAGCAAGCATGCAACAGTAATTCATTTTAATTAAGTGATTTTCTTCTGAAGAGGCATGCATACACACAATACATGCATGCACTATTGTCCAAGATGATTGTGATTTATGCTGATATTTGTATACATTAATATTTGCAATATTGTGTTCTAAAGCCTGAGATTCTTAGACCACAAATTAGCTGAAGCTAAGCATCTTTTATACATCTCATTATTAAAAACAATGTATGTATTGTATCACCTCCTCAACTCATTGCTGATTGGACAACCAATTCTCCGCTTCAGCTAGCCAATCAATGAGCAGCAACGGCCTCTATATAAAGACTGCCGTGTAGTGCACACTCATTGTGTTGGAAAGACACAAAACCAAACAAACAAACTATAAAATGTCCGGAAGAGGAAAAACTGGTGGTAAAGCGAGAGCAAAGGCGAAGACTCGCTCTTCTCGTGCCGGCCTACAGTTTCCAGTAGGCCGTGTCCACAGACTTCTCCGCAAGGGCAACTATGGCGAGCGTATTGGTGCTGGCGCACCCGTCTATCTGGCGGCTGTACTCGAATACTTGACCGCTGAGATTCTCGAATTGGCCGGCAACGCAGCCCGCGACAACAAGAAGACTAGGATCATACCCCGCCACCTGCAGTTGGCTGTCCGCAACGACGAGGAGCTCAACAAACTTCTTGGCGGGGTCACTATCGCCCAGGGCGGCGTGTTGCCTAACATCCAGGCCGTGCTTCTTCCCAAGAAGACGGAGAAAGCCGCCAAATCGAAGTAAAAGCTTAAAAACCGCAATCTCCAAACGGCTCTTTTAAGAGCCAGCCACTTACTTCATAAAGAGAATATTTCTTCATTTTGGTCATTAATGTACTGTATATTGGAAGAACATTACTTGGGAAGTCCTAATCCATGTTAATACACTACCAGTTAGCCGATTATTCGTATAACGTTTTGTATCCTGGAAATGTGAATTTCCTTCGTGGCCTGGTTTACAACCCATCCAATGATGCTCATGGAGCAACTACCACCATACTCTCCTTTCCTCGAGACCAGTTGACCCTACTTCGAGCAATGGATGCTGCATGCAAAGTTTTTTTCCCTCGCTGCATTAAAAGGGAAAATATCTGCTGCGATGTAGATGAAAACCTTTGGCCAAACAGAGTATCTTATGGATGGCCAAGAGGGGGAAGGAAAGTGTTACAGTAGTATTTTCTATTTAGTAATACATTTGTCCGAGATGTAATGGAATCCAGCTGTTTAATAATAAAAGGAAATATCACAAAATTGAAATTCATCTTAAATCTTGAATCAATAAATTGCCTGAAACTTAATTTAGGTTAAACAAAAGTTATGAGTATCATTGTCAGCGATTTGCTTTGATACAACACTTATATTTATTTGTGTAAATTATTGTTTCAATCTAAAAAAAGGAGTCATAACCTTTACATTTCCGCATGTATAAATGATGAATCTTTTTTCATAATTATAACATGTGCTTTCTACCATAAGATGTCCATCTAATTACTAATACATGTTCGCTCCAAATATGAATGCCTTCATGTTGACAGGGAAATTAATAAACCTCTATTTAAATTTGACATTATCACGCAAAATGACACGTTCAATTATACGATAATTATTATTATGTGCTGTTACTGTCGATATTAACAAAGAAGGCAAAGCTGTGGGGGAGGGGCTGTTGTGTGACTGTCGTCACGCCGAATTGGGTTAAGCAGTCTTCTCTCAGGTCCGCAGATCTGTTTTATAATAAGCACCGACCCATTTGTTTTTATCATTGCTACTAAATCTCCTAGAGCAATATGTCTGGAAGAGGTAAGGGTGGTAAAGGATTGGGCAAAGGAGGCGCTAAGCGTCACCGCAAAGTTCTTCGTGATAACATCCAGGGCATCACCAAGCCCGCCATCCGCCGTCTGGCTCGCCGCGGTGGAGTCAAGCGCATCTCCGGACTCATCTATGAGGAAACCCGTGGAGTGCTCAAGGTTTTCCTGGAGAACGTCATCCGCGACGCTGTCACCTACACTGAGCATGCCAAGAGGAAGACTGTGACCGCCATGGATGTGGTGTACGCTCTCAAGAGACAGGGCCGCACTCTATACGGTTTCGGCGGCTAAACTGAATTTCGACTCCAACAAAACAACGGTCCTTTTAAGGGCCACACACTCTCTATGATATAGAGCTCTTATTCCTCCTACACGTTAATTGTTTGTCTAAAATGATAAAATATAGGTATCCCAGTTACAACATTTTTGGATAAAGTCTGGAAACTTTTGGGCGATGTTGATATTCAAATTAGGGTAAACCAAGGCAACGCAACCTCAACGTGCACTCTGCAACAAACACAGTTTCTATATATTTGATTTTTTTTTAAGCGCTGTTCTAATACTTTTTTTTGGTTTTATCTTAGACTGTGTTAAATCTAACTGATCTATTTAATTCATGCATTCAACTATTGTGTAGGTATTGAGTGTTAATTACCCATTCAAAAGCCTCTGAAGAAACTGAAGATGAAGCGGACATTAAAAATAAAGGTCAGTTTAGATATTTCAGAATTACTGTATTATGAACCCTTAAAATCTAAAAAATATACAGCACCGTATTTTCTTTTGCGCTCTTGCTGCTCATTGATTGGCTTATTCAGGCGGAGGGACGGTTGTCCAATCATCGCAAGGGCTGCTATCCGCCGTGTTGCCTCTCTTGCACTTTCGCTATTATAGTAGGCTACTGTACATTTTTCTTTGTTAATGAACATTATGTATACATTGTGTAGATTAAGCTCAACCCGCTTCATAATTGACCCAAATGGGAGAGCGCTAAATGGCTGGTCCCTTTACACAGTAAACACAATAATAATAATAAAAAGTGTGCAATCTTACTTAAAACACTAATAGGTTTTTCATTGTATGTGTTGCTGCATATAAGGAAATATGGAATTCCTCATTTAGTTGAAAGTAGTGTAGTGGCTCTTAAAAGAGCCGTTGTGGTTGTGTGTCAAGAGAGTTTAAGCCCGCTCTCCGCGGATACGACGGGCCAGCTGGATGTCTTTGGGCATGATGGTGACCCTCTTGGCGTGAATGGCGCACAGGTTGGTGTCCTCGAACAGACCGACAAGGTAAGCCTCGCTAGACTCCTGCAGAGCCATGATCGCGGAGCTCTGGAAGCGCAGGTCGGTCTTGAAGTCCTGAGCGATCTCCCTGACCAGGCGTTGGAAGGGCAGTTTGCGAATAAGCAGCTCGGTGGACTTCTGGTAGCGACGGATCTCACGGAGAGCCACGGTACCGGGCCTGTAGCGATGAGGCTTCTTGACACCGCCGGTGGCCGGGGCGCTCTTGCGGGCTGCCTTGGTGGCCAGCTGCTTCCTGGGGGCTTTGCCGCCGGTGGATTTACGGGCTGTCTGCTTGGTTCTTGCCATCGTCTGGCTTCTGCTTTCGATAGAAAGGAAGTGAATCAATAAGGCTGAAGCTACTACGTGTGTTGCTTTTAAGCGCTTGTTTCAGCTGAGTAACGAACGCTCCCTTAAAGACTATCCTGATTGGTGCGCTGTTCGAGCTCAGTCCCGCCTGGAAGAAGAGACCTTCGGCCGGAAGGCTCGCTGGCGATTGGGGGGAAATTGCGTTCAAACTGGCCACTCAAAGGCAGACTTGCTTCTTCGCACTTTTAGTGGTTCTCAACCTTTTTTCAGTGAGGTACCCCTAGCGATTTGTTTCCCCCTTCTGCCAAGTACCCCTAACCAGCAAAGCATTTTAGGTTAAAAAAATAAATGAATACAGTAAATAAAAAATAAAATAAAACAGTAATGTGTCATCATTATTTTTATTCATTAAACTTTGTAACTTCATTTGTATATTGGTCTCTCTTGAACTATATGGAATTAAAACAAAAAAAAATAGGAAACAATTAACTTAATTATTTAATTATAAACAAATAATTTAAAACATATCACAATTAAGTGTCCTCCTTTGAGATCATCTTTAGGAAGAAGTGTTTTCAAAAGAAACCGTTAACTTAATTTTAAATGAAGCTTTCAAATGATTCACATGACGTCACTGAACCGCACCCATCGATCCATCGACCATATCGTGTGGCTAACAAACATTTGCCGATCAAAAGTTTCGATTTTGAGATTTCTCCAAATGACCTCCTTAAGGTTTCTATTCTCTTTTTCCCAGCAGACTAAACGTTGAAATTGTAGTGTATAAAAATAAGCCTAACGACAAAACTAAATACTCATTACAATCCATCAAATTGGAATTAAACTCACACAGACAATTATTTTTACAGCAGCCCTAAGACCTTAGATGACCCCCACTTCTTCCTAAAGATGACGACTTTTATAGGACAAAAGAGGACGCCAATAACAATAATTATATGTAATTCTTATTAAGCCAGACGCTCAGGCCTTGTACATACTAAATTGTTATTCATGTGAAAATTTTAAGATCCAAATGAGTGATACAAATTTTGCATCTGGAATTGTATAACGTGTTATTTGACGTTTACTTTGTTCTTTCTATACGTGTAAATTCTTCATTAAAAAAAACAAAAAGACAAGACACACACGTTTCAGGACTTGGAAATAATATAATTGCAGTTTAAAGACGTGAAGAATGTCATCAGATGCCGACGGACACAAGTCACGTTTCTCAGTCATTATCAGGTGTGTTTGCTGCCCTCGGAAAACGGTGTCTTGTTCTAAAATGATCATCAACACGCGCCTGTTTAGAGTTTGGGTCCGTGGATGAACATGTTACTTAGTATGTGAAACACTTTTTGTCCACTCGTGCGTTATTTTAAGTACCTTTATTAAAGAAATGAGTGAGGAAATACGCAGAGAAGTGCTGCTGGTGCGAGTGTATTGGCGGAGTTTAGAAGCTCTGCAACGAAAATGCAGTTAGTATACGACTTTTAAACAACTTTGATGTAGAAATGTACATGCGTGCTATCTATTAAAATCGTTTTCAGATATTTAAATGGTTTTCTTTGGGATGTTTCACCATTTGAAGTGTGAGGAGAAAACACAAAGTGAGGAGTTTGTCAGCGCGCTGTGCAGCAAACTGCCTGATTGACTCTCCACGGTTCTCATGTTGCGTTTAAGGGCAGCCTCTTGGTAGAGGAAAAAGCATCAGTCGATTTAGGCTTTTAAAATCAGATATGGCAGAATTAGCTCCAGCTGCTCCGGCTAAAGCGGCTAAGAAGAAGACGTCCAAGCCCGCGAAAAAGAAGGTCGGACCTACCGTGAGCGAGCTCATCGTCAGTGCTGTTGCTGCGTCCAAGGAGCGCAATGGCGTATCTCTTGCCTCCCTCAAGAAGTCACTTGTCGCATCCGGCTACGACGTTGACAAGAACAGGTCCCGCGTCAAGCTCGCAGTCGTAGGCCTGGTGAATAAGGAAATTCTCGTTCAGACCAAAGGCACCGGCGCCTCTGGTTCCTTCAAGATGAACAAGAAGGCCGAAGGGAAGGCAAATGCACCTGCTAAGGCTGCCAAGAAGACCCCCACCAAAACCAAGAAGCCCGCTGCCAAGAAGGCAACGCCAAACAAGAAGCCCAAAACTGCCGCCGCCAAGAAGACCGTCGCCAAGAAATCCACCAAGAAGCCGGCCAAGGCAGCGACACCCAAGAAAGCAGCCAAGAAAGCGGCTACAAAGAGCCCCAAGAAGGCGGCGCCCAAAAAAGCCCCTGCTGCCAAGAAGACCTCCGCTGCTAAGAAGAGCCCCGCTAAGAAGGTGGCCAAGCCTAGAACTGTCAAGAAGGCAGCACCTAAAAAGAAGTGATTCAACACTTTTTCTACAAAAAAAGGCTCTTTTAAGAGCCACCACATTTCATTTAAAGAGTAAAGTTATCCTTGCCATACATTTTTTTATTTGGAACTGTCATTGAATGAATACACAAGCTTACTAACCTGTCACATAATGATTATTTTTGCAAAATTTATAATTATGCCGGCAGTCGCTCCAGTGTGTTCTTTCTGAAATCTTTTTGTTTCCGGAGGCTGGTAAAAGGCGCGAGCTACAAACTTCTCGAAAGAGGCTCGCTCGGTTACACCACTTTTGTTGCGCTCTTGACATTCGCAGTACAAAAACACTTCAGCATGTAAAACTGAAATAAAAAAACTAATTCACAAAACAAATGTAATATACAATCTTGTTCAAACATCAAAATTGTCTTTCCAAAATCCAAACTATACCTTTCTCTTACGTATTTTAACTTTCTATTGTAGTTTTAGTTGTCGAAATGTCACATATTTCCTCAACAGATGTTTGTAAGGTATTAAGTCTACCTTTTTATTTTCTCCCGTTAAAATGTATTGGCAAGTATAGACAATTGTTAATGAAATATAGCTCTTTTAAACAAAGTGGGTGGCTCTTAAAAGAGCCGTTTTGAGATTGTGGTAGCGAAGTGCAGTTTTACTTGGACTTGGCTGCCTTCTCGGCCTTCTTGGGCAGGAGAACGGCCTGGATGTTGGGCAACACGCCGCCCTGGGCGATAGTCACTCCGCCAAGGAGTTTGTTGAGCTCCTCATCGTTGCGGACGGCCAGCTGCAGGTGACGCGGGATGATTCTCGTCTTTTTGTTGTCACGGGCAGCGTTGCCGGCCAACTCCAAGATCTCAGCTGTCAGATATTCGAGCACAGCCGCCAGGTAGACGGGTGCGCCGGCACCGACGCGCTGAGCGTAATTGCCTTTACGCAGCAGCCTGTGGACACGACCGACCGGGAACTGCAGCCCAGCACGGGAAGATCGTGTCTTTGCCTTTGCTCTAGCCTTGCCACCGGTTTTACCTCTTCCGCTCATCTTGAATCTTTTTTCTGGAGTTGTAACTCGAAAGAAATACGTGCCCCTCTGAGGGACAAGTCCTGCTTTAATAGCCGCAGAATACGCGTGATGTTCTGAGTCGGACCAACCAGGAAAGAGGATTTCAGCGGGAAGAGGGGTTTGCATTACAGCGGGCAGTTTGAAAATAATTCTCCCCAATTGGCAGCGAGCCTTGTGGCGGGAGATCTCTCTTCCAGGCGGGGCTGAGCTGGAGCAAGAACTGCGCACCAATCGGCTGCGCCGCTCTGAGTGCGCGTCACTCATGCGCTGCCGAACCAGACGCTTAAAACCAGCTCGCGTGGCGCTTTTAGTACATTTGTTTTCTTTAAGGTAAACAAAAGCTCGAAGATGGCAAGAACCAAGCAGACAGCCCGTAAATCCACCGGCGGCAAAGCCCCCAGGAAGCAGCTGGCCACCAAGGCAGCCCGCAAGAGCGCCCCGGCCACCGGCGGCGTCAAGAAGCCTCATCGCTACAGGCCCGGTACCGTGGCTCTCCGTGAGATCCGTCGCTACCAGAAGTCCACCGAGCTGCTTATTCGCAAACTGCCCTTCCAACGCCTGGTCAGGGAGATCGCTCAGGACTTCAAGACCGACCTGCGCTTCCAGAGCTCGGCTGTCATGGCTCTGCAGGAGTCTAGCGAGGCTTACCTTGTCGGTCTGTTCGAGGACACCAACCTGTGCGCCATTCACGCCAAGAGGGTCACCATCATGCCCAAAGACATCCAGCTGGCCCGTCGTATCCGCGGAGAGCGGGCTTAAACTCTCTTGACACACAACCACAACGGCTCTTTTAAGAGCCACTACACTACTTTCAACTAAATGAGAAATTCCAGCATAACTTTGAATGTTGCTCAGTAACAGTCCTGCATAATATTTCTCATTCTGATTATGCATCACCCCATCTCCAAACATGCTCATTTACGGATTATGTATTTTAAACTGCAAAGACCCACATTGTATTACACTTGTATATCCTGCCCAAAATGTTGCAATATCCTGCCTATTTGCACAATTCGTTTGGACTTTTTAAATATTTAATGTATGTAGTCTAGTTTGATGTTTTTATAACTACGTTCCTTTATAAATTGTGCCGAAAGGTGCTGGAACAAAATTTCGTTATGCTTGCAAATAACAATAAATATCTTGATTCTTGACAGGGATGGGCGGGTACATTCCAGCATAACGTCTGTGGAGACATTAACATATGCATTACATATGAACAGTGTCTGACCGTTAGGACAACAATAGCTTAATTCAAATGTGCAGGGCCAAAAAAACACAGACCAGAGTTTGAAATGGGAGGAAAAAATCTTGACAGTATAAGTGTTAATTCAACTATGTATGATTCAAAAACTTGTGTAGAGCTAGATCTATCCCTTCAGATCATTTGGTCATGTGTATCCGTGAAGTTAAAATTGTTGCTTTGTGTAAACTGCTCAAAGCGGGATTTACAGCTCATTGCCGATTGGACAACCAATTCCCCGCTTCAGCTATCCAATCAGTCAGCTGCAACTGTCTGAATATAAAGACTGCGTACCGTGTGATTGGACAACCACTTCTCCGCTTCAGCTATCCAATCAAAGAGCAGCAACTGCCTGTATATAATAACTGTGTATGACGTGAAGCCATTGTGTCGAAAAGACGCAATACAAACTAAACGCTTGAAATATGTCCGGAAGAGGGAAAACTGGCGGTAAAGCGAGAGCAAAGGCGAAGACTCGCTCTTCTCGTGCCGGCCTGCAATTTCCAGTAGGCCGTGTCCACAGACTTCTCCGCAAGGGCAATTATGGCGAACGTATCGGTGCTGGCGCACCCGTCTACTTGGCGGCTGTGCTCGAGTATCTGACCGCCGAGATCTTGGAATTGGCTGGTAACGCTGCTCGTGACAACAAGAAAACTAGGATCATTCCCCGCCACTTGCAGTTGGCTGTCCGCAACGATGAGGAGCTCAACAAACTCCTTGGCGGAGTTACCATCGCTCAGGGCGGTGTGTTGCCCAACATTCAGGCTGTGCTACTGCCCAAGAAGACTGAGAAAGCTGCCAAATCCAAGTAAATCTATGTAGACTACTGCAACCATCTAAAAGGCTCTTTTAAGAGCCAACCACTTGTTTCTAGAGTGCAATTCCTTATGATTAAGTACAATGAGGAGTCAAACTTGTTTTGTTTAAATAACAGAAGTGATAATGAATACACATGAACAAAATTACACGAGCTTCAATTTAAATGTATAAGTATGATAAAACGAGGAAATATTTATTCTAAGCTTATTGAGGAAGCGAGACTTCCGGGTTTTCACTCATCAGCGTCGTTTCCGTTTCCGGTTTTCGGCGTGTGGGCCGTGCCTTTGTGGCCCTCGGTGGCGCGTTCCGGTCGACTGGTGCGAGGCTGTGAGTGTCTGTTTCAGTGTCCGAAGCATTTCAGATAGCCGAGACGCCCTCCCGCTGATGAGCGGGGACGCAGGGGTGCGGTGCGAGTGTCTGAACAGTGGCCGGAAACGGCGCTGTGTGTAAAACCCGGAAGTCGGAAGTTCGTGGCATCTACCCCATAAGGGCCCTTTTGAAGGAAATCACAATATATTACAGTATGTATCCCGGATGTATATGTGTAGTTTACAACACTAATCTCTGGTGTTTATGTAAAATCATCCTGACAATCTAAATAACAAAGTCCGTGTCTTGCGTTCACATAATGTGTGCTTCACTAACGTAAAGTGATCATTTAATAATTGGTTAGTCATCCATGTTCGCAGATAAAAAAAAAACTACAGGAAATGAGTAATGCCATGTATTAAATCAAAAAGCAAAATTGTGTTTAGTGAGGGCGTGTGGGCAGTGCTGCTGCGTGACGTTTCTCGCACGAATTTGATTCAAACAGTCCTCTCTCAGGTCCGCAGTACTGTTTTATACAGCTACCGGTATTTTGTTGTAATCATTCTTGTTTAGAAATAAAAATGTGTACGTTTTTTAATTAAGTATATTTTAGGTCGTTTAACATGTTTATTCACATATCATCGCTCGGCTATCTTTGAGACTACGCACTGCCTGTTGATGAACCCGGATATGACCGAACTCTCGTTCCAAGTCTCGTGTGACTGACATGTTAGTTTTTTTCATATACCTTTATTGAACAATTTTAATGAGGTTATACAATCAACCTGTAAACACTACACAAACACGTTATTAATAAAGAAAAACAAACAAATGAGCCATAATGCCAGTTTTCATCGCTTTCTTGTTTATAGATCTCAATATTGCATTTATGTATTGTTTGTTTCCAATTCAAAAACTAAAAACAAAGGTTTTAAATGACTAACTTTGGATTAGTGTACATGAAAGTTCGCCAAATAATTATCAAGTTAATCAGATCATTATTACAGAAACCAAACAATACATTTTCCAGAAAATACATACATTAAAATCAATATGATCAATAATAAAACGAAACACATCTTTCCAAAAGCTGTTGGTATAAGGGCAATGCCAGAATAGGTGGACCGATGTTTCAGGGGACATTTCACAGAATGAGCAATCAACACAAATGTCTTTCTTGAACCTAAGAAGTTGTTTTTTGACAGGGTAATACCTATGTATAATTTTATAGGAAACTTCCCTTACTTTATTTGTTAAAAGACCAATTTGGACAAAATAAAGATCTATTCTTATGCAATATATGGCGACTATTCCAAATAAAGCATTTATGAGGAGAAAAAAATGTGCTTGTAAATCAAAGACCAAGTCAACAGCATTTGTTTGTGGAAGTTGGATAAAGACAAGGGATTTTTTTCAATCTTGTAATCACATAAAAGTACAAACTCAAGACCTCCAATTTGAGAAAAAACCTAATTAGGAATAAATACCAAATCAATGTGGGATTGCTGTTTTGCTGTTTTATTACAATGATAAATGCAGATTACCTGTAGTAAGAAATTGCATGCTTTATCACACAGAGTTAGAAAACACTACCAGAAAACAGATGTTTCATTGTAGCAAGACCAGCAGACTGAGTATGTAGATCCATGTATCGTTCCCTCACTTAGCTTTCCACAATCTCACGTCATCAGTAATTGAGTGTGTCTCTTGAAAAACAAAAAAAAATCTATGCCGTTTAGCGAACAAAAAAATCGCTTTACAATATTTCTTAATCCCCATAGTCAGGTTTCCATCCAAATGTTTCGAAATTTGTATGCGAATTTTGTGAAAATGTGCAAAATGGACATGCGACTTATGCCCGTTTCCGTCCGCTCGATTTTCGAATATGCGCCGCGAGATGACGTTGTAGTTGACGGAACTTTGGAACAATGGGGAGTTCCAGGTGGGAATGTTTGTTTTGACGGACTGAACGGAAGTACTTTGTCTTGTTAGCTTCACACCCGCATGTAAGTGAAGTGTGTAAAAATAAAGCCATCTAAAATTGCATTAATGTTTTTTTATTTAATTAATTATAAAAAAGAATCGTGTTTCTTCGTCTCCCCAAACATATCTTATGTTATCATCCGCCATTTATTGTGATTACAAACGTGCGACGTATATCCGGTCTTGTAGTCGCTTATTCGAAAAACCTGTTTCCATCGCCAAAATGCGCATTTTCCTTTTTTTGATACGCTTCAAAAACCACCCCCTCCAAGCGTAATAAAAACAAAATTGTTACGAATTTTGGGCCTTTTTTCGAATTTCTGGCGTTTCCATTCAGTTTCTTTTTTGCAATTCTTGAAAATTCGATTAAAAATAGGTGGATGGAAACCCACCTATTGAGAGTAACACTAGACAATGACGTATTAATAACAACAAACAAACAACAAATTAAGATTTAGTGTGCTAGAACAATAACCTTGTTATTTGGGGCTGCACATCTCTGTTAAGCAAGTCAGTGGAACACAACAATAGAAATAGGCAAATTAAATTCCGTCTACGGATTCTTTATCAGTTATTTTAGTCTAACTAAAAGATTAAATGCACAAATAACAAAATCAATCTTAGCCACTTAAACAAAATAAACCTTTAAAAAAAACTAATCTGAGTGGGATAAAAAAAAACAGGTGACAAAAGTAGTTTTTTCAAAAATGTATTTTGCATTCAACAAAAAGTAACATTTCTAGTAGAAAAACAACAACAAATATAGTAGAATAAAATAATAATAATAATAATAATAACAGATCCCTTTGCTTTTACGGCATTCCTTAGTTGAACTCAAAATTTAATCTTTGACACACCTGAAGGGCCCTCCGATGAGTCTCAGATCTCAGTACCAGTTATCCAACAACAGTCAACGAGGAGATCCTAAGCAATAAGAAGCAGTTCAGTTCCATTGACAAATGCTCTCCCTCCGATGAAATACGCCGTCTCCCCTTGCTCGCGTGCCTTTGCCACCAGTCGTAGATGATGACAAATCTTCAGCAAAACGCATTTTGTTCTGGAAAAAAAGTGGATTTTTTTCTCGATGTGAACTGAAGAGTAATTCCTCGAGGCCTGGATTCATCATTTTTCAGCTGGCCTACACGACGCACCGTGTCGATGACATCATGAAATGTATCTTTCTCTCCGGCCTGGAAGATCAGAATCACCTCCTCGCCTCACCTCCATTACTGAAAATGCGCAAAACGGACATGTGACTTATGCCCGTTTCCATCTGTTCTTCTTTTGCAAATATTGGGAGGGTTTCTCACGAGTGTGTGTTTGTGTGTGAAACTTTAAGCTATGCTTGTGAGAAAATCTTTTACCACAAACGGAGCAGGCAAAAGGTTTGTCACCAGTGTGTGTCCGCATGTGTATTTTCAATTGGCTATTTGTAGTGAAAGTTTGAGCACATATTGAGCAGACAAAAGGTTTGTCACCAGTGTGTCTTCTTTTGTGTTTTTGTAGACTGCTGCTTGTAGTGAAACTTTGATCACAAACCAAGCAGATAAAAGGTTTCTCGCCAGTGTGAACTCGCGCGTGTGTGTTCAAGCCTCCCTTATCATAGAATTTTTTACCGCAAAGTGAGCAGGCGAAAGGTTTCTCACCAGTGTGGGTTCTCGTGTGTTTCTTCAAAGTTGCCTTCAATGAGAAACTTTTACCACAAACCGAGCAGGAAAAAGGTTTTGCACCAGCGTGTGATCGCGTGTGTGATTTTAAAGTCCACTTACTCGAGAAACGTTCACCGCATGTTGAGCAAGCAAAACTAGTGTGGGCTCTTGTGTGTCTTTTTAAATTACTATTTGAAAAAAAGCATTTGCCACAAACTGAGCAGGAAAAAGATTGGTCACCGGTGTGGATTCTTACGTGTAGATTTAAATCTGCTTTCCGGTAGTAACTTTTGCCACAAAGTGAGCAAGCAAAAGGTTTCTCTCTGCTGTCAGTGTGACGTGTCCTATCACCTTCAGACTGTCCATCATCATCAGTGTCAGGAGACTGTGACGTGCTGTCACCATCTGACATGGGAGCGAGCCAGGTACCTCCTTGTGATCTTCCACAGGGCTCACCATTAGTTTCTGCCATGGGTTGACTTGAGCTGCTGCGTGGAGGCTCTGCCACTTTCTTCTCTTCGTCCATCCACCCAGTATCTGAACCGCTTATCCTCACGAGGGCCGCAGGCTTGCTGCAGCCTATCCCAGACTGGCCTTCATCTTCAGTCTTCTGCAGAACAGCCATCACTGGAAACTCTGTGAAATCCTCCTCCTCTTTAATGTATGGTGTCCGCTGCTCCTCTATTTTTATGCTGGTGGGCTGCGGATGCTCTTCCTCTTTGACACCAGGGGGCTCACAAGCCTCCTCTTTTATGTCAGGGAA
Source organism: Leptonotus elevatus (assembly GCF_054856555.1). Taxonomy (NCBI): domain Eukaryota; kingdom Metazoa; phylum Chordata; class Actinopteri; order Syngnathiformes; family Syngnathidae; genus Leptonotus; species Leptonotus elevatus. The sequence goes on from NC_141253.1 coordinate 9,954,417, forward strand.
CTGTGGGTCCTGCCGCTCAAGACGAAGATATTTTTCACTGACATCTGCGGGACAAGACGCACATGGTTTTGGTAAAATCTGTTGTGACTTTAATTGTGTGCATTATTGTTTATATTTAAGATTTTTAGATGGGCCACATGAGCGAAAGAGCTGGTAAATGTTACAAATCGTCCTTAGTTTATTCGGGGAATCACTGAAACCTAACAGATTGTTATGGACTCATTACAGTGGCCTCCGAGGTTAAATATATATTGAATAATTGTAATGCCAGTATTGTTTTTTTTTCGTTATTTGTTTTCACGATATAAACTCGTCGTGATTTTATTTTGAAGGAACGCTCCAGCAAGTATTGGGACGCCAATAATGTTATATCAATCGTAACGTCGCACAGTGCCCGGATGAAGACTCCTTTAATATTAAAAATAAATATAGGAATATTGTTGAAATGTAGTGACGAAACAATTGACGAACCTGCTCTGTTCAACACAACTCGAATTTGCTTGCAAACAGTGTCCAGCAGTTGACGATGTCGCTCGTTCTCCACTTGTGCGCCACAAAGCTCTTCTTCGCACTTGATTTTCGTTCTTGCGTACATTTTCACATGAACGACACTTTAAGCACACTTGATCTCTGCCGAGCCAATGTGTACATAACAAACGCGTCTCGTTTGTTAGCGGCTAGCAAACTAAGCTAAATTGGGCTAAGTAAGGCCGAGACATTTCGACGAGCACCAAGAAGACTTTAACCGGACGCGAAATGTAATAATGTTTGACTCAAAGTAGTGACAGCGTCGAAATTCGAGTACGTTCACCATGAATTCAGGACGAATTATTCAGTGAAGCGCGTTTTGCAACGTAAAAGGTATCTGCTAATCCATCAGTTGCTTAACTTGGACAAACCTTTTTTTCTTCTTAAACAAATGTACTGGCGTATTACATCGCTTTAGTGTATACCGCCACCTACTGTGGAGGAGACTGAAGAGTGCAAAGCGACTTGGCAGGAGTTTAATGAAGTGTATTGCATATACAAGTCAACAACAAAATACTTTGCTATATATTGTTTTTTTTTAATCACGTACAATGTCATTTTATGATAGACAGTTTCCCCCCTTTCACTAAAAAATAATAATAATCAGAAATACAGCCTCAGAACACAGTTGACCCCAACAGGTACTTGTACTGTAACTACATTCATGGAAAACAAATAATCTTGGTGACCCCAGAATTTTTAAATAGTAGTGCAATATACATTTGTGCACATACACAAATAATTTGTCCATAGAACCCACATTAAAATATAGAACAGACTAATTTATCATGTATGCTGGGCGTGGAGACAAGGAAAGGAAGATTTTCAGGAATTTTGACTGGTCACAAAGTTGCCAAAACACACAATTGGGTCAGGTTTGATTTTCTGCATTTTGACAGCTATCACAAAAATCTCAACTTCTATATTGCTACTGAAAAAACTACATTTTTAATATAATATATTTTCAAGTTATGACATAGTTGGTCTTCAAAACACAATGAAGCCAACATCCAGTATATTATTAATAGCTTGTAAGATTTTTTTTTACAGATTATATTTTGGCCAAGTCCTTTTGAATGAAAACCAGAAACTAAATTTGAAATATAAAACAAATTTGGACAACTCAACATTATAGATAGCCTTTCATTTGCAAAAAATACAACCAATATCAAGACAAAAATGTTCCTATAATTTATTTTCCATTTATCATTTTCACAGATTTTTTATTGCGGTCTTTCCTGTTGTTTTTGAATTTCTTCTGAAGGCCGCCCCCACCTTGGACCTAGAAAACAGAAATAATTTTGTATCATATTAAATGAAGACACGATTAAAGGCAACATAGTTGCACATAAATATACAGTAGTTGGCTCGCTGCAGTTCATGTGCACTCATTAAGTGTTATCCAAACTCTGCAACTGAATAACTGTGACCGTTTTGATTCTTGGTGCATTTTGACAAAAGCATGTCATAGACATGTTATTGAAATGTGAACAAAAATGCGTAAAGTTTCACGATTCAACAGACAAAAAAAATCTGCAGACCTTTTTACGTTTCTCCACGGGTAGCGCGTCCACCTCCATCTTGTCATCCTCATCCGTTTGGAAGTCATCCTCGTCCTCGCGCGGTACCGCCTCCGTGTTCTCCTCGGCCGAGTCCTTCATAGTGAAGGTAGCCGCTGCGATGGAAAACCGTGTTAGCAGATTAAAAGGCGTCGAGTAAAATAGTCGCGGCATCCGAGGGGCTGACAGGGATAGAGGTCGCTCATGCTGTCTTCCGAGTCGCTGCGGTTCTCGTCGTCGCTGGAGGATGCCTCCCACGTGCCGTTGCCATGTTTGGACTTCCTGCCCCGGTGGACGTCTGTGCTCGTTTCCTTCGGCCTTTTCTGCTGGAGCCTGATTGGGACGAACTCGATGCCCTGCTTCACGCATTCCTCATCTCGGGTAGCAGAAACAAAACAAGTCAGACGGCAAATCAATACTTCATCCAATGCTAGTAAAGTATGTCTTTTGTAGATACTGGCATATAACAGCAAACATACAAAATAATGATTCAATCTTACCCTTGACTCCATGGTGATGTAATTTTTTTACTAAATGTTAGGTATTTTGCTGGCTATTTTTCTAACGCAAAAGTAAAACGCCTGGTTCAGTAAAACCTCGGGTTGGGAGGGGCTGGTGCTTGGAGAGCAGGATGACCTAGAATTTCTCATAGAGGGGCGAATGGAGGAAAACACTACTACGGTGGTGTTTTTGGTGAGGAATTAGCATTTTAACATGGCTAAAAGCTCCAAAAAGTAAGATTTTTCACATTACTGTCCCTTTAATCACGGTACAATAATAAAACATTAAAGAACAGCGTTCGTAAACATTCCTCCACCCTAATGTATATACATGTAATGAAATACGTTCTTACACTAGAAGTGGAAACATCTAGAAGTAGTTCATGCATGGAGATCAGGGAAGTAAGAGTGGCACGCTCACATTTGTCAAGGGCCTTCTTGAAGCGCTTCCCGTTGACGTGTTTTAATAGATGGTGTGGCTGTCTGTTCAGGTGTCTGAGGGTCAGCTTACAAAAGAGCTGATTGCTGCACAAGACAACACACAACAAGAAGCATCATGAGAGCAACCTGAATGAGTACTTGGGTCATTGATTTGGTACTTTGAGAAGCAATGGCAAATCGTTTGATAGTCAGAAGAAAGTATGTGAATAAGTGTGAGTATTCTTACGGTTGTTTTGAGCTTGGCACAACGTGGGGTTCATACTGGCTGTAGTTAAATTCTGCTTGGGAGCTCAGCTTCTGATACTTTTTCCCTTTGGTGAAGTTCTGCAGCTCCTCCAGTTTGCATGGAAACTCATGGCCATTCAGTGTGCACTTTATCTGAAACAGCATTAAGCTTAATGAACTGACCATTCATTTTAGTTTCACACATTCCGTCATCACAACTCGTTCCAAATCAGTGAACGTGGTTATTAGCAAAGCGGCTATGACTGCTAGCATCACATTCATGTTGTTTTGACCTGCTCCTGCTCGCTCACCTTTTTACAGTCAGTCAGCTCGAGAAAAGGGTGCGTGGCGAGGAAAGCTTTTACGTCCGCAGGTAAATCCGCCATAGCTGTAAAATATTCCCAATGTTAAAATCGTCTAATATTTTGATTTTTGGAAACCCCTTCGCAGAAAGTAAGCCCACAACGTGCTTGTCCGCGCGGACTCTGACGCAATAAAAAAGCGACACTGAATGATTACATTCTGGGAAACCTTGTCAACGATTTGATTAGATCTTTGGAATGTTACAATGGAGATTACGGAATTTATAAACAAGAGTGTGTGCCCTTTATTATTGTGTCATAGTCAAAAGATAAACGAGTACTGTCAGACAATTTCCGCCTTTTCAGTCAGGTGACAAGTTATTACCAAAGATGTTAAATGATGAGCAAACAGTATGATCATATCTTTAAATACACTGTACGCATATATTTACGATCAAATAAAATAGAATACACACAAACGAAACAAATAACTGTATAGGAATGTTTTTATTTTTAATTGATACTTCAACCACTTCGTTGCTTGTTTTTTTTTTTATGTGTAGGCTAAACATCTTCTTTGCTTTACAATCTTTGTAGCAGAATAACTCCCGGCCATAAATCTCCCATAATCCCCTTCGTTACATCGTGAATACATACATTTTTGTTCTGCGTTGCAGTCTAATCTTTACGCTTCCGTAAAGTTTAGCTGGTCTACAACATTTTTTTTCTGGGTTGATGGACTGGAACATCTACTCGTAAACAAATTAACGGACGGTGGTTCGGTGCCTCCGGCGACCAGCGGAACAAAACTAAGGAGAACGTTAGGTCATTTTGATAGATTACTATGTCTGGACCAAACGGAGATCCCGTCGTCTCCATTGATGGCGGCATCATCGAGGACGGCGACGAATTTAATGACGAAGGTAACAGACATTTTCCACATTTTTGCTTCGAATTACGTCAGAAATGTCATGTGATATTTGTCCAGTGAATATGTAGCTATATGCAGTTAATTTGATGTATTAATTCATGTATCTCAATCAATTTGTTAAGTGGATATGCTCGAATCGATGGTGGATGTAGTCAATACACAATTTGCCTTTTTCTTGTTCCGCCGACCTTTTGTAGGGTTTTATCTTGAGCAGGTGTCCACATTGTTATTCCACAGAGTTTACAGCAATCAACTCCATGCTGGACCAGATTAATTCGTACCTCGACGGCCTGGAGGAGAAAAACGACGCTCTCAACGACAAAATGCACGACCTCCTCGAGTCCAATCGGCAAGCCCGGCTGGAATTCAGAGCCCAACTGGAAGAGCAACGACCCGGGGACTCTTCGCAAGGTACAGACAAGGACCCCGACCAAGATGCGGGCAACTGAACAGTGACACCACTTACAATCAATCATCATGATGATCATCATCAGAAGAATCATTCCCAAAGCAAGATACTTGTAGGAGTGTACTGTATTTGCAATGTCTCAGAAAATGGTCACTGGTTCTAGATATTTCCCCTAAAATGACTCCTAGTAATGAAACAAAGACCAGCTTCCCCTTTGCTTGTGTTGTTGTGTCTGAAATTTATATAAATGTAGGGAATTTAAGAAGTTAATTTTCTCTGTTCACGCGGCTTGGAAAAGTAAGGTAAGAGTGTTTACACCACTGCAGAGAATGTTTTACTTTAATATAAATTAAAATGACATCCGAAAAATACATTGGCACTTCCAGCATTTTAGAAATCATCAAGTCTTGATTTGTTAAGTGAGTAGCTGAATACAAATACAGTCCTAAAATTTGTTTTGAAATCACATTATTCTGAGCTACAATGCACATATTGAAGATTCTGTTACTGCAGACACAAAAAATGGAAGGGAGGAAGAAGAAAAAAGAAGAAGCTTGTGCTAATCATGTGGTAGGTCACCAAGGTGATGTCAAGCTTTGCTACATGTGAGCAAGACTAAGTGTCTTGAAATAACCACAAATGAGGATGAAATGTTTCTGGAACAGTTAAGAAGGAAGGATGCATTTGAAACGAGAGCAGAATTGGTGCAATAAAAACTTATTTGCTTGAAGAAGCTGTGTTCAGCCATTTTTTTTTTCTTCTATCAAATATCAACACATCACTTAAAACGTCCACAAGAATGTGACACCAAATTGCCATTAACACTGATGGTCCAAAGTGATTCTAACACCATGTGACATATGGGCGGTCTTGTGATTAGCATAAACCTGCCTTGACAGCCAGGTTTACAATCATAAAGCTGTAGTCTTTTTTAATGTATTTATTATTATTATTATTAAGCAATTGCCATTTTGCTACCTTTTGGGGCTGTTTTGGCCCAGTAAGACCGTGGACCTGGGCACATAGCTGTGGTGTCCTTGAGCAAGACACCAATACCCCAAACTGCTTCAGTCCCCTGCTCTGCAAATAAAAGTCTAATTTTGTATATATGACAAAAATAATAATAATAATCTCTTCTAGATTCTCCATGAGAGGCTGGTTTCAAGGCCCTAGAATGCTGTGATGATAATTGTGTTGCTGCCGTCTTTCTCCTCTTGCATTGTTTTAAATAGCTGTAGTCTTGAAAATATTTAAACCTCCAAAGTGGAACACACTCTGGGAATGAACAAGATGCCCCTTTTGAAAACTATTTTCATTGGTCACAAATAACTGATTTTGAACAGTCCATATTCTCAATATTTTTTATTAATATTTACATAAACTGCTGCGATTGGGTGTCTGTTGTATTTTTAATGTGTTCTAGAAGAACAGCTTTTTGCTCTGAGTGATAGCTGCAGAACACAGTCTTTTCATTCTGTTGGAATTCAGTGGTCCAGAATAGTGCCAGCGCAATTTTTTTTCATTCATTTTGTGGAAGATAGCAACCGCTTTTACACACAAAAACAAAAGGATTATGATGGAAAGGCCCCTCAAAGATGTGACTGTCGGCAGGTAGCAAATAACACAGTTTGAGTTGAGAAATTATCTTGGGAGTAAGTTCTCAAAATGGTTGGTCTTGAAGCAGGTTTTTCCACCCACGGTCATTGTGCTGAAGGGTTCGACTTTGGAGGTTTCCACAGTCGTACTGAGCTTAAAAGTAAATATGTATTTAATATACATTTACATTTTTGCCTCATTGAGGTCACATGTTATCACCGCTATCAAATTAGGGACTTAATGGAGAAAAAAACATGTCTCTCATCCATCCTTCAGTGTCTGTTTTTGGCCCTTCCGGGCCTGCGTCTGGCGTTTGGCTTCGGCAGAGCATTTTTGTCTTCTCCGGTGGCGTCGTCAGTGGAAGGTGGCAAAACTGTGCTGAAACTTTAGGACCTTGACAAATGCTGGACTCCTCTACTTTGTCCCGGAACTGGTTTTCTGTCCGAATTGTACTGCTGAGTTATGATACTGACCCTGTAGTACTAGTGGGGCAAGCTCCTCCCAGAGAGTCTGTGGGCGTTCCTCTCAAATCTCTGCGGTTGCCGTTGTCAGTGTTGTCGCACTTTTCGCCAAATGCTTCTTTGTGTCTCTAAGGACGGACAACACAAACAAGATGATGTAACACTTTCCCCCATGTCTTTAGAGCATACCAAAATACCAGAAGGGTCAATAATTACATTACACTTTCTTTCTTTTTTTAACTTCACTGAACTTAGCCTGTTTTGATGCTGCAGTCCTGTCTCATGAGGAGGCGGGTTGCGGCAAGGCGACAATGTATCAAAAAGCGAGCACCAATAAAGATGTGAGACACGCAAAAGGTACTGTATGATCTCGTCAACTAATTCTGACTCAAGAAAGACAACTGCAGTAGGTGTGAGCACCCTAAGATGACCACTAGTATCTTACCTTAAGGTTGTCAAAGTGCTTGAGGGACTTGCAGTGTGTGTGTAAAGCCGACGAGTCAAAATGGTAGAACTTGTTGCAAAGTCGGCAGATGAAACCAGCTACCGGCACAAAGAAGCTGGAACCTGTGGAAAAAAAACAAACAAACACATTAAGACAATTGAGACGCTTCTTAACTCATTCACTGCCATTGACAGCTATAGACGTCAAAAATTCATTTGAACTATTTATTTTAGTTTAAAAAAATTCCCCACTTTTGTTAAGAGTATGAAAACCTAGAATTTGTTTTTATTGTATTAAAACAGATATCAAATTTTTGATTAATCGTGAGTTAACTAGTGAAGTCATGCGATTAATTACGATTAAAAATGTTAATCGCCTGACACCCCTAATTTAATAATCTATTATAAAAAATAAGATTATAAAAATTAGAAAAAAATTATTAAAATTTTATTTTTTATAAATAAAAAAAAAGAAGATTATTAAAAATTAGGGGTGTCAAGTGATCATTTTTTAAAATCCTAATTTTTTTTTTTTTTTTTTTTTTTTTTTTTTTAAATATATATATATATATATATATACACATATATACATACATATATACATATATACATACATACATACATACTTTTTTTTTTTTTTTTTTTTTGTGTGTGTGTGGGTGAGTATGTGTGTGTGCGTGCGTGCGTGCGTGTGTTTGTTAGCTCACCAGAAAACCTATTAGAAAAAAAAAATCTTATACCGTTCACCTAAATCGAACACCAGGAGACCCGAGGGGACCGAAGAAAACCAAGGAAGGTGAAATCCAGCACCGACCAGACACCCCCCACCAGAACTCCTCCCCAGCCCAAGAAACATCCAGACCCCAACAAATCCAAAAAACATAAAGTCAGGGAGGCCTCAAGAGACCAACGGAGAGACCGAGAAAAGGAAGGAAGGACAGACGAAGCCGCGTGAGATCCGAGACACCAGCCTCCACCGATTCAATAACCTGAGGAGGAAACAGATTGTGTCTGAGTTTCGGTAGATGCTGGTGTGGTGGATCTGGCATGCATGAAAATCTCCACCAAAGAGGGGAGCCGTCGACCCCCGCCGGAACAGAGCAAGCGCAACACCTCAGGGCCCCCCAGGCCGCGGCAGCGCCAAAGGACGACCCCCGGGCCCCACCAGGGCCACCGGCCGGAGAGCAAACCCAGGAGCAGGAGCGCCCCCCGCCCCAACACGGCCCGCGCCCCCGGCCCAACGCAGCAGGACGGGGCACTGCAGGCCCACCAGGCACCCCACCGGCCCCCAACCCCCGCCCCCCCACCACCCCCCGCCCCCCATCCACCCCCCGCCACCCACCCCAACCCAGCCCCAGCCGCCCCCATGCCCCCAATCCCCCAGACACCCCCCACCCCCAGCACCCCCCCACCCCGCAACCCCCACCACCGCCCCCCCCCCAACAAAGCCGCCCCCCCCCCCCCCCCGACCCCACCCCGACCAACCGGCAGCCCCCCAACCCCCGACCCCCAGCCCCCGGGGACCACCCGCACCCAGGCACCGGCGCCGAAGAGGGGCCGGACAGCGGAGCGGAGAGGGCAGCCGCGCCCACCCCACCCCCCGCCGTGTGGAAGGACGGAACACCGGGGGCAGAAGGGGGAGATGGGGGCACCGGAGGGCGGCCGACACCCCCGAACCCCAGGCCCAGCGGGGGAAGGCCCCGGTCGTCACCCCAGCGTTCTTTGTGAAAATTAACCCCTGTTACTGAGTCCGCCAGCTCGCGGACTGGCGAACTCTACCCCTAAACCGTGAATGTGACCCCACCCAGTGTATATACAAGTGTGTGTGTGTGGTGCATTAAAATTAGGAGCAGGTGAACCGGAGCCGATGGAAATGATATTCCCACGCTCCGATCCACCCGCCACCCAAGCATGTTGCTGAGTGTATGTGGTGCATTAAAAAAAATAGATAGGGCGGGGGGGGGGGGGGGTGGCGACACGGACAGGGGACCGCAGCACTGCTCTATACTGCGGCCCCCAACCGATGGCACCCCCACAGGCCCCCAAGCCCCCCCCCCCACCCACAAGTTGTGTGGTGTATTAAAATTGGAGGGGAGTTGTAGGGTGAAGACGGTGTTTCCACCCTACCCCACCCCCCAAAGTGTGTTATGTGCCCTATATGTCTATAAAAGTGTATTGTGCAAACCTAGTGTAGTGAGTTAAGAGGTGTGACCAGCGGGGCCCCCCCCAACCGGGCGGGGGCAGGAGGCGCACCGGCCCACCAAGCCCCCACCCACCCCACCAGGACCCCGGCGGGCATATGGGACCCGTCCGGCGGGGCGATAGGGCTCGCCCCCCGGATACTGGGTCCCGCCCGAGGTGTCAGGACGCCCACCGGAGCGGGGCGGGCACGACACCAAACCCCAGCCACCCCCGCCGGCCCCCATAGCACCGAGACCCGGGCCATGGATGGAGCCCCCGGCCCAGGGGAGGGGAAGGAAGGCGTACCGGGGAAGGGGAAGGGAGGAGGGAAGGGGACGACAAGAAGGGCAGGGGGCAGCGGCAGGGACGCAAGGAGAGGGGGAGAGGAGGAGGAAGGGCGACGAGGGAGAGGGGACAAGGAGGCGGAGGACGGGCGGGGAGAGGCGAGGAGGGAGAGGCAGCAAGGGGGAGGAAGGGGGAGGGGAGAGGGAACCACCGGGCACCCCGGCGGCCCACAGGCCCCGAACCGCGTCGCCGGGCCCAGAGCGACGGACCGCGCCGGAACGGCGCCGCCCCCGACACCAGGGAAAGCCCCGCAACGCAGCACCCCCCAAGAGACCCAGGGAACGGCCAAGACGCAGCCGCCACCCAGCAGCCAACAGAGGGGCAGACCCGCCCACTCCCCGCCAGGGGGGACAGCACCCACAGAATTAACCCACTGGCATGCCGTGAATCCGAATATCAACCCCTGGTGCCCATCGGAGGTGAATCCGCTCGATCCCGCTGGCAGCAGCCGGGTTCCTGACTATGGAAACACAACCATTAGTTACAAATTGCCTAATACAGAAACATCAATGCCAGTTATAACGCTGCTGTGGCTCTCGCTAACAGGCAGAATTAAAATCCAAGTTTAGGTTAAAAAATTCTATATACGTAGACCATGTTTCTTTAAATTTTGACATTTGGTTTTTATTTGAGGCAGATATTTTTTCCATTAAAATATGATTTATGAGGAGGTTAGACCATTGGTCGATATTCAAAGTTTGTTTATTTTTCCAGTTAACAAGAATTGTTTTTTTTGCGATAGTAAGGGCTACAAGTATAGATTGAAATTGTTTATGTGGTAAGTCAATTGTTGTTAAGTCACCTAGCAAACACAAGTTTGGAGAGAACGGTATCCTACAGTCCAAGACAGCGGAAAGTTTTTCTAAGACTTTAGTCCAGAAACACATAACCGGAGTACATAACCATAAAGCATGAAAATAAGTGTCTGTAGTGTTTTGTAAACACTGGAGACAAATGTCGGAGTCTGAGAGTCCCATTTTCTTCATCATATATTGAGTAATGTATGTTCTGTGAATAATTTTATATTGGATAAGTTGTAAATTTGTGTGTTTTGTCATTTTAAAAACATTTTCACAAACTTGAATCCAAAAGACAGATTCCGGAGCTATAGACAAGTCTGTTTCCCATTTTGAGATGGGTAAAGACGTTTTATCAGTATATGAAAGTAACTTATATATTTTTGAGAGTTTTTTTGTTGTTGTTGGAGAAAGCTTGGTAATATCTTTAGCTAAAACAGGCGGTTGGAGCGTACCCTGGAGTGTTGGAATTTGTTTCTTTATCATACTTTTAACTTGCAAATAATGTAAAAAGTTTCCGTTTTTTATTTTATATTTTTGGAGCAAGGATGTATATGATATAAACATATTATCTGAGAAGAGATGGTGGAGATGTGTAATTCCTTTCTGCTCCCACACATTCAAATAAAACGATTGGTTGTTAATTTGAAAGTCGGGGTTATGCCATAGGGGAGAAAGCCCGCTGGGCTCCACTTTGGCTTTTGTCATTTCTAGTGCCTTCCACCAGGCAGTCAGGGTGGCGGAAATCATTGGATTTTTAAAGCAGTTATGGCGCTTAATCGATGTTGTAATAAAGAGTAAATCTAGGAGTCTGAGGTTATTACAATCCTTCTGTTCTAGTTCCAGCCAACAGTTAGTATCTCTATTGGGTTGTGCCCATAAAATAATATATTGTAGCTGGTTGGCTATATAATAGTGCATAAAATTTGGTGCCTCTAGACCTCCTTTGGATTTATTTTTCTGAAGAGTAGATAGACTAATCTTTGCTTTTTTTTTTTTCCAGTAAAATTTTGTAACGGCTGAGTCCAACAACTGGAACCAGTTAGCCGTAGGTTTAAATGGAATCATTGAGAAAAAATAGTTTATTTTGGGTAAAACTTTCATTTTAATAGTGGCTATTCGTCCTATTAGAGAAATAGGAAGATTATTCCAGCGCTCCAAGTCACTATAAATGCTATCCAGAAGTGGAGTGAAATTTAAATGAACTAAATCAGTTAATTTAGGTGAGATTTTTATGCCTAAGTATTTTAAATTACCTATAGGAAATGAGTAGTATGGGTCCTGGCTTGCAGGGTTCCATGAATTTTCTGTAATAGGTAGAAGTGTTGATTTTGTCCAGTTAATAGAATAGTCTGATAACTGTGAGAATTTAGTTATTAAGTTAAATACTTCCCCTAATGAAATAGCAGGCTTTTCTAAATAAAGTAAAATATCATCGGCATATAGATTAATTTTATGTTCTGTTACCCCAGAGTGAATTCCTTGAATCATTCTTTCCTGGCGTATGGCTAATGCAAGCGGTTCAATAAATATTGCAAATAATAAAGGCGACAGTGGGCATCCCTGTCTTGTGCCTCTCTGTAGAGTAAAACTCTTAGATATAATCCCATTAGTAGTAACAGTAGCTTTAGGAGAATCATATAATACTGACACCCAGTGAATAAATGACTTCCCAAAGCCAAATTTATTTAAAACAGCAAAGAGGAAGGACCAGTTAACTTTATCAAAAGCTTTTTCTGCATCCAATGATATAATAACTGCCTTTTTATCATGCCGCTGTGACATACTAATAAGGTTAAAGAGCCTTCTAATATTATTAGTAGAGTGACGCTCTTTAATAAAGCCTGTTTGGTCGCTATGAATGATTGTCGGGATTACTGTTTCTAATCTAGATGTAAAAGCCTTAGTGATAATTTTAATATCAGTGTTAATTAGTGAAATCGGACGGTAACTTGATGGAAGGGTGGGGTCTTTTTCTGGCTTTAATAAAAGTTTAATTGCTGCTGTATTCATGTGTGGGCGTATGTGACCATTAGTTTTAATTTCTGTTACTACTCTTAAGAATAGTGGAGCAAGCATTGACCAGAAGTGCTTTAGAAATATAGCCGGATAACCATCAGGGCCGGGTGCTTTGCCATTTGGCATACTATCTAGAGCACTGTACAACTCGTTTATAGTAAGTGGTGCATCTAACATATCTTTATATTCAGTAGTTACCTGAGGTATACTTAAGCTACTGAGGAATGCCTCAATATGCTCTGGGTTAGGTTTATTAGTTTCTGAGTATAAATTGTGATAATAATTATAAAAAATTTGATTAATTTCTTCTGGTGATTGTGTACATTCACCAGTTGTACCTTTAATAGCCGTTATAAGCGATTTTTCCCGATTACGTTGAAGTTGGTTTGCAAGAAATTTACCTGATTTGTTATTATATTCAAAGTTGTTGTATCTCAATTGTTGTATTATAAACTCTGTCTTTTTAGTTAACATATCGTCTAACTGTATTTTTGTATTTTGTAAGTCAGTCCATATTTGGTTATTTGGGTTTATTGCGTACTCATCCGTCAGTTGTTTAATTTTATCTTCCAAGTCTTTTTCTAATTTTTGATCCTGTTTCTTTTTATAAGATGAATATGATATAATTTTACCTCTAATTACTGCTTTCCCGGTTTCCCAGAGAAGAGCTGGAGATAGGTCTGGAGAGTCATTTATTTCCAAAAAGTCCGCCCATTCTTTTCTTATAATTTTGTCAAATTCTGCGTCGTTTAGTAGTGAGATGTTAAAACGCCATGTAGGTGGTGGTTTAAAGGTATAATCAACTTGTAGGGAAAGGGAGACTGGTGCATGGTCGCTAATAATAATAGGATGTATTTTTGTAAATACAAAAAATCCTAATTAATCGCATGAGTTCACTAGTTAACTCACGATTAATCACAAATTTTACATCTGTTCTAAAAAAACGTTTCTATGTTTTCATACTCTTGTTAACAAAAGTGGAACAAAACGTTAAACTAATATAAATAGTTAAAATTAATTTATGACGTCTATAGCCGTCAATGGCAGCGAATGGGTTAATATGGCAGCGTGAAAACAGTTTCCGTGTCACTTTCCAAGCATCAAGGAGCTGGTAAGGTTCCAATTCAGAAAAATGAGATCTACCCATAGAGTTTTCAATTAACCTAAAACTTTGTCATTCGAGTCAAATTAGGCAGTGGAACGCCTTGCGGCTCACCGTAGACTGTGTCAGGGTCAAACTGCTCATCACTCGACACGTCCTTCAGAGTCACCTCTCTACATGAGCTCCATCCATCCTGCCACAGGAAGTCAATGCTAAGTTCACAAGATTTGATTTGAAGTATTCATCATGAAAAGCCACAAAAAAAAAGTACCTGGTTTTCAGGGTAGTCTTCTTCATTCCAGTCGAGCCTCTCATCCTCACCCTCCTCTTCCTCCATCTCAATGCCATCAATGTCCAGCAGCTTGGATGAGGTGCCAGAGCTCTCCTTTTCCTGAAGCTGCTGACAAACATGGTGGCGGTTCAGGCCTTGAAAGGGGTGACATGGCCTTTAAAAAAAATCCCTGATTCCCCTCGCCCCCCTTACCAAAAAAAAAAAGAAAAAAATCATTTGAAATCTGTGACTAAATAGAACGTGCTGCTTCTAAATAAAATTAACTTCATGTGCATGAACAAAAACCAACATACAGGATACCATATAGCAATACAGGTACTCGGACCAAAATCAATATGTCACCCTCGTTGGATTCTTCCATAAGGAATGCCGTCGGATACCTTCTCTAATCTCTGACGGTGCTCCTGGGACTGCAAGTGTGCCACAAATAGCTTAGAGCTTCTGAAGTGTTTCTTGCAGATGCTGCAGGACGACACAGCTGCTCTGCTCGCAAGCTGAAGACAGGACAGGAATCACTATACACAATCCTGGTATTTTTCTCCAAGGCCTTTCCTAGTTTCATTATGAAAACCAACAGTGAAAGTTACTTTGTGCTCCTCTGTGCGTCGATGGTCCGAGATGCTGGTGGAGTAGCGAGCGCAACAGGTTGCGCACCAGCGCTGCGTGTCTGCTTTTTTCTCTCTTTTGAGGGAAAAAAATAAATAAAAGACAACAATTACAGTATGGAAAACTCTCAAGACGCAAATGAGCTTGTGCAAACATACCCGTCTTTACCGGCCCCCTGTAGAGTCTCGTGCAGTCGTGGCAGCAGTGTGACGAGGCAGGCGTTGCTCATGTGCTGAATCTCCATCATCCTCTGCTGGTGGGAAACGCTGTTCATATGACTGCGGAAGTTCTTTAAAAAAAACACACAAGTAGATGGTTAAAAAAAAAAAAGAGGCTCATAACAGACTATTACCTGAGGTGTGACCTACTTCCTGACTGTGGCAGGTGATGGTGCAGAGGTAGCAATAAAACTTGTTGACACCCTCCACTTCCTGTTTGTCTGATGGCTCACCATCACCCAGCACGGTGGCGTGGCTCTCCTCCACTTCTGAACCCGGTTCAGGGTCTCCTTCCTGTAGGAGGAGGCAGTCTGCGAACATAAAGATGGGATACTAGAAATCGGTCCACAAATGTGAGTTTGAAAAAGTAATTGTTTTGGTTTATGTGCTTTTAGTTAGTGCTGTGGTGAAATTTACCATCAAGCTGGGTGCCTTCTTCTGTGTTACATTCTAAAGAGAGATTATCGCCATCTGAATCTGCTGTGGTGACATCCTCCTCAGATCTGATTGAGTACAAATAAGAAGAAAAAAACATGAAATTGCATTGAGGAAAAAATAGCTCGCAAAATGGAGACATTCTGTTCGACCCGGTTCAAACGAACGTGCAATCAAATTTGTTTATTTGCTGTGACATATTCTTTGTGAGCAACGTAACTCTTATTTTCTGTCTTATGGCAAAAAATGCCACCAATAAGACTGAGAGAAGCGCTACATGCATATTTCAACGATAAGAATCCGCAGAATGTCAAAATAGGTAAGAAGTGCCCAGAAGACGTAACTTCCTCTCCGCTGACAGTACAGTCTGGTTTTCAGACATTATCTTGTAATTTGTGACAATATCAGTGGCAGTGCCTAATGTAATGTACAAGTTTTAAAAATGAATGTTTTCTTTGTATACAATTTTTTTAATTACATGTTTTTTTCTCAGAAATTTAACTTTTTTCACAATAATTTTTCATGTAATAAACACTTTCTTGTAAAATGATCTTTTCCACATAATATTGTAACTTTAATGACTTAATATAATGACTTAATTCTTGTAAAATTCAGACTATTTGGTTGGCACTGTAGCATTCCTTTACACACATGTGCGTTCCTGTCTAAGTTATGACTCTTACTGCTTCAAAAAGTGGAGATTTGACAGTTGACCTTGTCCCCAAGTTATGTGATGGGAAAATGCCATTTTTGACAAGACCAGGCCACAGAGGCTACTGTCAAGACATTCATGAGCAGAATGGATCAGAATCGTACAATGATGCAATTACAATTTTTGCCCCACCCTGCCATCCTCTGCCTCTTCACTGCAGGTTCTTCAAGCTGTTCCTCAAAGCTCTGCGCAGATCCATCCACCCATTCCACATCCTCATCTGTGGGTTACAGTAAGACATATAAACCACCAAAAGTGTTTTATCAAGATTTCTATCTTTATAAAGAAAATTATTTTCTGTGTTTATTTAACAATTTTTATTATTATGGTTGTCATTCATGCATAATGTTTGCATTTTATGGTCGACACTTTCTTCTTAAAACAAGCACTGATTCATGGATTTACACATTTACCTGTTTCGGGCTCCCCGTCTTTCCTAGCTGCTGGAATATCAGCTGTACAACCATCTGCCATCTGCTCATTGTCAGTCTTCTTGTCCAGCTAGGGAGCAACGGCATCCCACACATAAATGGTTAAGACACTTTTATTTCATCATCGACATTTTTTTCCCAATTAAAGTTGCTACTGTTATTACTGTGCGGGTCGTGGTGACTGAGGAGGCCATGACCGTGCTGGTAGTAGCAGTGCTGGTGGTGGCTGCAGCATTGCTGTAGTAGCGAGGGTGAGGGTGGAAGGACCGAGCAGCGGCGGGGAAACCCATGAGTGGGGACTTCATTGCCATGCCGATTGGAACCGGACCCAGCAGAGACCTGTTTGTTGCTGTGAAGAACTGACGGAACTGCTGTCCACCCATCCCAAAGCTCCGCATGTTACCTAAGGAAATACAACATGATACATGACATGTATGCTTTAAGTGTATCGTAGGCGTTTTTGTCTTCAAGCTTCACCCTGCATCTGCTGCATCATTAAGGCTCCCTGCAGCATGGGGTTGGGGCTGATAATGGTGGTCTGGGTTGCCTGGCACAGATTGACCCTTCTGGGATTAGGTGGCGCTGTATGTGGAGGCACAGGGATGGCTCTGGCAACAATGGCGACAACAGTCAATTTTCATGACATGGAAATAGGTTGAACTTCATGCAGGCCAACTCTGTTGAGCTACAACAGATTTGTAGATTCCCATACATACAAAATAATATTAGGGCCACGTTGGAAATAAAAACACTAAATATTACAATTTATTCTATCATAACTACAATTTCAGATTTAAAGTACACTTGAGATTATTTACATATAAGGTTCATCATAGTCTGATGTTCCTTTTCAAGTTTTGTAATTATATGACATCATCCTCATTAAAATGCAAATCCTTATTCATAAACTTATAACTTTATTCTCAAATATCAACTTTATTCCCTTGATTGTAAGACTTTGGTAACTGGTATCAGTCTTTTTTATTTAGGATTGTACAGTATTCTCACTATTCTCAATTACAACTCTCTTCGTAGTAGTGCTTTATTTCAACACTAATTTATTCATAGAACACTTTAAAAAGGTACCACAGTTGTAACAAAGTATTGCAAATAAATTAAGAAAGAAAAAAAGAAACTGAGCATAAAACCCAAGAAAATTGATCATAACAATTTGAAAACAATGTTGTATCTTGTCTTTTTTTAAAAAATAAAATAAAAAGATTTTATGTAAATTAACAACTTAAAAACAATATTTTATCTTGGTTTTTTTAATTCATGTTATCTTCAATTAAAAACAATGCAGACACTAAAACAAGGGCTCAAGTGTGTTGAATACAAAGGGTTTTAAGGCGAGTGTTTTGATATTGTCATAATTTATCTTTGAGCAACACTAGTCTTATGTAATTCTGTGAGTGTTCTTTTATGGTGGTGTACAATATAGTTCCGATAAAACGTTGTTTCTGTTATGTTAAAAGTTTTAAGGTAACGGAAATCAACATTTAGAAAATGAATAATGAAATAACATAACATAAAGCGCACTGAATACAAATTTAAGTGCTTCTTTTAGGGGAACTCAGGCAACTACTTAACCCGAAGGCCTTATGCAAAGCTCCGGGGTCGCGTTTAAAGGCTCACCGCGGTGCCTGGTGATGGTGACGGGCGACATGGGGAGCCGCAGCGGGCTGTGACGGCGGAGGCGGCGGTGGCGGAGGCGGCGGTGGTGGCTGCTGCTGCTGGTGGAAAAGTTGTTGAAGCTGCCGCAGGTGCTGGTGGAAATGCTGCTGCTGCTGTTGCTGCTGGTGGTTGTGGGGGTTGAACATAACGAGCTCTCGTTGCCTTCCTGTTTGACAAAATGTTGTGGTTGTCAGAGCGTCCGAAAGGGAGAAGAAGCTAATGCTAACTGGACAACTTTCAATGACAGCCGCGTCGGGGACACAACAGGTCGCTTTCATAGGTCGCGATGACAACTAGCTAACATTAGCAAGCGAGCTAACACAAAGCGCAAAATTTAATTTACTTTCGTTTGCTACCTTAGCCTACGAAACGAAGAACCACTAACAGAAAAAAAACAGGCGCACTCTCCATAAACTGTCATGAAATGTGGACAAGGTACAGAACGAAGAACAATAGCGCCGCTGCTACAAGCCAAATAAACAAAGCTAACATTGGACGCCGCTCAATGGCCGACTGCAGTCTCTTAGTTTAGCCTAGCGTAAAATGGGCTAAGCGTACGGTTCTACTCCTTTATGTCAGACTTATTCGATACGTCGCCGCCACTTACCTCCCGAAAGCGAGTCAAGACGACGGTGATTGTTAATTATATCCTTTAAAAGAGAATAGCACGGTGTATGTGCCCTCAACGCGTCTGCTACACTACTGGAGCTTTCTCCGGCTCAGCGATGATTGCGTTTTGGTACCCTCTAGCGGTCACCTCCAAAACGGAAAGTTCCTGTTGCCTATTTGTGACATTTTGCCATTTGACCTTAAATGCCTTTTCACGAAGTCACCCGGCTGTCTGAAATATAAATATAGATGATATATACACTGATATGACATGTTTTATTTTGCTTTATGCTAATACTGTAATACGAAAGTGTTCCTGTCCATGCAACTTGCAATTCAGCACCATGGACAGATCTGAATAGCAGTCATTGCTAAGAATAACAACAATGCAGGAATGGCCAAAAGTAGATACAACATTTATTTTCATCACCTTCTCATTATAGGTATGTGTTTCCCCAGGCTTAACTTTTATTATTGCATCTTTACTTCCATCGTTCCTTTGCTGAAACCAACTTTCCTCTTACTGTCTTTTGTCCTCTTTATCTTCATGACCTCCTTCTTTTGTTCCTTTATATTTTTTTCTCCTGCCTTCCTTCCTTCCTTGTTATTCGTTAATTTTTTATGTCCTTCCTTCTGTTGCTTAAACATGATTTCCCCCCTTCCTTTCTTACCTATTGACGTGTTTTTTTCTTTCCTTCATAACCTCCTCCCTTGCATAAGTGTTTGTTTTGCGCCCATCGTATCTCTTGGGACAGTCAGATGTCATCCATGGACAACATGGCTGGTCATACATTTATAAGAGTTGTTAATGATACTTATGACTTTATCGTTTATGTCATAGTGTTGCTGTGTCATAAAATTCCAAAGGGTGGGCATATCAATGCTATCAAAATGTTTTGCGTAATCAGCAAAAGTAATCGTTATCGAGTTCTACTCAATTCTGTTATGCTTAGAGTTGTTATTGGTCTATACTGTTCTTTCCTCAAATTATTTACCATTATTCACTGTACCGGCAGCTTCAAAAATAAATGGCCCACTCTGTATTTAAATTCAAATATGTTGCATTTATGTCAACAAACGTGTGCTGTTGTTGCTCAACCTTTTTAACTGAAGTTGGGTCGTCACGTTACACAGCAGTAAGCAGAGCAGTGTGGCCACCAAGCGGCGGGTGTTGAGAACTGCATGCTTGGAGTTTTCCAGGGGAAATACAAGGAGAGTTCATCCTCATCCTCGTCCTGATCTCCCCCCGCCCTCCTGCGGCACTCGCTGGTGGAGAAGCGCACCAGGGACGGTAACGCAACGCGGGGCTCGGTCGCAGCTTAGAATAGAATTAAAGGGGGGGCATCGCGTTCGATACATCCGTCGAGGACTGTCCACCCGGCCACCATGGGGAACCGGGGCATGGAGGATCTGATCCCCCTGGTGAACCGCATGCAGGATGCCTTCTCCGCCATCGGCCAGAACGCCAACCTGGACCTGCCTCAGATCGCCGTGGTGGGCGGACAGAGTGCGGGGAAGAGCTCGGTGCTGGAGAACTTCGTGGGCAAGTAAGTGATTTTAAAGCGTTTACTCCATTTAACGCACCATGTTTAGTCCCCATCCCCCTCCTCCTCCTCTTCCTCCTTCTCTCTCCTCCATTTATCCTACTGCCATATCGTTTAATAAACTCACCTTAAAACGTTTGCATAGGCTACAGTGCATCAAGGGGATTCATATTTTGTAAGGCCTTGCATAAATCCCTTTCGGAGTTCATGTTACCTGCTGCATGGTGTGTTCACAGAATATTAGCGCCTATGGACCCTGCCAAGGCTGTCTGCAGACCTTGGATGGGCAACCGACGGCACATGGGCTGTAAATGGCCCACCGGAATATTTGATCTGGCCACAGTCACTCATAATTAGTTCAATTTAAGAATATAACCGTGCATGTGTTGTCTTTGCGGCTAGGCTACCATTTTGTTCTCCCCATGCCATTTTAATCCCATCTAAGCAGAGTCGTATGTGTCAGCCACGCACATGCATTGGCTTTGTAATGATAAAAATGATACAAAATAATAGTCTAGATGTGTTATGTTTTATGATGACCTTGTAGTCATAGAAAGGAATAGAGGGAGGGAAAGAGAGAGTCCACCTGAGCTTTGAGCCCTTCCAGCTCAGCCCCTCCATCTGGTGTACTTGCAAAGCTTAACCAGCAGCACTGAGGCGACAACAACACGGCACCTTTTATTTAAGGACATGTAGGGTGTGTGTGTAATGTGCAGAAATGACTACAAGCTGCTGAAAGCAAGGTCAGACTGCGTATGCTTCAAGATAGTGCAGCAGCACACCATTCCAATTTTAATCCCATTTAACAGACATAAATCCAGGCCCCCGACGCAGATCATTTGAAATTCTAATTGATTTATAGCTAGGTTTAATATCTCATTAGGCACAAACATGACCTCTATGTTGCTCTCTTGCATATTTGTTTTGCAGCAGATTCCCACTGTGCACAACCACGTGGCCACAGGTGTTAATCCTCAATTTAGCAGGTAGAATAGGTGATACTGTTTACATGCCTTATGGGAAGGTCCACGTTTAATTTGTAAGTGCAATTTAAAAAACAAAACAAAACATTTTTAAGGTTAATAACAAACTATTATAGCATACAATCCATATTTGATTGAAGTGTAGAATTTAAGCTTTCATTGAAGAGTTTTTAGAGGAAATATAGGTTCTGGGACCAAACACCATAACTTCTGTTTTCTCCTCAATTCTTCTCATTGAAATTCATGAAATTCAGTCCAATCTAGGCTTTCGATTCCTACAGAGAGGACTAAAGTGTCCTGAGGAGAAAGTGTCCTTTTTTGCGAGTTGTAGATCTGTCATGATGTCATCCGCATAGCAGTGAAAGGAATTACTATGCTTTCTTAAAATGGAACCCACCGGCAGCGAATGACATTAAAACAGTAAAAAAAAAAGTAGGATCTAAAACCACTGCAGAGCTGAGAGCACTACCACTAATGCCCACCTGGTGCTTCAAAGAAGCCACCAGAATACTGTGGTCCACGTATTAGAGGGGAAGTCAACCCCCCAAAAAATGTCTTTGCAGCCCCACTAGTCTGAATACGGTATTTTGGCTAATATAACGTTAGTGGAATATGAGTTAAGCAGCAAAATCCAGCAATTTTGTATCAAAGTCAGATATCAGGTGGCCATTTTGCCACTTGCTGTCACGTGGAAATGACATCACAGTTGATCAGGTCTGAGGAAACAACCAATCACAGCTCAGCTTCAGAAAGCTGGTGAACTGTGATTGGTCGTTGCCTAAGCCCTGAGCAACTGTGATGTCATCTTCAGTCGACAGTAAGTGTGGCAAAATGGCCGCCTCCTGAGATGGAGTAAAAAAAAAAAAAGGCTGGATTTTGCTTCATAACTCATATTCCACAAATGTAATATTAATCAGAATGTCATGTTTTGACTAGTTAGGTCACATATAAGATATTATTGTCAAGAAATGTTTAAGATTGACTTCTCCTTTAAACACTCTAAATTGGCCATTAACTCATTCACTGCCATTGACGGCTATAGACGTAAAAAATTGTTTTGAACTATTTATATTAGTTTTCCACTTTTTCCACTTTTGTTAATAAGAGTATAAACCAGCCCCCCCCAAAAAAATGTTTACATTTAGAACAGATATAAAATTAGTGATTAATAGTGAGTTAATTATTGAAGTTATGTGATTAATTACAATGAAAAATTGTATTCACCTGACGTGATTTAAAAAAAGAAAGAAAAGATTATTAAAAAAATTTGGGGTGTCAGGCGATTCAAATGTTAATTGTAATTAATCGCATGACTTCACTCGTTAACTCTTGATTAATCACAAATTTTATATCTATGTACAATAAAACAATTCTAGGTTTTCACACTCTTGTTAACAAAAGTAGGGAAAAAATGTTTAACTAATAGGAATAGTTCAAATTAATTTTTGACGTTTATAGCCGTCAATGGCAGTGAATGAGTTAAGTGTGATATTTGTGTGAATGGTTGCTGCTGAAGTCAGCTGGGATTGACTCATGACCCTCATGACGTACAACTCTACTGAAAATGGATGAATGGATGAAGTTAAACATTTGAATCACATTCTGACTGTTTTGTTCCAAATCCATTGTGCTGACATATAAAAGACAAAACCACTTCTGGATCTGACCGTACATGTGATTGTAGTGTGCGTTTCATCATTGTGCAGCACTCCTCTGTAGTCATGGCAACAGCTTCTGCCTAATTACGGCGTCTTTACCCGAGGGAGCTACAATAATGCTCAGAGTTGAAAAGGGAAAATGTGAAACATTATGACATGAACATGCTAACATTTCAATCCTGCATTGAGCTGTGAGGAAAACACAAGCATCGTGCTATTCAGTGTGTGTGCGTGTGTGTGCGCGCGCATGGGTGCGTTTGTCCTATAGTGCAGTTAGAGTGACATTGTGTGTCCTCCCATCCTTCCAGCTTGACACACCAACCCACGTCGTCCCCAGCGGCTCATTGTGGTGCATTTATATGCCATCAGCTTAAAACACAGTCGTTGCCTCAATGTTTTATCATGAAGCGGTTTTATTCTTCACAAATCCAACTGCATTGTGTGAAGCGTTTTGGCAGTAAGGAGACACCTCGTTTGTTTTTTTTGGCTCAGGTCCGGAAAAAGGCCTTGCCCTCAATGCTGCAGCTTCTAAGTCAGCACGATCGATATGGAAAGCATAGGGGATAATGCGCATAATGGGAGAGGGACCTGCACTTTATCCATATCCAAAATCCATCAAGATAATTATTGTCAGTTGTGATTGATGAGAGTGTATTAATTAAAAAATGTAATATTTCCCCCAATTTTTAATCAAGAAAATCGAGTCAGCAATATCCATCCCTCATTGCACTGCTATTTCTGTATTTGTCAACCAAAATATTTGAAGCTGTCTACACCGATATGTCATTGATATATATGATGAGCATTGTTATTGATCAATGATAGTGACACATTTTATGATACTTCTCTTGTATTGGATCATCTCATTATTAGCGCAACACAGTTGTTGCACTCTGGGCCATAATTGAATAATCTATTTGAGCAAATCAAATCCCTTAAAATATTTTCAGGACCATACACAGGTTCTATGTGTCAGCAACCAATTATTACAATGGAGGAAGCCAATTAAGGCTTATGTCTCCGTTATTTATGCTTGCTGGAGATCTCATGTAGTAACTCATATGAATGATTTAGCCCACATCACTACCCCCCCCCCCCCCCTTGTGGAGATTACGTCTATGCCACGTAGCCTTAGCGTTCACATATTACGTAATGTAGCCGGTGACCGCCTGAGGCATGGTGACAAATTGTAGCAGCTTCACTCATTTTGTTCTGCTCAACTAAAACATAAGAAGAGAGATATTGCATAGAGAAGGGTTGATTTCATATAATTCTATATCTTCAAGTGGTTCATTGGCAGCAGATGACTGATTAAATCTCCTATATCAATATTTGTTATATTTGTGCGGCTGTTTTCCAGTCTCAAATGGTAAACTATAAATAAAAATAAAAATAAACATGTAGCAAAGTATGCACAGGAGTGTGGGACAGAGGAGAGCTACAGAGGATTAACGCTAATCTCTCTCTCTATCTTCCCGCATTGGCTCAGCGTTAATCTGCGCATCCACTGCGGTGCAACCTGCCTGTTCATTGGCTCCATGTGCAGGAATTCAGATACTTTGCCACAACGTTGGGTAAACCTACAAAATAGTTTGTAAGATCTAAATACAATATTTTGCCTTCATGAAGGCCATAATACTGTCTGTGATTGACAGTGTCAGAAAGGCTTTAATTTGTGAAATGTGTTTCTAAAAACGTTTTTTTCACAATGAAAAATTGGCAAGTATGCCGTCTATGCGTGCCCTGTCCTTGTCTGGTGACCATTCAATGGTATACACTACCACTCAATGAAAATCAGCTGGGATAGGCGCCAAGTCACCCATGACCCTAACGAAGACAAGCGCTTAAAAAAAAAAATAGATGGCTAGTTCAAGTCTAATTGATGTATTGAAATGAAAAGGATGCACTTTCATCAGGCTATGATTTTTAAATGCACACTCCGAGAACTGCCTATAGGAATACCTTAAAGGATGCACTCTTCCTCTTCCTCACAGGGTGCAGTGACTTGACATTTAAACTATCCCAAGATGCTTTGCGGTACATCCTTGAGCATTCCAATAAACGTCCGACAGCGTTTTCCTGCTCTTGAAGAGCCTTCTTACGAGACGTGAAGAGTTGTACTTGCACTTCAAGGGGAATGAGGAGAAGGAGTGAAAAGGAAGACCTGCAGTTGAGACCATCTGTCCTCTGTAAAAGCCTTCCAAGTAGGAGAACTGCTCGCAAAATGGACCTCATTCGTTAGCTGAATGGCTCCTGGCACAGTATTAGTGATGGGAATTCCAGCTCTTTTTAAAGATCCAGCTCTATCAGCTCAGCTAACTAGAAATAGCTCCCTAACTCTTCACATTTTTTGTTACTTTATGCATTGCAAAAATAATGCACAATTGTAAATAATGATGTTGAAAAAACAAGCGCTGTGTGCTGTTCATATACATACATACAATACATGTCTTTACTTAGACGTTCTACATAATGCTAACCAGAAAATGACTATACAAAAACAAACAAAAATATCATGTTAAGTTTTTAACTATAGGGATGCGACGATAATGGTAATGTTGCGATATCGCAATACCGTCGTCGTCATGTCGCGATATTAAAAGCAGCAAATCTGTTAAAAACATTTGTGCAGTTCCATCATCCTCTGGTGGTTAGTTTATTAGTGCAGTTTAATTTTAATTAGGCATGTTTTGACCACCTACGTTTAAGACCCATGCTAATGGCCAGATGAAGGGGAACTGGCACAATTGAGTTACTCCACAAATTGAGCCGATTCACAATGTGTGCAAGCATCAGCAAGTAAGTGCCTCAATATTAAGTTATATTAATATATTAATATATATTATTATTTTTATTTGTTTTACAATAATACAATATAGTTACAATATAGTTTTTATACAGTAACAAGCTTTTTTTATTATGCCAATCTCCCCACAATATCATGATAATTATCGTATCGTAATCAACTAATTATATTACATAGGTTGTGCTGCGCCATCTTTCTGCTGCGGATACCCAAAGGAGAAGAACTTCACAAATGTAGTAATTGGTGGTAGGGTTACAAAGTGTCGTCACATGCACACCCTTCAAACTTAGGTCATTGCATTCTATTAGTTCACCACTAGATGGCACTAAAATCTACACACTGTCGCTTTAAAGAGACGTT
This sequence comes from Leptonotus elevatus, assembly GCF_054856555.1. Lineage (NCBI taxonomy): Eukaryota > Metazoa > Chordata > Actinopteri > Syngnathiformes > Syngnathidae > Leptonotus > Leptonotus elevatus. Next base: position 9,980,585 of record NC_141253.1, read on the forward strand.
TCATTTCTGACCAACGCATCACTACACAATATCATCTGCAGTCAGTATGCGCCCATTGGCCAAGACATTAAGAACACACATGCACATTTTAATGAGCTCCAGTATAAGAAGCAGATTGATGTTTGAGGGGGGAAAAATCCAACACATGTAAAGATGCTGCACATCGTTGAATTTCAATTGTCGTGTCAGCTGGTGCAGGCGCGCGCACACACACACTCACAAGGAGTTTGTGTTGCTGTTACATAATGATGAAACCCTGCAGGAAGAGTGCAGCGCATAGACATGTTGGCACTACAATCACATTTACCAGCCTACCACTTGACATGTTTACAAATTTACAAGCCTAAATTGTTTTTACCACCATGACTCAGTGAATATTACTGTTTAGATTTTTATTTGTTTCATAATTAACTTGTGAAAGAATCACTTCCACGATTTAGATCACCAACTCACACACGTTCTGTTCTGTTCTAGGGATTTCCTTCCACGTGGTTCAGGAATCGTGACACGTCGTCCTTTAGTTCTGCAGCTGATGAACTGTCCCACAGGTGAGAATAAATACTTAAGTCTCACACTAAAACGATTAAGTTAGGACTGTGCAATTAATCGAAATTCAATTACAATTACAATTATTACACTCCACAATTACAAAATAATCGTAAACAAAAATAAAAGATGGTTAATACAAATTTTTAGTTGTTGAAATTGATATATTTGCACTTTTTTTTTTCAATGACTAATTTAATCAATCTTGTTTGGGCCAAAAGGAACTTGCATTATTATAGTGTTTTCATTTTTTTTATTAGTCTTCAAATTTTTTGACATGTTTAAACATTTCCTTGTTTTGTACCAAATAACAAATTATTGTACTAATCATGATTTCAATTATTACCAAATTAATCAGTATTAATATGTTCTTCATAATCGAGCAGCCCTATAGGTTAAGTCACCCCCCCCCCCCACCCAAAACAACAACAACATAATAAGGTATGAGCATCTAGTGGACAAAAAAGGTATTACACCTTCAGCACAAATGATCTGGCAATTTATGTTGTGGATGTTTACTATTACAATATTGACACTACTAGCATGGTCTGAAATAATGATGGCCTACTACTGATTATTGTAACCCATTGACATGCACCAACATAGCCTGCAGGTTGAGGAAAAAAAGCTACATACTGTAAATACATAATACGTATATATGTAACATAGACAGGTTTACTGTATGAATAATAAATCCAATAGGAAGTGATTGTTTTGACACGCTCAGTTCCGTTTGTCTTTCAGAGTACGCTGAGTTCCTCCACTGTAAGGGAAAAAAGTTTACCGACTTTGATGAGGTTCGTCAGGAGATTGAGGGTGAGACTGATCGCATAACGGGCGCCAACAAAGGCATCTCGTCCGTTCCCATCAACCTGCGAGTGTACTCCCCTCATGGTGAGGCCCTCTATTGTCGAGGAAAGGAATTTTTGCACACTGGGAGAATATATTGTTGAAATGTATCAAATCAACATTCTCCGCCGGCAGTGCTCAACCTGACGCTGGTGGACCTGCCTGGCATGACCAAAGTGCCCGTGGGTGACCAGCCGGTCGACATTGAGGCTCAGATTCGGGAGATGCTGATGCAGTTTGTCACCAAGGACAACTGTCTGATGCTGGCCGTTTCGCCGGCCAACTCGGATCTGGCCAATTCGGACGCTTTAAAGATTGCCAAAGAGGTCGACCCTCAGGGTGAGTGGATGTAGTTTATACACACAAAACTGATTTTAGCCCTGCATTCGTCCGTTCATTTTCTATAGGACTTGTCCTATTGTATTAGGGTCAAGGGTACCATACAGAAAACCATTTCAGCGATACGTTCCACTGTCATAGTTAGCTTCTGTGTCGCGGTCCCCAGATATTAATGTAGATGTGTGTGCGTGTCTGTGTTTGTAGGTATGAGGACCATCGGCGTTATTACCAAACTGGACCTCATGGACGAGGGGACGGATGCCAAAGACATCCTGGAGAATAAGCTGCTTCCGCTCAGAAGAGGTATGTAAAAACACACACACACTTCCCCACACTCTACCCATGCCCACGCACGCAAAATTTCAGGACCTGCGACTCACTGTTTCCCTCTTGTGGTGGTGAGGCAGTTCAGCACAAACCTTCTAAACCCTGCTGTGGCACTAAAAAAGTACTTCGATGAAAAAATGAAAGGGGGGGAGATGGTAATAAAATAGTGGTCTTGCAGAATGCTGACGCTGTACTTTTCTTTTCCGCTTGCACTTTGCTTTGAACCCACACATTTAATATTTTCCATGGCCTGTGTTATTTCTATGTCTGCTCCCCACCCCTTGTCGTGTTTACAAGGCTGCTGGCTGCATTAGTAGTGGAAGTGAAACCGGATCTGCTTGACCCAAACTCACCTGGCTGCATGCTCTTCTTTACTTTCTTAAAAGTCTTTGGCAAGCACACAAAATCACTCACTGTGTATGAATTTATTTTCCATTTTTATAAATCACCCCCCCCCCCCCCCCCCCGCCACCCATACCCCATTATTTGCATTCTTTAATCACATGTTAAAATATGGCTGTGGTCCACGAAAACTGACAAAAATACTAAAACAAAAATAAAAATAAATATTTTTGGTAACGAAAAAAAAAAAAAAACTAACTGAAACTACATTTTATGTTTACAAAACTAACTAAAACTTTAATTTATAGCGAAAATGTCCTCTGTTTAATACATGAGCCTTTGGGGATGATTTTAAATGTGATTTTAAGTACATTCCTTTCGATATTAACCCAAATAAAGACGTTTGAAAGTGTGTCACACAGAAGTGATGACATCTAGCAGCAGCCAATAGAAAAGCACCTTCAGATGACGTCGCTCCTCGGCGACAAATTTGCCTGCGTGACTTTTGGCTCCAATGTGTCGGCTCGCCTGCTTTTTCATTTAACTCAGCCGAAATGCAACACTAAGTAAGATATGTGTTACTTTTTTCATTACCATGGTGTTTATTAAATATTGCGCACAAGTAATACACATGAAAAAAACAACTAAACTAATACTAAAACTAAGCATAAAAAAAAAAGATTAAAACTAACTAAAATAATAATAATAAAACTCAAAACAAAATCAAAACTAACTCAAATGAAAATTCTAAAACTATGATAATCCTGCTGTGCTCAACTAAACTTTATGACACACATGTTGAAAAGCCTTGAAATGGTTTGGAAGGAAAAAAATCAATAAAAAACAACGTCTGCCCTTCGCATCAGCAGCCTCTGCAAAGCCTCTATGGAATTATTGTCTGTTGTTTCAAGGCTACGTCGGTGTGGTCAACCGGAGCCAAAAAGACATCGATGGAAAGAAAGACATCACCGTAGCCCTGGCTGCCGAGAGGAAGTTCTTTCTCTCTCACCCTGCCTACAGGCACCTGGCCGACCGCATGGGCACGGCGTACCTGCAGAAAATTCTCAACCAGGTGGGTCAATAAGCAGAAGACACGACACAACTTGAAGGTATACTTTTAATCTTGACTCTTAAACTGTGCAGCAACTCACCAATCACATCCGGGACACGCTGCCAGCTCTGCGGGCCAAGCTGCAAAGCCAGCTCCTCTCCATCGAGAAGGAGGTGGAGGAGTACAAGAACTTCAGGCCCGACGATCCGTCCCGCAAGACCAAGGCTCTGCTTCAGTGAGTCACTAGCTTTATGAGGTTCAAACATGAACAAAAGAAAGAAAAAAAAAACACAATCGTGACCATGGGCTGTCATATTTGTGTTCTTTACCTTTAGTTCTTTACCAAATCCTAACATTTAGATGACATGTAATGACATTTTTTTAGGAAGGGGGGGGGGACTCATACCACAAAAAGTTAAAATTCCTAAATCATTATTCTATATGGTACATTTTCCCGACCTCACGATTGGCTGTTTCTGCAGCTTGCATTATTTTTCACCTAGACCAGGGATGTCCAAACTATGGCCCGGGGGCCATTTGTGGCCCGCCATCCATTTTTAAGTGGCCCACCGTCCGCAGGTTATTACGTATTTTCTGGACTTCAAGTCGCTCGGGAGTATAAGTCGCACTAAGACAAAAATGCGTAATTAGGTAGAAAAAACATACATAAGTCGCATTATATATATATAGTATATTATATTATAAGTTTAGAGTGCCCTCTTATGGCTGTCTGTGATATCTTTTTTTCATGTTTAAGTCGCTCCGGAGTATAAGTCGCAGGAACAGCCAACCTATGAAAATAAGTGCAACTTATAGTAAATAAAAAAATATATATAAAAAAATTACATCCGCTACTAATAAATTTGTTTCATTTACCGTAGAGCTTTTCTAAATATGCAAATTAACTGTTTACAATTAAGCAACTAACATTTACCTTCGTGACACTGTGGAGAATAAAGATAATTATTTTTTACATGCAAATAAGGTCTCCTCCACTTTCTGATCTGTGTCAAGTTCCAACTTGTGAAATTATCACATGAATAATTGACAAGTAGCTGCTGTTTATTGCAATGGCTGATATTTTCTTGTTGGTTACAGGGTCTCGACCACCCCAACATCTTGTAAAATTCTAAACAATTTTCCTTACAGAAAGCTGTTCATGTAAAATAAAAAATAAAAAACACTGTCATCTAAAAACAATATACAATTGGTTGATTGACTCCTTTTGGTGTCCTTGATAAATTAAAGTAAAAAAAATCCTTTGATTTTCCTGTATGTGAAAAAGTTTGGACACCCCTGAGCCTGATGAGACTTTGGGAACGATTCCATTGTGCTTCACTTGACAAAAAGAGAAATTTAATTCCTCCCCTGACATTTTTATCCGATTAGGAAATTGGTACAAATGTCTATTAGTAATTTTCAGACACATTTGTGACAAGACTGCAATTTGTGCATGCAGGATGGTGCAGCAGTTCTCAGTGGATTTTGAGAAGTGCATCGAAGGTTCCGGGGACCAGATCGACACGGCCGAGCTGTCTGGCGGCGCAAAGATCAACCGCATCTTCCACGAGCGCTTCCCCTTCGAGCTGGTCAAGGTTTGTTGGATTTTTAAATCAATTTGCCACCATGTCAAAAAACCCGAAACACGACGACGCAGTGTGGCCTCGCTCTCAGATGGAGTTTGACGAGAAGGAGCTCCGCAAGGAGATCAGCTACGCCATCAAGAACATCCACGGCATCAGGCACGTTCGTCCTTCCGCTCACCTCTATGTCACGAGCAGTACGCCCACCGCTTCCTTCATCCTTTGCTTGACTCTATTAGCTCAGTCACCTCCGTTATATCAATCTTGAGTCACGAAGCTAACCATTAAGTGTGGTGGCATTTTTTTTATCGTAAACCTAATTAGTAGGGCTACAACAATGCAGGTATCAGCCACCGTTGGGAGTACCGATACCTTAAAATAAGGCCAGGTATCAGTATTGATAACTGGTATTAGTACTCACCCATCCCTAATGTAAATAAATAAACAATAAAATAATCAAGTATTTAATCAAGTATTTAAAGTATTGGATAGACCTCGTGCAAGTTTTGTCACACTCTGCCAAAAGGACAGTATAAAAGAAAAAAGTATAATAATAAGTAAATTATCACTTTAAATAAACAAAACAGAACAAGAAAATAAATATTTAGAAAAATAAGAAAATAATACTAGGCCCATATCAACCACAGCAGTCTTAAAAATAATATTGACTTTTTTTCAAGCTGTAATATATAGAACAATGTTTTTAAAATACATACATATTCATTTATGTTTGGTCCACTTAGTCAAGCAGGGAGGTAACCGGTCCCATTTTGATTGTATTTGGTATGACCCAGCCAGGGATTGAACCCACAACCTCCCAGTCTGAGGGTAAACGCGCTACCGCTAGGCCACTGAGCTGGTGGTGACTTTACTGGAAAGAGAAAAATGATCTTAGTAAATATAACGAAATGATTTTTGTGAGAAAAAAATGCTTACAATAAAGTGCTATATTGCACTTTTGTCACTTTGTTTTGATACTTGTATTTTTTTCCATTTATCTAATTACTAGAGTATGCAAAATCTTAAAATAAAAACGTTCAATTTATGAAAACCCAGTTCAGGGCCTTTGATGTTGGTTAGTCATCTTAAAATGTGAAAAATGTTTGTTTTAAGTTTCAGTTCTTAAAACTGGCTGTTAACACTCAATGCCAAAACTGCTTGATTAAATAAGATAATTAAGTAATAAGTATCTTAAAATAAGTACAATGATATTGTCTGACAATCTTATTTTAAGTAGTTTGTCAGAGCAAAATAACTCATTCACTGCCATTGACGATTATCGACGTCAAAAATACATTTGAACTATTTCTATTAGTTTAATTTTATTTATACCTAGAATGTTATTATTGTACATTTAGAACAGATATAAAATGTGTGATTAATCGTGAGTTAACTAGTGAAGTCATGCGATTAATTACAATTAAAAATGTTAATCGCCTGTCGCACCTAATTTTTTATAATCTTTTTTGTTTGTTTATGACTTTATGGCAGTGAATGAGATAAGCAAATGTAGGTTAAATATAAGAAATGATATCTTAAATAAAAGATAAAACCCAAAAGGGGGGGGGTGGACAAAAGTTCCTCAACACGTCATATTTACATGCATATTTAAATTGCATTTACCCAGTTTTACTATGGCTGACTAGATTTCTCATCCACACCATCACCAGTCAAGATTCAAACCCGTACCTCTCGACTACGAGGCAGACGTGCTCACCACTAGGCCCATCGTGCTGCCCTGATTGAGTAAAGAAAACCCTAATTGGCGTTTGGGAGGTGACTTTGCTCATGGCACTCATGACTGTGTGGATGCGCTCGTGACCTTGTACACTTTTATCTTGTTTGTCTTGTGTGTATGAAGTGAAGTGTTTTGTCCTTGAACATCATTAACCGTAATCACATTTTGTCTTCAGTACATGAGAAAAGTGCAGTGAGTCCTCCCTTGTCCTTTATGCTTGTTTGTCTTGACTTGTGGTGAGGTAACTTTCTTCACAATTAACACTTTTCTCTCTCGTCCAACTTTTTCTTTCTTGTCTGCGTGGCTGGTTCTGACGAGCAGAACTGGTCTCTTCACCCCGGACATGGCCTTTGAGACCATTGTGAAAAGGCAGATTGGGAAGATTAAAGAGCCTTGCACCAAATGTGTGGATATGGTCATGTCTGAGCTAGTCAATACGGTTAGACAGTGTACCAAAAAGGTAAAGAAATGTAGTAAATGCTGGTTAGCAACTTTTTATTTTGTGTGTTCTCAAATCCCTCGTCCGCAAAGAACCGCCGCTGTCAATCACTCTCCCTATTGTCCCGTGAACTTGCCGCTCGCTCCAGTCTCCTTGGGTTGTTTTGGGACAGTGAGGGGTCTGGGGTGGGCTGCGGTGCACCCGCCTCGTCTTATGCGGTTGCGTTTTGTTGGGCAGGCTGTGTTGTGGTAGAGAGTTGTGCTGATGGGGATTTAAAAACAAAACAAAAAGTATGGAGGCTGAGTTGTGGTGAATGTATGGCTGCCAGGTTAGGGCAAGTTTATTTACAGTGGAGGTTTTTTTAGTCGACTGTGTCCACTCCCACAGTGGTGCAGACCTCCCTCTCGCAGATCCGCTGGCCTTGCGAAATTACAAACATAATCAGAGATAGGCCATGCACAGGGTTTACACCAGTCACAGAAATAGTTACCCAACATGCATAATCAAAACATAAATATATTTATTTGCCTTTATTGTTTTACTATACAGCAGTTATAGTTAACTTATTTTTAAACTTCATGATTTAAAATATCGACAATATGGCCCTAAAAGGGTTATATTCAATTTCCATTATGTCTTATATACAAAATTATTCTAGACAACAGAAGGCAAAACATTTTTTATGCATCTATACTCTTGTTTGCAGCTCATATTTGTATTTATTAATCTGAATTTACTCTCAAAACATTGCAAACATTTCCTCATGTGGAATTGCGGCATAATTGAATAGAAAATGTCCACTACTTCCCTTTCTTTTTTGAACTGGCAGCCATATTGGATGACCACAGCGTCCAGACTTGTGCGTGTGTGTGTGCGTGAGACCGCAGTCGTGCACCTGTAGCATAAAAGAACCATGATGGTTGTTTAAAAAAAACAAAAAAAAAAACATGTGTGGCCAAATTTCAACTCCACCGTGACAGCTGCCTTCCAAAAGCAACCTGAAGGCCTCTACTGGGATGCTCCGTGTTATTTTTGGGATACAGCGCGTGGAAAAGGGAGGGGTCAGGGGAGGCGGCTCGCACGGCTGCGGTCTCGCTCTTTCTCCCGTCTCGTCCCGAGGAGAGAGAAACAAAACAAATGTCTCACTTTCATTTTCTTCCTTCTGTGCTGTTTTATCTTCCCGCTCACCTCTCCTTGTCTTTTTCATTTGGAATACGTGACCTCCCATCCGTCTTTTTTCTACCCTCTTCCCTCCACCTTTTTATTTTTTATTTTTGCTTCTCCATTTCCTTTCCCGCCTCGTTTTATTTCTTTGATTTGAATGTTGTCTCCCGTGCCGCCTGCCTACCCCTACAGGACGGGTCTGTTCACCCCTGACCTGGCTTTTGAGGCAATAGTGAAAAAGCAGATCCAAAAACTGAAGGAGCCCACACTGAAGTGTATAGACATGGTTCTGAGCGAGCTCATCTTCACCATACAAAAGTGTAGTCAAAAGGTAAAAAAAAACAAAAAAACTTTCAATTGTAAATAAATGTAAAGTTGTGCAGGTGAGGCAGACCGATGGCTGGGCTTTTTTGCTTGAATTATTGATTTTAAGACGTTTTGTTTTACAATTTAATTTATTTGACTGAAACATGAGGATACGATTAACCTGGTTGATGCCAGAAACAAAAATGGGGGATGTGAAATTAATAACAATAAGAATACTGAATAAAACAAAAAAATAACATTAAAAAAAAGCTAATCTTCAATATCCTGACATTGTGTAGACATTTGGTTTGTACATTTTCTATTGCTTACTAGAGTTATAATATAATTATAATTTGGATTTTTCATTATAGTTAGTGTTTAATATGTTTATGAATATAAAACTGAAAAAAAAAATAGGACATTTTTGCCAGAATTATAGTTGGTATTAGTTTTATAAATGTAGAGTTTCATATTTGTCTTCTTGTTTTTTTAAACACTTTCATTTTTTTAAATTTTATTAATGAAAATGTTGTTTTTTTCTATCTTAATTTTAATTGTTTCTTTAGTTTTCGAGAACCTTGTTTCTTGCTAATAACTAACTTCCTTTGTGGAATCATTGACATTTCTTGAATTGTCTGTTTTGTGGCAATATTATTCTTGTATGATGTGTATACAGGAGATTGCACTGATTTTTCAAAGGCTACTTATCAGTAGCATGCTAATGCTTTGCAGTTTTCGTATTATTACTTAAATATACGCCCAACTGCCAGCCGTAATCGGTCTCTCCTTACTCAAGACTTTACCCGTGTGGTCGTTTAAATACATATATTTTTTAAATTTTTGTTTTGTCTTTCCGTTTGTTTTTTATGCACAATTGTTGGCCTTCTTTTGATAATTTAATTCCTTTATTTCAACTAAATCTGCATGTTAAGTCACTCTTCATCTTGTCTCCGTGTTTTTCCGTATCTTTTTATTAACTTAAAGTGGCGTGACTGACCCATGTAGTTCCACTCAACTTCCTTCCTTCCACCATCTTGATATTTTGGGGTTGTTTGTTTCTACCTGCTTTTATTTGTCTTCCATCCTGTCCTCTTGCCCAAACGAGAGCGTGACCTCCTTTGGATTTCTCCTCTGTGTCATGCTGTTATCTTGATTTCCACTTGAAGAGATTTACTGTGTTTAAAGATAGACTGTATTATGATATACAGTGCTTGGGAAAATCCACAAAGGGGTCAGTTTGAAGCCCCCCCCCCTGCCCTCAGTCCCCTCCTCTTTGCTCCTTTTGCATTGCACATTTTTGCATCCCTGCATGCGGCCTTGCTCGTGACAGTGAAACAAAACTTTTCTACACTGACACAAACCAATTTGCCTCTCTTCATGTTGCAATGCGTCTTAATGATTTGCTAGCAAATCAGAAAACTCTTTTTGCTCACCAAGTTGACTTGACTGGCACTTGGAAATTGTGCATAGTGAGCTGAGGTCTCTGTACTAAAGATATGAATGGCAAACAAAAGGCAAAATTGACTCTATAAAGACCATTTTGTTGTCTTTTATTGTGGAAATTAGAATTTACAACATTGTTTTTTTTTAAGGTTAGTGATTCACTACGTACCAAAACACCACGACTTGGGAGGTGAAAAAGAGGTCTGATCATTCCCATTCAACTTCAAGATGCATTGTGACATGCAACAAAAAAAAAAGAAGTCATTTTTCCCTTTTCTTTTAGTGTCTGTGTAACAGTGGAGGCCTGCCAGTGTGTGTGTCGTTGTGGCTTTGCAATGAGCTCATGGAAAAAGCCCCTCAGTGTGCTGGGAAAGAGACACTCCTCTGCCAGGAACATTGTTGAGCCTGCATTTGTGTGGCAGTATCACAGACTTTGCACTATTCCTCTGTTGGCGTCTAATTTTGTGATTTTTTATTTATTTATTTATTTTTACACCTAAAATCACCCAAAAAGTGGACTAGCGCCCAGTCTGCGATAAACCTTTCTCTCAACCCAGAACGCTTCTCTTCGTGCATTGTTTTTATCGTGCTTGTAGTGGAACTGTGTGATGCGGTTCAGTGTGTATGCATTTGTGTGCATGTGCATCCGACCCACTGTGCTATGTGCTTGTAGCTGGCCCAGTACCCGATGCTGAGAGAAGAGATGGAGAGAATCGTCACTCAGCACATCAGAGACAGAGAGGGCCGCACCAAAAACCAGGTAACATAACAGAAAAGTGCAATTAATCAGATTCTGGATAGTTATTGTTCATTTAAATAGACCACAAAATTATTATTATTATTATTATTATTATTATTATTATTATTATTATTATTATTATTATTATTATTATTTAAGTCCAGTAATTTAGGACAACATGAGAAAGACAAAAATAATGTTTTAGGGCCGTTTTGTCTCAAAATAATTGCTCCCAAAACGTTGTTGCTGTTACATTTTAGCTTGTTATAAATGATTGATCACATGTTGTCAATATATATTTTTAATGTATATACCTTAAGCATCACCTTGCACAAACATTAAACTTGAAATTAACAATTATTATTATCCTCTATGCCACCTAGGGACAGGCATTAAAATGATGGAGAGGGCCAATATTTTTCATCAGTCCTACTTGGGGGCCACATATAATGATTCACTTCTTAACCAGACTATACTAACCCAACAACAAAGGGTTTGATGCGGATAACAAAATAAAAAAAATAAAAAACATATACTGTGCAGTGAAAAGGTCTCTCTTGCATAAAAATTACCATTCAAAGACAGCACAAAACTGCTCAACAGCAAACCAACATTAAGTGCAAGAACTCATTTTGCACATAAAAAAAAATTCAACTCACTCAAAATTGTAATATTATTGAGGTTCTATTTATTTCAAATCTGGCCGAAATTATTAGGCCTACTCATATTTTAATATAGGACAATATGAGACTTGCGTAAGCACAACTAAGCCATGTCTGCCATCTAGTGGTGAATGGTGATATTACAACTTAAAACTGTAGTTGATGCATCACAGTTCAGCATCAACAAATTGTCATTATTCACTAAATTTTTGTCAGTTTTTTAAAAAATTTAAAATTTCCGTTTTTTTTTAGTTTATTTTCAACTTTTTTTGAAGAAGAAGAAGAAGAATTTTTGGGGGGTTTGTAAAAAAAAAGAAAAAAAAAAGAAATAATGTTGTTTTTTATTCATCATTTGTTTTACCTAAAAAGTTAAAATAAATGTATTCTAATATATATATTTTTTTACATAAAAACCGATTCAGTATAGTGAATATAACACAAAAGAATTATGACAAAACCATATTGCAGTGCATTTAATTAATTAATTTTGCAATGGTGTGCTGAACAATGTAAACGTCCTCGTTGCTTAGGTGCTCCTGCTGATCGACATCGAGTTGTCCTACATGAACACCAACCATGAAGACTTCATCGGCTTCGCCAAGTGAGTCATCGTCGTCTTTTCGAGCAAGGTGGCCTCTCTCTGCCGTCGCGCCCGCATGCTAATGTTGATGTGTCCTATGCAGTGCCCAGCAGAGGATCAGCCAGATGAACAAAAAGAAGGCGGCTGGGAATCAGGTGATAATGTCCACCTTGTCGTTTGCGTGTCGCTCCCGTCACTCTGGCGACAGCTTTGAAACCGTATTTATAAATTTGCCATTTTTAGTATCAGGATTTTGGCGACTTGATAATTAGTCTTCTGAAAAATGGTCGAGATCAAATTTACCATCAAATTCCCCTAAGTGCGTTTATCCACATTAATCACAAAAATGTAAACACTGAATAAAATTTCGTTTGAACGTCTGGAAGCATGCAAATAGGGAAAGCACACATCGTGGTAATATGTTCACGATTCTGCTTCTGCATGACTTGCATTCTGCTTTTGATGTCATCTTTCTCTATGCCTTTTATTCTTCTGCTCTTCTGAGCGCTCCAATTGTGTTGTGTTTTTCTTTCGTGTGATTTCCCCTTGTGTCTTGCCTTTCCTCTTCTATCTGCGGCTTGTGTGCTGCTTCAGGATGAGATCATGGTGAGTAGCCACTGTTGCACGCCTGAATGAATTTCTGTGAAAATGGATATACTGTGTGCCTTCTTGTAAATGTGGCGCAGTCTAGCATTGTGTGTGCGAAATACGTTGCCGATACCAATATTTGGGCTGGTGACTGTGGCGGAAAACCCTCGGCTGCTTCCTTGTCCCTTATTATTTGTATATGTGCATTATTTTACTCACTCGCGCATTTCTATTAAAGGATGATCAATACACTAAAACCTGCTTATATAGCGCATAAAGAAAAGCCCACCCCTCCTTGCTTCCCTTTTGTAAATACTGCCACCCAACTCTCCCCCACCCCGAACTGTGCTGTCAGTGTTTGACAGTCGTCATAGCAACCACCCAGGTTGGGGTGCTGGAGGGGCAAAGGTTAGACGTGCAGTAAACAAAGTGGTGATCTGTGCTTCCTGTTTACACGTGGATGTAGTTGGCCCTTAAAGACCCCCGACTGCTTCTGTTCTCCATCTTAGCTTGACTTTCTAAACCCCCCCCCCACCCACCCTACCCATCCCCCCCCCCCACCCACATTATGAGTGTTTACTACATGGGTAATCATTTGTCTTTTGGCCTCATTAAAAGTGGCCTTGTGTAAGTAACCATTTAGAAAGTGTTTGGTGGTCAGAAATGTGCATTTTTCAAAACCACAAGGCTGTTCCAGAGCGCTACAGGGCCTTCCATTTGTCTGGTTTTCAAAACAATTTTTCCCACAGGAAATATTGGCAACTGAAATCATTCATTTCAGCGTCATACTGTCGCCATCGTGAAACCATTATATTTGAGCATTTCTTGTCAAGCAAGTGTTTAAATGAGTTAACCACTGTTGATATGAAAACGTAAAAACAAAAACATTCTTGACTTTGTAAAGTGTTAGGAAATTCTCCTTCATTCTTAAATTTCACAATTGCCACACTAGGGTGAAGGGAAGTAAACCAACATAAAATGTAAATACTGTACAATAATTATGCTTTGATTGTCAAGTCTGCATATTATTTTTCTTCTTACACCTTTGCTGCTATTTCTCTCGGAGTAAGTGCAGCAAAAAAAAAAAAGTTGAATTAAATCTGTGATGTCTAACATTTGATGTCGGTGTGACAATTTCGGCCGTTTTTGTTGTTGAGACGAGCGATTCCACCGTGCAGTGAACGTGAAAATACGCAATTAATTAATGTCACCCAAAGTGGTTTGCAATTACATATAGATACCACACGGTGGCGGCAAAGCTCTTAAAAACAGAGAGGCTCATAAAGTATCGACACCCATGAACCCATGTCACATAAACATATGTCAACAATTAGTCAACACAAACAAGCCACCTTCATTTGAGACTCAAGAATAGAAATCTACACACATTAGTATAGTTTAGTGAATACATACAGTACATACTGTACTTCCGCCTGTGCATGAGGTGCATTCAAAGACCACCAACAAAACAGGACATCTCAGACGCAGACAGAAAAAAAATTTTTTTTTAGGAATACCGAACCGTGAATATGTCATTTACTTGGATCATTTTGGCTGTTTTCTTTCTATTTTTCTTATTTGTTTTTATGTTCATCATTTTTGCACTTAAAGAATGAAAGATACTGCATCTGACTGCATGGTCTGAAAAGGGCATTTGGACAAGTATCCTCCCCCCTTCCCCCTCCCGCTAATGCTTGCTGTCCCAGCAGCTCGCTATGACATGCAGGCTTTTGACCAACAATGCACACTGTATCTATAACAAATATTTGTATATATGCGTTTGGCCTCTTTCATAAAGAGCCCTCGTTGGCTTTGAGTTGTAACGTTCTCTCCACGTTCTCATCCAGCCGGAGAGAGGAGTTAGCGATCGGTTCAAGGTAAATGAAGTCGCACATCACGTACTGTGTGTTTGCAATAGAGGCAGATATTATTGTTGTGCCACACGGTGTATAGATGATACCCTTGAGGGCCAATTAATTAGCGACACAAAAAGTTCGATCGAAAGTGCTGCATTTACAATGATAATAATTCTCAGATTTGCGACATACACGGAACCATTTCTGGGCATTATTTTCTTGACAAAGGCAGAATTTTTGATTCATTTCTCGCTGATGTACCTCATGTTGCGGCCGGTGAGTGTAAGTGTGACGTCACCGCTTGTGTGTCGCCAATAATCCCGTTGCGTGTCCTGTCTGTCCGTTGCCCAGGTGATCCGAAAGGGATGGCTGACGATCAACAACATTGGCATCATGAAGGGCGGAGCCAAGGAGTACTGGTTTGTCCTCACCGCCGAGTCGCTGTCCTGGTACAAGGATGACGAGGTGACTTTTTTTTCACCCGCACACACACTTTATTATGTAAATAGTATTTGCAAAAAATAAAACATTCACATATGCACACAGAAAGCTTAATAAATATATGTATAATATAATATATTGTTTCTGAAATGTTTCTAAAAATGAGTGTCACATTCAGTCATACATGATTTTTGAATTTTTTCTTCAAGAGTACCTCCAGAGTAACATTTCAAGATATTGATGGGGAAACGGAGCATACATTGTAAAGTTTGATCAATAACTTTATTGGGAGAGCTGTTCATGTTGTACATGATTTGGCCACTTGGGGGCAGTGTGGTTCCCCGTGAGTCGTAGCCACGTTAGAGAGTAGAAGGAAAAAGTCACGATCAAGAAAAGTTGTTGGTTTTTTGCAGCGTAGGAAAAGCATATGCCGGTGCATAATGTTAAGATGCTTCTCTGTATACATTCCTGAAGCGTTTTGTATTAATTGACGTTCTTTTGAGTGATAAAAGTGCCGCGATCAGCGCGCTAATTAGCATTAGCGAGTCAGACTGGAGTAGATCTTGACGATTCTTTGCACATCTATAAATTGAAGCAGAAGTCATTGTCAATCAAATAATTTTGAATCAAAAATCGTTCCGAAAGGAAAATCGATTCTGAATCAAATCGGAGACCCAAAAATCGGAATCGAATCCAGTCGTGAGACAGGTAAGGATTCTCACCCCTAGTAGTTAGTCATAATCTGATTTGATATTCATATTTATTCCTGCGTTTGTGCTGTTCTTCAGTCACCGCAACAAATAAACTATACGTTTGCGTTAATTATGTAAAACAATATGGCAAATATTAAAGTATTGCCAAATTATATATTTTTTTAAAAAGTGTTAAATCCTTATTTTATTTATTTATTATTTTATTTATTTAATACTGTATTTATTTATTATTTTATTTTATTCAAAGCTGGGTCCATATTGTGCAAAATACACCATTTGCACTACTCATTATTACCCTCTATGGGACACATAGTGTATTGAACCGCACATTACAATAAATCCATAACATCTTTGTCATTTTATTGATCATTTTCACAATATTTTTGAGGAGTGCTACATAAATTTTGTATATATTTCAAAATAATACAATGCCTTTGTAATTATATAATATTTGTATGTCTACATCACCTGAAAAAAGATGAGATTGTATGTAGGTAGGTCGGTAGATACTTTATTCATCCCGTGAGGGAAATTAAATAAATGTGCAGTAGTTTTCACCCCAACCTGAGCCAAGAGGAACATTTCTGTTACATTAATTTCTTCCAGCAGTCAAACCTTTTTTTTTTTTTTTTCCACGTTGTGCTCCAAAAGTTCATTCCAGCTTCGCTCCGTGGCTTTTTTTTAGTCAAGTTCAGCGGTTTTCGAATACGTTTGAGCCAACGCATTTTGTTACTGGGCCGACTGGTCAAAGAAAGGTCCCATGATGCTTTGTGGAACTCTTCAGAGCTAGCCGCGCAGTCTCGCTGTCTCCTGGATGTAGCCGCAGCCGCTCATATGCTCATATGTGTGTGTTTGTGCGTGTGTGCGTGTGTGTGTGTGGGAGATGGAGAGAGAGAGACGAAAGAGTCAGGACCCCCCAACATGTCAGACGCCAAAAGCTGGCACCCACATGTGCATACCAGAGCCCCACTCCCCAACCCCAGCTCCTCTTGCCCTTCCCTGCTCCCAATTACACACACAGACACACACACACACACACACACACACACACACACACACACACACACACACACGTAATCTGCTTCTAATAAACATACTTCATTTCAAAGAGGCTGCACGGCGCAAGCGGGCTAGTTGGACAGGACGTGAGGTTGTGAGTTTCTGTCTTTTGTTAGCCGGTACCGTACACGTAACTAAGACCATGTGAAAGGTAATTGGGGGGGGGGGGGGGGGGGTGGGTTGATGCGGACACGATACCTTTTTTACCTTTTTTTTTTCCTCCACCTTGTACACATTATGCATTGAGCTCCCTCCATGTTGTGTATATTTATTTGAATGTGGAGGTGCAGAGAGACCTCAAGTCAACATGTGGCATTAGTGTCATAAAATAAACAAACAAAAAAAAAATCACTTAGCAATATTTAATTTTGTAGGCATGAGAACAATAATTTAAAAAGTCATTTACATTTGGAATCACGTAAAACATGAACGCATCGTTGCTGGCGTGGGAGAAAAGATGCAACACAACATGGTTTTGTGCAACTCACACACTTTTTTATTGGTTGGCCTCTTGTCATGGGGAAAACCCTCACTGTAGTCTGGCATGGCAGCACACACGAACCAAAACATCCTGGCACTGCATATTGGCTTGGATATTGTTATTACTCTGTGTGCGCGTGTGCGCGTGCGTGTGATTCAAAGCCTCCTGGTCCATATTACCACAGGACATGCCGATTCTTTGAATCGGACGTCTCAGTGTAGAGGGAGATGTGAGGAGAAGATGAAGAAAAGAATAAGATAGCTGGAAACAAAAAAGAAATGAGCATAAAAGAGCCACATGACTGTGATTTTATAGACTTCCAGCACGAGTGGTATTCATTTGTCCGCGTTAATACATTTGTTCACACTATCCCGCTGCGACGTAAATTGAGTGGAAAGCTCTATTGTCTTGATGTGAAAGGATGTTTTTTTGTCTTAGTAGCTGATGTTTTTTTGTTTTTGTTTTGGTAACACATGATACTAACTATCTGTTATAACGAGTTAAAACATCATTAGTAAATTAGTAATTAATGAATCATTAACGACTTGTTATTTGTTAACAGTTTGCTAAGGATTTATAATGATGCGTGTAGATAGTTAATATATCATTAATAAACTGTTAGGTAATGAGTTATAGTTAATGATTTATATCTATACCTATTAAATGAGTAATAGATCATAAACAATCTCTTATTGCATTACTAGTAATTTGTTGAGCATCAGTTCATAGTTGATATATGTTATCGGAACATTATTCTTAAGTTGCAACTTTTCTTCATTAACTGTTAGTAAATAACTCATTAACAGTTTACTAATGATCTATTAACTAGTTATAACTGATAGTTATAAGAAAGTCTTACCTTTTTTTTGCATACACAAGGAATTAATAGCAAAAAAATTGTTGACAGCAGCATGAAAATCCAAACCTCTAAAGTTTCACACTGCAGTTCCTCAAAAAGTGGATTTCCCTGTTCGTAGAAGTTACAATAAATAATAAGCCCTGCTGAATTATGTTGCTAACCAAAACAGCAGCACCTATTGGAGCACATCATCAGTTTCTCAGAGGAATTAGAGTGGAATGGGTTCCCTGCGCACTATTAAAGATCATCTTGGTTCATGTGTGATCGGGTGAGCTTTTCCCGTCCCTTACTTCAGACCTGTTGCCATGGGTGTCACAAAGTCCCCGGCAACTCAGCTCCGAGGATAACAGGGACACACAAACCCCTTCCCCTCAATAAGGTTAAATTAAATTAAATTAAATTAATTCAAAATGCAGTCTAAACCACAGGTGTCAAACTCAAGGCCCGGGGGCCAAATCCGGCTTGCCACACCATTTTATGTGGCCCGCGGAAGCAAATCATGTGTGTATGAATTTCCATGATTCTTGCCAAAATTTCAAATCGTCGTGTGTAATAAATAATCACACTGAAATTAACTAATGAAGGAATTATTATTATTATTATTTTTTTATTTTTTATTTTTATTTTTTAATTTTTTATTTAAGCTACCTTGGAACAGTAACTTGAACATTAATTGAACAAACTATTATCCTTGGATTGTGATTTCAAAACAAGTAATCAATTTGTTGTGTAACGATGCAATGTGACAATTAAACTAATTAAAATGTATTAGCTTTCATCGTCATTATGACCCTCCGAGGGAAGCTGGAACTACCGTAGCCCGTGACAAAAATGAGTTTGACACCCTTGGACTGTTAATGTGGTTTAAACTATTTTTTTTACATGTCTAAGTGTTCTCATACGTTGGAGCTGTAATATTTTCTTTTTTTTTTGTTAAGTGTCCTCATTCATTTGTGGGGGGGGAATTAAAGAATGTACTGGATTAGATTGGTTTTCTCCAAAACAGAGAGCTGTAAAAAATAAAAATAAAAAAAATTAAAAAAAGAGCTAATCTATCTCCCCAAAAAGCTATAATTTGTCGGTGGTTAGGCTTGGTATTTCGCAACATGTTATTTATTAGTTAAAAGAAAAACAATGCGTAAAAAATGTTAGTTGTTTATTAATTCATCGTGCGATTTTGTGTTATGAATTCCTACTCCATTTTGCTGCATGTCCCTTGACATCCCACTTTTCATCGCGTGGACATTTCTTTTTGCGGGGACATGCAAATGAGTGTCTTTCACCCTATCGGATTCCGTGTGTGTGCGTGTGTGTGTGTGCGTGTGTGAGACTGGGCTTCCCTGATAGTGCTGTAAAGCCGCCAAAAAGCCAGACTTACCAAGTGATCCCAGCAGTAAACATCTTAAGGGAGAGAGGGTGGGCTTACATCACACTCACGTGCCTTCTCTAAAGTGTGTGTGTGTGTGTGTGTGTGTGTGCGTGCGTGCGTGCGTGTGTGTGTGTGTGTGTGTGTGTGTGTGTGTGTGTGTGTGTGTGTGTGTGTGTGTGTGTGTGTGTGTGTGTGTGTGTGTGTGTGTGTGGGGGGGTGTGTGTGTGTGTGTGTGTGTGTGCGACCGCGCACCAGGGCTTTAAATGGAAACAGGCCTGCTGGTTTGTGGTTTTTGATGCTGCTCCCCGTGTTTGCATTGTTTTTGTGTCTTTGAGGGGGAACTCAAAACATTGTGTAAAGGCCAAATGACCCCCACCACACACACCGCGCCCTCTTTGGGGTATATACAGTGGAATCGAGTGCAACGTGACCTCACCTGCAAAAAAAATTTATCACAATGTATTTGTTTTCGGGATGAGGGGAGTTCGAGTAAAAATAAAAATAAAGTGAACAAGACAATGATAGAGTGTGCTCTCTGCACACAACGTGGTCATTTGAGGTGGAGATATAATTGCATGTGTTGGTCGCTTTGGGTTTGTCTATTTATATATTGCATGGATGAGACTTTCCTGGCTTCCGTCCTCACCTAAATTTAAATGTACTTCATGTTTTTTAACCCTTTTGGAATTATTTTTGAGAAAAAAAAAGATTAATATATGCAGCATGTGAAACTATATATATCATAATGACATCATTATAATGAGATAACAATAATTATGATGGGGGGGGGGGAGAAATCAAATAAAAAGTTTGTAATGACTTGGGGACTATACTGAGGATTTTAAAAGTTAAAAAACTAAATAAACAAATAAATAAATAAAATGTTTTGTAGCCATTTATTTGCGTTTTCAAGTATTTTACAAGTAACCCCCAAAAAATGGCAATCAGGGGTGTTTTAAAAAAAAATAATTGTATGAACATATTTTTTCTTATTTTAAAATAAAAGTCACCCAAACAAAAAACGTTACATTTCATATATATATATATATATATATATAGATAGTTCACATTTTAAAATTGGGGTTTCATACATTTTAAAAGTTTAGCAAACATTTATTTAGTATTTTAAAGTCTAATTCAAAAGTTATAAAAGTATAAACCTTCTTTCAAATAAGTCACAAAAGTTTGAAAATGTAGGATTTTTTTTTAAATTAAATAAATTTTATTAAAGTAATTAATTTATTCTAAAACATAATTATAACTGTAAACTTATGACGTGATGAAAATGTTAGACTCTCATGAGATGCTTTAAAAAAAATCAAATAACAGTTCTGAATGGAAAGCACCTTTATTTCAGTTTTTTTACAAGTTGAACATGTTATTTGATTGACATCACAAACATCAATACATTGTGTTTAGAAATTAACAGGACCATCTCTGGGT
Source organism: Leptonotus elevatus (assembly GCF_054856555.1). NCBI lineage: Eukaryota > Metazoa > Chordata > Actinopteri > Syngnathiformes > Syngnathidae > Leptonotus > Leptonotus elevatus. Next base: position 10,001,502 of record NC_141253.1, read on the forward strand.
AGTTTCTTAAAGGATTTTGTGGTCGATTCAGAACTACTCAAATGGATTCGTCCTCTTCCTCAGTCGGACTGAAGATGGTTCTGAAGTGGTAATTCTGGTCCCGTGCTTCCCCGGGCCAGCCTAACCAATGTGCAGACTACTGTACAACCACTACTTCCTGAACAGGTAGTCTGAACACTGGGCGGGCGGGCCGGGCTTGAAGGATGCTGGATTGATTGATTTTGGTGATTTTTCCTTTAAAAAAAAAAAAAGTGGACCGCATGCTTTTACTCACCCGAGCCCATGAGGGGTACATTTGATGTGTGTGTGTGTGTGTGTGGGGGGGGGGGGGGTAGCTGCTGATTGACAGATTCTACGACGTTCCCTCCCCAGCATCCCGCTGTGAGGCGCATTCCATACATCTGTGCAGAGGAAACACGTTGAAAGCTCGTCTAAAGTTAGCAAGCAAGATTTCAACTCATGGTGATGGGTTTCCATCTCAAAATTCCGCTCTTCTTCATCGGAAAAGTGATTACCTGTAGTTGGAGTGTCTCTTCGTCGTATCTTCTTGTCCCATTTTTTTCTTGGCTCCTCATCTTCTGGTTAAAACCTGGAACAGAAAACTTTCCCCATTGTTTGCCTTTCCAAAGTCAAAAAAAAATAGAGAGAGAGAGAACGAGGGTCCACCTTGCTGGAGGCTTGACGTGGCAAAGGACTGACCACCAACAAGTTTCCCCTCCAGGAGACAGAAGGAGGAAAATGGGCAAGCGGGAGAGAGAGAGGAGATAGGGAGAGAGAAAGAGGAGGAGCTCCCCTTTCATTTTCCCCCATTCTCTGTCCCTTTCTACTTCCTTTGCACCCTCCCTCTGATTTGTCTTAACCACCCCCCCTACCCCTCCCTTTTTCATCCATCAACACCTCCCTCTCCGCCGTCGCCGGCTTCCAGGGAGAAAGTGGAAGTTCAAAGGTGAACAGGAAGTGAAGGCCGTTTGTTCTGTTGTAAACTTTCTCCATCATCTCCATCCAGTCTGCTCTATCTGTGCATGATCCATGATGATTTGCATGCTGAAGGGATGGAAGGAGGAGGTGTGGATGAGAGCGGAGGCCCGGGCAGGAATGTCTGCGTTTTGTTGGCAAGCGGGAGGAGGAGGAGGCGGCCTTGTAATAACTCCAGATGTGCGGCCCTGTGGTCTCCATCGCGCTCTCGCTCCCTCTGTTTTTGCTTCTAAAGCTGATTTCCTCTCGCTGTCAGGGCTGAATAAAGAAGCCTTTATGTAGACCCTCGCCGCACACATGTGCAAGGAGAAAGGGGGGGGGGGGGGTGACATACAGGGGGCTAAATCAGAACCAGAACAAATGAATGTGCACATACAGTACTGTGCAGAAGTCTTTTATTTGTTGTTTTACCATCGCGATAATCATCGCGTACAACTCGGCCCAGACGTGCTTTTGGAGGCCAGCGAAATGGATTTGAACTCTAACAATCACGAGTGAATGAAGGGCGGACTTTCTGCTTTAATTGAAGAGGCTTTACAAAAAAAATATGGCGTTGAGGAATTACAGACATTTTAGGACAAAATTCCAGTTTCCGAAACATTTGGGATCATCCGTTTACATGCGTGAGTGGACAGAGTTACTTCCACATACTTTTTCTAACCATAACTGCGGCACGCGGAAAACGCCATTATGTAAATGGGGGTCATTTGCGCGTTTCATTGTCTACAGTCAATAAAAGACGTATTCATGTCACTCACCACGCTAATAAAGTAGACAGTTCTGCGTCGGCATATTTTGCCATTTTTGTTTACCTCTGCTTGTGTACAGTATTTCACATCGACGCCTTCTTAAAATAATTGCCGTTATAAAGTTATTTTGTCAGATTTCTCTGAACCATTTCCATCATGAGGAGATGATTTAGAAAAAAAAATAAAATACTTAGGCAATTATTTTAAGAGGGTGAACATTTTCCCCGTTGAGACAGAAAAGAACATGAAAACACCACGCAGAATCACTGTATTCAACTTAAGTGAGTGGCAACGTAAGATGGCCGCCACCATGTTTGACACATGATGTGGTATGCTTTGAATCATGAGCTTTTCTTTCTTTTTCTTCCCGTCATTCTGATACAAGCTGAACATAATTTCATTTGTCCAAAGAATCTAATTATCTAAAAAAAAAATACACACAATTAAGGCATGGAAATTCAAATTTGCCTTTCACAAATACGCACCATCCAACTTTCATTCCAAACTGCAGACAGACGGGGGTAATCGGTGCTATGTTTCCAGGTGTGTGTGCGGCGTGTGCATGTGCAGAGGTGGTGGCCAAGTTCGTGTGTTTGTTTTAGCTTTGGTTTCTGAGCTCGGACCTGAGCTCCAAATCAAAGCAGGCACGCTCCCAGGAGAGGCCAGTCAGCAGTAGAGCCAGGGAAGGAGGGATGTGGAATGAGAAGCAGGAAGAGAGCGGGACGGCTAATGGCTGGACAGAATGTGCCGGGGGGGGGAAATTGAGGTTGAGTGATTTCAAGCTAAGAGCATGTACAAAAATAAAACTTGTGCTTCAACACCAACCAGATAGAGCGTAACTCTGATGTGTCACTGCGTCCACAAGTGGTGATTAGCGGCTGCGTGTAGATGCTTTGAGAGTTCACTTTATATATAAAATAGGGCTGAACGACGTCGACGACAACAATCCACAAAATTCAACAGCAACAAGTGTGGCGTAAACAAGTCAGTAAATCATAAATTGGATTATAATCATGCAAGCATGATCACTGCATGATATGTAAATCTATCTAGACACTATAGAAATAAATAAACAATTAAATGCGTTAATGAAATTAAATTACGGCTAACCAACCGAAATGAAGCAGAAGTTTTGTTTTTCATTCATTCATTCGTTCAAACTCAAGTAAATGTGGTTCCCAACAGTAGCAGGCACAGCATCCGATCAGCAGAATTGTCCTCGTTCTTGCTCCTGTCCAACTTTTGTTGCTAGGCAGAATTCATGGGTCAGTTGTAGCTGCCCCATCTGCCAGTGGGGTCGGGGGGGGCAACCATGCCATTGGGCGGTTAGAATATTAAAATCAAGACGACAGGAACCATTTAGACGGGCACAGGCTAAACACTAAACTAGCTAAAATGCTAAAAACTGCACATTGGAAATTATTTATCTCTGAAGTCTAAGTTGAGTTTCTAACTTCCAACTGGCAAATCGAAGGAAATGAAGGCACTAGCATTCACTAGCTTTCACACTTTATGTACCATATCCTACGAAATGATTGCGATATGAGAATGTCATGGGGCTTACAGTAAAACTGGGTGTCATGAGCATAGTAATCGTAATCATATATTGCAGTTTGGGGGGGGGGGGGAGTGTGGGTTTTGTCAGACCGATGAGTCACATAGCTATTTATTCAATATTTTTCCTTGTGTGAATTATGAAGCTGATCCAGAAAATTTTTGGGTGCTACAAAGTCTTCACGGAAACAAAGGCTGGCAGACTTGAATACATACAGAGCCAACGAGAACGGAGAGGAAACCACGTAATTCTATTCTACTCTTAATTATGTCTATTATGCGGGGGCTAAATTTACTTTGTTTCCTCTAAGTGCTCGTTCTGATTTTTGTAGTGCAAACGTTACATTTTGGCAGCTCACTTTACTGTGGAAAATTCTCTGAGAAGACAATTTGCTTTGCGTTCGAATGTGTGTGAAAGAAGGCGGTCGGGATTAGACAGAGACATCCGGAATACTGACGCTCTAAATAAAGACATTTTTACCATTTAGAAAACAAAATAGTGGAATTCCCCTATCCTGTTCTAAATCTGTTACCATACATATGCCAGTAGAGTAGTTGTAACCACGGCTGCGTTTGGTTTGCATATGTACACGTTTTAATCGCCGGGTTGGACTGACATCATGCTTTAACCTTGGGTATATATACATGTATATGTGCGCTAGCTGCTAGCTTACTGACTATATACAGTTTGTTTGTGATGATTTACGAATTAAGGGCACATTTATCATCCACGTGTGTCATTTTTGGACAAGCCCCAGCCCCCCCCCCCCCCCCCCCTTTTCCATACTTAAGTAGCCCCTAGGTTGCTGTGCTGACCTTCAGCAGAAGTAAACGCAGCACGAGCAATTAAGTGATTACCAATTAGCTGCTAACAGGAAGTCGTCACCTAGCTAGCTGCCAACCTGAATACGATGAATGAATGTATCATTGTAAGACAACTATATATATATATATATATATATATATATATATATATATATATATATATATATATATATATACATATATATATTGCATAAATTATCATTTTTTATATATTTTTTATTATTATTATTCCGTTTTTATATATTTTTGTATATTTCAATATATTTCTTGTTTTATTCATTTATTTATTTATGTATTATTTCATAGCAAATATTTACATTTCATTCAACATTCATGTTCTCTATCCACAACAAGCTTAGGGTTTCAAATTAGGGCTACGAACAAGTGTTAGGGTTCCAATTTTGTGTTTCAATTACCATAGGTTTACATTTTCAATTAAGGTAAATGTCCACAAGAGTAGCGGCAATCCAATTTTATGCTCTTTATTGACTATTAATACATTTAAGACCAAAAGCAAAACAGGCACTGCAGTTTCCGATGCAACTACAATGTCTTCTTCATTGGGCATTTTAGTTTCTGCTGCTTCCCTCTAAAAGAACAGAACTATTTTCATGGTGGACAAGCTCGATAAGGATTCTAATCGATCTAAACGGGCTCCCTCTCGTCCGCATCGCTATCAGATGCGACTCGATTATAAACGATGTGTTAGAACGCCTGCCACCCTTTGTCACTAAGATAGCGGCTGTGTATTTTTAACACGTTGCCCCCACCCCCCATAAGGCCCCGCGAAGTTCATCCCCGCTCGTATATCACTCGGTCTCACCGATTAAAAAAATCTTGCCGTGCGGCTTTCCTTTAAAAAAAAAAAAAAGAAGCCTAGATGACGACTGCACATAATGTTTTGGTGCTTCCTTGGTGATTGCGGCTTTTCAATTGAGTCACGTTAGATTCTTTTGCAGAAAAACCACAAGGCCTTTCTTTGAGTTTGCCGACATATCTGCTTGTCAAAAGCGTCAACTCGTCTCACACGGCCTCACAACGCGGGAGACTTGTGAAGCTGCGTTTCATTTGTACGGACAGGACTCAATATTGCAATGGCGGAGAAATGACGGGAGGGGGGTGAGGTGAAGAGGACGCTTGTGAAAATTGCCGCTGGCTGCCACCCAGGGCCCAGTCTTTGTGCTAATGACGGGTTCGAAGCAGTGTTATTGCTCCCAGATGCCGTGCGGCTTCTCCATCACTCCTTTGATGCAACGGCTCAAGTCACCAGCACTTCTATCACGCTCGCGTCCCCGTTCGACAACATGCCACAATCGAGCTCCTTTTAGGCTCGCTCCCATCAAACCATGCGGAATTGTGAAATGTGTTTTGGGCTGTGCGTTGCTAACCTTTCGATTGTTTTTTTTTTTTTTACGTTTATTGAAGTTCCTCTGCCGTTTCATAATGAGCTCGCTGTTACTCACCAAGCAAACAAAAGCATGGAAAGTACTTTGCACTCGTGCAAGAGTTCCAAACACCGCAGGCGGCATTTTTATTTATTTTTTACTGCTTGGTGTGTGACGGACCGCCTGAGTGTGACTCAAACCAGCGTCACTGATGCCGCCTTTCACGAGGAAGGGCTGACAAAAGCTCGCATCAAAACACTCCTACTCGCTTGTGGGTCCTTTTGGCGTATTTTACTGCATTGTTGTTGTCTAACAAAACCAAAAACAAAAAGCAGGAACTGATTAGTTTTACCTTAAAAATTAACAAAATATGTTGTGCACTATACATAATACAGGGTGAGAAAGAAGTTGAATGTCTTTTTTTTCCCATTTTTGGGGGGTAAAACATAAAAATACCGCAAAAACAACCCGAAGATACGCGGGGACCAAAGTGTTCCCAAGGAAGGCCCTGACAAGTGTAAAGTACTCAGCAAAGCCTCGTGGAACTTGATGGAGCATTTGCTAATCCGGAGACAGGAAGCCTTCAAGGTGGCTGAGATGATTGCCAGACGTGTCCACCCCTGAGTCCCATCAGTATCGTCTTTCGCCTCCTACTCGTGCTCCTCCCACCTCCGTAGCTCAGGTGTCTCCACCAAAGACGGAAGCCGACGACCGCAAATCGTCTCAAAGCTGCAAAGGTTGTCCAAAATGTGGCAATGGCTAGAAACCGTTGCCACATCAGTTTGAGGCGTGTGCGCCTCCAGATGGCCGTCTTAAAAGGAAGCGTGTCTAGAAATAAGCAGGGGGGGGGGGGGGTTTACGCTGTGACCTCAAAGCCCTCAAATACGAATCTTTCGTTGGTCTTAATTGCTTGAAGGTGGGATTTCGCCATGTCAAATGAGTCAGAGGAAAAGGATTTGTTCCTTTGTTAAACAAATACTGCTGCTGCTGAAACCTCTCAATTTGCTTCTGGCGTGCTCTCAAATCTGCATTCTTACTGTAGGCACACATTTGGTGCATGCACACAAGAGGTCATATACAGTATATTTCAGGAAATATAACTAGACATTTGCAATTTCAAAAGAAATTGCGGGTGAAGGCTGAAATGCTGGAATGTAAAAATATGGAAGCATGTGGAATGATTAACTCATTCACTGCCGTTGACGGCTATAGACGTCAAAAATTCATTTTAACTATTTCTATTAGTTTCTCATTTTTTGTGCACTTTTGTTAACAAGAGTATGAAAACCTAACATTTTTTATTGTACATTTAGAACAGATATACAATTTACCCCCAAAAAAGAGAATTTTTGTAATATGTTGAAATTGGAATGATGTAATTCGGGTAAATTATGTGCAAGGAGAAGCATGTCGAAAAAAGTGGGAGGAATAAAAAAATAGGCCTTCACAGAATTCTGCTTGATGCGCTGAAGCCTTCTATATGCTAATCCCTGCGTATCCTGGCTGTAGGAGCATATGGCAAAACACTCAATTCAAGGCTTCCCACACAATTTGTTTCTGAGAGGTTACACAAATATTAGTATATCTTTTGCCGCAACATGGCTCAACCTCAATCCAAAAGTCAAGTCAAGTCAAAATAGTGTTTTGGCCAGTTATGTCTCAAATGCAGGTTTATTTATTTTTATACATCAAATAAATAAAACGGTACATTATATTAATATGTTATTAATTGTCACACTATTGTAAAAAGAAGTTAACCAAAAATGTCAGTAAAAACAATTTCATGGGCACAACCCACCGTTTCGCCCAACTAATTCTACCTAGCAACAAGCATAAGCTTTCTCACAAATTTGGTTCAACAACATTTCTGCATATAAGATTTAGTCCATAGCTTCCTATGAGCGTTCTTTGTTCCAGTTTGACTTATTCATACTTGCATGCAAAGGGACTCCGTTCACCTCCCGTTGCACCGCTGCAGTCTGTGTTTAATGGCCACAAGAGAGGAAAATGTATGAATCATTCCCAGAGAGAGGGAGAAACCAGAGGAACAAGACAAAGCGAGAAATTCTGAAGTCTACAAATGATTTAAGTCAGCATTCTGCGGCCTGGGGCGACTGTTTTAAAAAAAAATAATACATCAAAATAACTTTTTTTATACAGACACCTGGTGGGTGCACTGATGCTGCTGTGTGTGTTTTACACACATTTAGGACTTGCAGCGGCTGCACAGGTCTTAAAAGCTTTCATGAAGGGCACACGCACGTTTCCTTGAAGACGCACACTAGTTTGGGCAGGGCAGGCTGTGGTTAGCTGGCCAGATGGCTTTAAGCTTAGTTACAGACTACCAACGTGTGTGTCTATGTGTGTTTATAGAAACTTGCTCAACCCAGACTTATTTTCAGACTTGCTCTCTGTTCATTTTATGATATTAACCGTTTAGACTCTGAGAGTGCATATGTATGCATGTGTATGTAACAGACGAAAAGAAAACTTTCATGTTCCCCGATTGGACGCACGAATTCCGTATGCTTAAGGACACGTTCTTCATCTCTCCCGCTTTTGTGTGTACAGTATGTGTTTCTCATTTGTCGCTCGCCTTCCTTTTACTCCCCTCCGCCGTAATCAAAACCACAGATCTGAGTGCACAACTTTCCCATCCGTCTCAGTTTTTTTCCCCCCCTGATTTTTTTACATGCTGTTAAATTTAATATGTAAGCTTTTACTCTAGACCCCCCCCCCCAATGGTTGCCCATTTTCTTTCACTGTATTATACAGTATTTTGACAATCAATCGTATATTAAATGCAAAAGATGTCATTTCATATAAAGAGCAAACTTATATACAGTAGTTTACATGAATAAAAATATTACCAAATTAACTCATTCATTGCCATTGACGACTATAGACGTCAAAAATTAATGTGAACTATTTCTATTAGTTAATCAATTTTTCATTTAATTTTATTTTTTATGAAAACATATATTTTTTATTGTACATTAATAACAGATATAAAATTATCGTGCGATTAATTACGATTAAACGGCCCTTATTTTTAATATATATATTTTTTTTAATTAGGCCCGTCAGGCGATTCATATTTTTTTAATTGTAATTAATCACATGACTTCACTAGTTAACTAACGATTAAGCACAAATTTTATATCTGTTCTAAGTTTACAATAAAAAAATTCTAGGTTTTCATACTGTTATTAGCAAAAGTGGATTTTTTTTTCAAACTAATAGAAATAGTTAAAATTAACTTTTTATGCTTATAGCCGTCAATGGCAGTGAATGAGTTAATGTGACATTAACATTTTTCCTATTGTGTCCAAGCATGTGTCTCTGTCTGTCTTCCCCTGCAGGAGAAGGAGAAGAAGTACATGCTGCAGGTGGACAACTTGAGGCTGCGGGATGTCGAGAAAGGTTTTATGTCCAGCAAGCACATTTTCGCCCTCTTCAACACAGAGCAAAGGTTCAGTTACATTTACTGTATATAATAATGTGTTTTTTTAAAAACTGATATTTTCAGAGTGATATATCTTAGTTATTGTATTCGATTTTTCCTCAAAAAGACTTGGAGATATTTTAACCGCACTGCTTTCAGAGTAGATATGGTATCTGTAAAGCTGAATTGTATGATTAATGAAGAAATTGCTACTAGTTGAGATTTAAAAAAAGAATATACTGTTGTGATTTTCGTAGGCTTAAAAAAAAAAAACTTTTGTCGTTATAGCTGATAATATATTAATGGACATACTGGAGAGATGTGAGGTTTGCCGTATAAATATATATATATATATATATAATCTAGATGAGTATGTGTAGTTTAACAATGTAAAATCAAACCAATTGATGATAACGGCGTCCCCCAAGACTCTGTATTTGGTCTTTAAGTATTCATACTGTGTATTTTTAATGATATCTGCTGTGTCTGCAAATTTTTTTTATTTTTTATTTTTTTGCTGATGACACAACTTTATATTGCTCTGGAGAAAATCTTAAGCAACTTCTATTAAAATACAGCTTTTTTTTCTTGAAAAAATAAATAAAATTAAAATAAATACATTTCATTAATTTTTCTTTAAAATAAAATATTTATTTACTTTTTCAAGTTTACTTTTTTAAAGACATGAAAAAATGTTTAACTAATAATACAATATGCAATACAGTGATGCTCTCCCATCTAAAAGTATTGTAAAAGTGAAACCAACACTTTTGCTGAAAAGATGACCAAAAGCATTATGACATCAAATAGTAGCATTGAATGTCTACATTAAGTTTCAGATAGTTTTTTATTTTCCTGTGTAGACATTTAAAGTCAGAGGTGTAGCCAACATGAAATCCATCCATGTACTATGGCCATGTGGTTTCAACTCTTAGACCTCATGAGATTGTGCGCTAATCAAGTGTCCAGTGTGTATACAATGCATATTTACACGTTGAACGTTGATGGATGTGAACGCTTACCATGTGTAAAACGCAGAAATGTGTACAAGGACTACCGGCAGCTGGAGTTGGCCTGCGAGAGTCAGGAAGACGTCGACGCATGGAAGGCATCCTTCCTACGAGCCGGCGTGTACCCTGAACGCGTCACGGTAACACACCTTCACACCACTTAGCATCTTAAGCACATGTGACGTTTGTATCATTTGTTTATTTGAAGTCTCTTTTGTCAATAGTGTTCTCGTTCTGTCTTTCATGTGACTTTTTTTTGTCTTCTTTCAATGTCTGTTTTCTTCATCGCTGTTTGACCTTGTAGGAAAAGGAAGGAAAGGTACGTGCTTCTGTTTTGACATCTTGATTTTTCACTATTTACCTGGGTATTGCCTGTGGAAGATAACGTTCATCCTCAAATGTTCTGTATTTAACTCAATTTTGCTGAAATTAACTCATTCACTCCCAGCCATTTTCACTGAAGCAACCCGCTTTGCTCCCGGCTGTTTTACTGGATTTTGACTGATTTTGCAAGGCTCACAGAATATTGTGTTCTATTGCTATAAAGACATGAAACCTACCAAAAGAAAGATGATGATCTTTCATCAGGAAAAAATAATTATTTGCAGCAATTTGCATTACAATATAGTTAAGTTTCATCATTATTCACAAATCTGTTTAAAACAGTGGGGAAAACAGCTTTTTGCAACATGGCCCTGGTTGATCTCTTATACTCTGCTGCCACCTGCTGGCCGTTTTTGTAATAACTACCATTGCTTCAACCGTTCTCTTCAGTTCAGAGGCTGCATCAAAGCCTTCTGTATGCTCTAGCATAAATAAATAAAAAACACATTAAAAACGTATAAATGTGTTTTGGGGACACTGGTAATATTTAAAATAGAACGTATTTATAGTTTTTGGGAGCAAATGAGCTAAAGGGGCGGCATGGCTCTGTGGTAGAGTGGTCGTCTCCCATCAGTGACATTGTGTATTCGATCTGATGAACATGTCGAAGTGTCCTTGAGCAAGACACTGAACCCCGATTTGCTCTACTAAGCCGTCCATTTACCATTACCATTTCAACTGAAGGGTCTCCCCCCCCCCCCCCCCCCCCCACTGTTTCTGTACAGAGCGACACAGGCGACGAAAACGGCTCTGACAATTTCATGAACAGCATGGACCCCCAGCTGGAGCGTCAAGTGGAGACCATCCGCAACCTGGTCGACTCCTACATGGCCATCGTCAACAAAACAGTCCGCGACCTGATGCCCAAGACCATCATGCACCTTATGATTAATAATGTGAGTTCTCCTTTCCGAGGGAATTGGGAGAACATTTATGGAGCAAACCGTAGCGTTCTGTTGTGCTATCCAGTGTAAAGAGTTCATAAACGCTGAGCTGCTGGCCCAGTTGTACTCGTGCGGCGACCAGAACACGCTGATGGAGGAGTCTCAGGAGCAGGCGCATCACCGCGACGAAATGCTGAGGATGTATCACGCCCTTAGTGAAGCACTCCACATCATCGGCGACATCAGCACGACCACCGTCACCACCGCCATGCCGCCGCCTGTGGACGACTCGTGGCTGCAAGTCCAGCGGAGTGGCTCCGGAGGAAGGTGAGTGTGAAATCCAGGTCTGGAAAGTACTTTGTTGTTCGATTCAAAAGTCTGACTTGGTAGGGTAGTGGTTTACATAGTCGGCTTTGATTAATTCCAACCAATGACATCCGTTCCTGGTTATATGCGTGGTTGGCTGGACGGTCTTCATCGTCCTCTCCTTCCTCCAGGTCTCCAGCCACCAGTCCGACTCCAAATCGCAGGGCACCCCCAGGCCCCCCAGCTCGCCCTGGTTCTCGTGGGCCTCCTCCTGCCGGGGGACCCCCAGTACCGTCTCGCCCTGGGGCTTCTCCAGACCCTTATAGCGGGCCGCCACCCACGGTGCCCTCTCGACCAAACCGCGCACCCCCGAGTGTGCCCAGGTGAGTTAAAACCGAAGCCTCTCTATAACTCTCTTGAGAATTCAGTTGGATTCTGTACAAAATAATGTAATATAAAATATATATTCCCAACAGTAATATACTAAAGTGAGATTCATTTATAGCATGTTATCTACTATACCTAGCAAGAACAGCAAATCATCAAAATGGCAAGGTTAAAATTATACTGTCGTGCCGCTGGAACAGGATAAGGACTCGAGAAAGGGACAAGAGAAAAGAATTGCTCAGCTCCTTTTCATTCATGGCTACTTGTTGCTAGGCAGAATTTGTAGAGCCCTGTCAATCAACTGTGACCTATTGACCAATTGAAATGTTTGAATCCTAAAACTAGGGGCTGTTGATGTTTTTGGCCTTAGACAGGAACAGGAACACAGGATTGTTTGGCTCCATTTTCCTGCCCTAAATTGTTGCTAGGCAGAATTCAGTCACTGGTGTACCTTAGACGAACTTTAAAAAGTGCCTTATATCGACCACACTCAGTAGACAGTTACTATTGTAAAATTAGGGGTGGATGTTGTTGTGCCCCTGTAACAGGAATAAGAGAAAAGAACAATTTTTGTACGATTTCCTGCTAAATTCTCATGAGAATATCTAAAGTATTGGTGTCGAGAATGTTTAAAAGAAACTAGTGTGGATCCTCTGTGTTGCTAAGGGGGATGTGAAGACACCCGGATGAGGGCGTACAGGAGGTAAATAAAGAAAAAAAGAGGAGTAGTTGTTGGTATGACACAGAAATAGAGCAAATAGATTGCCAGCAACTCTGAGACAACTTCCTTGTCCGCTTAGACTGCCGTCCCGTTCACAGGCACCTCACCAATGTCGTCATGTTAAAAGCTGTGTGTTCAAAGCATGATTGGAATGATGGATGAGGAATAATGTAAAATCCTTTCTGGTTTTCCACTAACTGTGCCTGTCCCATTTGTATGCTAGCTAGCTTCTTAACATTCGAGCTGACATCCCGCTATGTAACTTCCTGTTTCTCTCCTCTTCATCCACCTTCTTTCTCTTTCTTTCTTTCCTTCTTCTTTCACCACCGCTTCCTTACCGCCACCCGACCACACTTTTTTCCACAGAATCACTATCACTGACCAATGAGGACTGACCTTTCTGGTATGTTGGTGCTGTCTGCCATTTTCATCTTCAGCATCGACCACGGCTACCTTCCTTCTTCTTCTTCCTCCTCCTCCTCTTCCACTCACTTTCTTCACTCATTTTTTGTTCTCTTTTCAGAGTGCTGCATGGGAGCACACACGCACACAATTGAAAAAGTGTGTGTTGCGTGAATTTTCAGCATTAAACCCCCGAAAGAGCTGAAGTCAACTGTTAGCCTCCATTTTGTGTCATCGTCGTCATGTGTGTGAGATGTACCATGACTCTCCATCAGTCCACTTAAGCAACCATTTTGGAAATGTTGACCAAAGAATAACAACAACCTCCCTTACATAATGCAGATTTATTCAGTGGTTAGCCAGTATGAGCTACTTTGGTTAGTAGCTGCGGGTTAAGCTTCTTTGCTCATTATTAACAACATATCTAGTCTCTGGACCCATTTTGTTGATATTGGATTAGCATTACAAACAGTGCAAAGATTGATGAATGATGTATATCAGAATTATTTGTAAAAAATAAATAAAAAATAGCCAGGGCTAGCAAACAAATTTAAAACATGTTGACTTTTTTTTTTCTTTTTAAATCCGTATGTTGTGAGTTTTTACAAGAAACTTTATAACCTTATAAAAGGCCTTTTAAAATAATGTAAGCTTAACTTACCAGCATTTGCATCCTAGTTTTTAGGGGAAAAAATTATCTACAGTATGTTTTTCAAAGCTCTTTAAGATAAGCAAAGATAAACATAGCGATACTAATTAGCTAAATTACTAGAAACATGAAGTATACATTATGTACAAAAATATGTAAATTAGTTCCTTTCATTTGGGAAATGTTCATCTAAGGTATGCTATGCTAGCTACTAGTTTAATTTATAGCATGTATGTACTATTTTGTACAGTAGGCTATTGGAATCATAGCATTACTACGTAATATGACTTATATGTTTCATTTTGACCAGAGTTTTCCTTCGACTTTAACACTTGCTAAGCTAAGCTAGGCTAGCTAGCTGCAGCCATTAGCAGCTAATAATAGGAGTGGAGGTTACCAATGGCTGATGGTTGTTGTGTTATGTGCTTTAATGGAAACCCACAGCTCCTCCCCGAGATGTTGTGTTTGATGACGCATGTTTTCAACACAAGGTAGCGCTCTAACCACTCCAAATGAGAAAACGTTAACCCCAAGTTGTGGATCCCCCTCCGCCCTCTTTGTATGTCCCCCAACAGTCGAAGACCCCCACCTTCACCGACCCACTAGACCTCCGAGCTCCTCCCCCTTCCTCCCCTTCTTCTGTCTCTCCTCTTCGGGCCGATGGCGCCACCTTCCTGTCTTCTGCGGCGGTGGCTCCTACCTCCAACCCTCAAATAGCGCCACCTGTCAACCATTCAGCTGCACAACACCTACACATACCTGATGCATGGTCCACTATAACGCACAGGCTCCATTAAAATAAACTGTGAATATATTATAGAATATATTATACAGTAGGCTATGTATGACTCAAGTAAAAATTTTACATTACAAGTTTAATTTTCATACACACATAAAGACAAGTTAACCACTAAAGCAAAACTACTCACCTGATAGATAGATAGATAGATAGATAGATAGATAGATAGATAGATAGATAGATAGATAGATAGATAGATAGATAGATAGATAGATAGATAGATAGATAGATAGATAGATAGATAGATAGATAGATAGATAGATAGATAGAGTGAAATTTAAGATACACACATACCCGCTGCATGATCCACAAACAGACTCCATTAAAATGAACTGTGAATATATTACATTGTGTGTATGATGCTGGTGGCAGTTTGTTAGCAAGCAAGTAGTCATGTGCACATAAAGAGAAGTTAACCACTGCGTCATGACACTAACATAAAGCAAAACTACTCACCCAACGGATGAAGGGAAATTCCAGGTATAGCAGCATCATAAAAAAATTTTTTTGCTATGTTGCTATGCTAACATTTATAAGAGTCTATATTTTGGTTGTGAAGTGGACGCACACAAAAAACGCACATTTTCAGCACAATTAGCGTTTTTTAGTCACTTTCATGCTAGCCATTTTAACCATATGCAGCTACATGCTAATTACGTTAGCACCTGCTTGGTACAAAGTTAATTTGTGTATGTAAGTCTTGTGGGCATACCCTTTCCTTAATTCACCATAAGCACAATCAACATTTTTGTCTGTGCCATTACTGGTAACAAAACACACACGGGAAAAAAAAAGAAAGCCAGAAATAAAAAAAACTCAACACTTGCTCTCCTCCTGTAGATGAAGTCTCACGAGGTTTGCCGAAGTCACACGTGATATTGGCTTGAACTCTGTTGTATGAATGGATGACCATTACTATGATATCCTCTGACCATATTTGGTCATCTGACGCACTCTCTTCTCGTTCTGCACAGCAGGCCGACAAAGGGGCGCTGTTCGATCTCCTCTTGACACTACACATCGCTTTTTCTTTCATCGTTTCATCACTCACTCACTCCACATTTCTTGCACAGAAGCTATGCAAAGGAAGTGCCTCCTCCCTCCCTCCCCACCTACTTTAATTTGATCCCCGGGTGAACGAATGAAACTGTTACCTTATCAAGGCGGGAAATAAATAAAAAGTGCAATATGGTAGCATGTTTCTGTGCTGGGAATCCCCATCGTATAACTCCTCCTTAATTAATTAACATGTTTTGATTTTTATCATTTCAAAAAAATTGATGTTCTGCCCCTTTTTCTTTTTCTGCTTTTTTGTTGTCAGTGGTCACGGGGGTGAGTGAGAGGATGCGTTCCCCGTACACGATTCTCCTTCTGTTTGTTTACTCTCAATTGTGTTGTGTCGTATTATTGGAGCCCTTCAAACCAGTGATGTCATCAATCAATAAAGCCCTCCTTTCCCTTGTGCATCTCACATCTGCAAAAATGTACACCCTCACTTGTGATTTACAAATAGTTTATCATTGAGGACGGGACATATCTCTACTGTTATTCTGTATATATGTGTTGTGCATCTTACTGTTTGAATGCAGGGTTTCCCCACCAGGGACCCTCAGTTCGGACAACCCTGCTTGCGCAATGTATGGAGTTTATTCGTATTTAACTTAAAAATGTATTGCGGTGATGTATGTTTATGGATTTGGGTTGGATGTTTGATACTGTGGTGTAGCAGAAAGATTGTGTTGTTTTATTTCCCCCTTGTTCCTGCGCCTGTGCGACAAGGGCAAATTACTGTTACTGTTAATGTGGATGCAACCATGACTTCACCCTGCAGGACTGCTGTGACATTGTTCACGTATAGAAATAAACTGCAGTGTACTGACCAGAATCGATGTCCTGCTTTGTTGTTCCAAGTTAGTATTTTACCAGCCCTATTATTTATTCCTACCAGAAGAACTAAACTAATAATTTTTGGGTCAATACCAGGGTTTTTATTTTTTCATGATAATTTCAACGTTTTTAATAAGTAAAAACATAAATCAATAAATACATTAAAAAGTAGTCCATTCACCATTTACCAAATAAATAAATTTAGTAGATGACTATGAGTCAACATAAATGACATCATCCAGATAACTGCTCTGCAGGTATGCCCTGCTCTTCAATTATTTTCTTTTTTTTTGTTTGGGCTGAAGCTACCAACACAATCCTCTGAAAATAAAAATAGCAGACTGAAGCCATATTAATATCAGCATCAGTTTTTCCTTATTTGTTTTTAAACTATACAGCTAAGTAGTACTTAAATACGTTTAAAATGCTTTCCAGATATTTGTAATTTTAACAACAAAATACATATTACAATTAAAATTAAGTGTACAGTTGATGATTGAGCAACTACAATTAAATTATTACGGTTCATTACCTGTTTTTCTTCAAAACAACCAAAAATAAATGGTGCCCTTTTCCCCTCGAAAAAGTTTATGCCTATATTGTTGTCCAATTCTGGAAGGACCTGTGTACTGCGTAAGCATGTCTGTAGCCAAGTAGGAGGGTACTTAAGTATATTAGCGTCATCTAGTGGAGCATTCGATGCATTACAGTGTGAATTCAACTGTCCACGTTCAAAGAAATGTCAAAGGCTTATTAATAAATGTAACTTTCACGTTAAGATAGTTGACAGTGCCCATAAGAATACTTTTAAGAAAAGAATTAATAAAACATATTTGGGACTGCAGTTTTTAATTCGTAACTCAGCTTACTCTTCAAATTGAAAATAAAAATACAATTTTGTGTAGGCAAACTTTATTCAGCCCTAGAGGAGACATTGCAGTACTGCATGGTAAAGTAGCACATAGGGAAAGACTACGAAATAATAATGATCTAAGTTTTTGTTTTTGAATAGTAAAGTGGTCATGTAATAATTTAAAACATTAAGTCTCTCGGTGTGTGGCGTTTAAAACCAACAACCATTTCTTCCTGGACCAAATTAGAATGTTTCTAATCAATAATTTCCCATTACGGTGGTATTTTTCTTAACCATAAATAATTAAGAACATTTTGAGATTGAATAGAAAACGCATTTACATAATGTTGCTCAATCAGTTTTATTCAGTAGGGGGGCAGGAGGGGGAAATAATCCAAGCCAACAAATCAGTTCACGTCTTCATTTTCAACACTCGCTTCTACTTAAACATCCAAAACTGATTGGTTGAGACACTAAATCATTCCAAATAATAAATAGTATATGTCCTCTCTTTTTGTCTTCCTTTGTATTAAATGTCAGCCTGTCAGTCACTAAACGTCACCTTCTGCACATACATACACACACCCAGCCACATCAATATACAATATGATACACAATTACAGTATATACACCCCATTCAACTCGTTTGATCAATGCTCTCCATCTCCTTCCTCACTTTCAATCAAAGTAACAATGTAGAGATACCACCCAATTTATATATATATATATAAATAAATATCAGGGGTGTGCAAACTTTTTACGCATAGAGAAAAATTGAAGAGCCACACTGAGAAATTCTTCAATTTTAATAAACGAGCTAAAAATCAAACCATCACAATATTATATATTGCAACTAGCCACTAATGGCCACCGGCTGTAGTTAAGACACCCCTGATAGAGTTGGACCGCTCCCAAAGGACAAGAACGTCAAATGGCGGAAGAAAATTGGATTTGGAAGGAAAGTAACAGAATGAAGGAATGAAGAAATGAAGAAATGAAGAAATGAAGAAATGAAGAAATGAAAAAGATTAGGAACAAGGAGGAACAAGTAACGTAACCTCCTTTGTTATGTAATGGTTTACCCATTACAATATGAGCAATACAGTTGATGATATACACAAATTTGGCAAAATGTGACGGGAAAGGTTTAGTAACTGAAAACTCTTGCATCCAACCTAATTATTTCTTTCAAAATGGCATCCTCAGCTGCACAGGCGTCATGGGATCCGTCATCAGCAAGCTCTGTACGAACCGTTTTAGTGCAATTAACTTCAAGTCTACAAAATGATACATCAGACCCCGCCTCACACAAGCGCGCGCACAAACGCAGTTTTGGATAAGTATACATTCGAACCTGATGTGTCACAAGTAAGGAGACGTGAGGCCCTGTTATTGCACTTGAGCGTACGGAAAAGTGGGCGGCGGCCATTTTGGATGCTTTTAAATAAACGGATGAGCGATCTCACACCACCAGGATCTTGACCTCGTCCTGCTCGTCGGGACGGTAGAAGAAAGGGATGCACGGATTCTCGCCCATGAAGGGGGGCGGCCGCGGCAGCCCCTGCGGGTTCTGGATCTCCTGCAGCAGCTGCATGATCTGCCGCGCCGTGCCGTCCTCCTTGGGCTCGACGGGGGGCGGGCTGTGAAGCGAGGGGGCTTCCTGACCAGCGGTGGGCTCGGAGAGGGGGATGACCTCCATTGCTTCTAGGACACATAAGGTCTATCAGAGGCAATTTTCCGAGCTGGAATCGAGGTGGGCCGACGCCCCCTTCAGCTCACCTGCTCCGCCGCCAGCACCGACGTCGTCCCCGTGTGCTTGGTGCTCGTTGTGACGGTGGTCCTCGCCAACAGGAAGGAGGTCGGGGTTGGCCGAAGCCAAGCCGCCGATGGCGCCGGCGTATCTGCCGTACCAGTCGTTGCGTTCCGCCACCAGCCTCATGACCAAGTCCTGCAGCTCTGCCAGCTTTGCCTGGTGGACAGGAAGTTATTTCGGACCTGCGGTCACTCACTGCCAAGGAGACGTTCTCGTCACTACCTTCATCTCTTCTTTGTCCTGAGCAAGCATGCTGATGTATTGCTCCTTCTCCCGATGCTTCTGCTTCATGATGGCCCTCTGGCTCTGGTACAGGGCAATGTACTCTCCTGAAAATCAAAGCGGCGACAACATTTAGCGATTTCACCTTCTCGCATCAGGAACAATCCTCCCTTCTCACCGATAGTGTCCGTCTCGCCGGACAGCTGGATGCAGCGATGCTCCAGCTCCTCCACGCGCTCCTTCAGGTCGGCCTTCTCCTGCATGAGCGAGGTGAAGCGCTGTTGGAGCTTCTCCATTGCAGTCTGTAACACCTGGTGAACTTCCACCGGCACTCCTCCTCCTTCTGGGCACATGAGTTCATTAGCAGAGTTAGAGCAACACACCTCTGAAAATTCATTGTCGTAAATTGCCCAAAAAAAATAAAAAATAAAATACACATCATTCAGCCCTAATTATAAAAAATCTTAATTAAATTTCCCCCCTAAAATCAGGGGTCAGCAACCTTTCCTGTCAAAAGAGCCGCCATTTTAGGCCAAATAAATAACCACAAATCTGCCTGCAGCCGCAAAACATTTGAACATTGTTAGTCTAATGTATGTATGTAGGTTAGTCTAATGATTTTTAATACTTAATTTTTCATAAATGTTTAGACTTTTCTGCCTTTCAAATTTCTGACATTTTTGACAATTCTATGGACATATTGCGGTAATTTTCTCCTCTTCTTCCTTTTTAGACTTAAAAAATATATATAATTCTTTGCTATCAAATTTCTGACATTTTAAGCAATTTTGTGGACATTTTAAAGTAATTGTGGGGATTTCTTCTTTTGGCATTCTATGGTTACTTATTGAAAGGGTTTTTTTCTGCCTTTTTTATTAATTTCTCTGGGCATTTTTGGCAATTTCATTGACATTTTTATGCTAATTTTCTGCTTTTCCTCTTGCTTTTTGGACATTTTATGGTCACTTTTTGGAATTTCTATTTATTGATTGATTTCATCTACCTTTCATCTCTCTTTCTGACAACTTAAAAATTTGGACTCTTGACATTTAATTTTTTTTAATTATTCATTTTTTTATTCAATCGTTAATTTATTTTATGTAAAAAAATTAATACAGTGTTCTCTCGCTATAACGCGGTTCACTGTTCGCGGCCTTGCTGTTTTGCAGAGGTTTTTTTTATTGCAAGTTTGCATGCATTTCTTTTACAGTAATGTTTCTGATTTTATAAAATTTATGAAGGTTTGAACATTGAGAATGTTTAAACGAGAGAAATGTGAAAAAATTTAAATGCGTCAATGAAAAAAAGTGTATAAACTGTATGTTGAGGGGTTTTAGAGCCTTAAAACATTTATAATAAATGTAAAACATAAAGCTAACTATTTCGCGGATTTCATTTATTGCGGGTATATTTTGGAACCTCACCCCAGCGGAAAACTAGGGAACACTGTATGTAAAAATATAATATAAATTTCAACTATTTTTTTTCAGAGATGCACGGGGAGTCACAGAAGAGGGACTAAAGAGCTACATGTAGCTCCAGAGCCACAGGTTGCAGACCCCTGCCCTAAAACAAACAATCATACTAAACAAAAAAATATTTTCTCACCTGAATGTTGGTGATTGTGTTCACAGTGACTATGTTGGCCCTGAGAGTGTTCATGCTCGTGATGGTGATCATGATCGTGATCGTGATCGTGATGGTGATCGTAATCGTGATGGTGATCATCACGCCCATTGTGACTGTGCTGCTGGAGGCTGAGAGCCACTGCAGCCTGGTGCTTTGCGGCCGCGTGGAGTCGCTGCTCCTCCCTCAGCTGCCTCTTTGCCTCGTCCCGCTCGGCCTCCAAACGAGCCAAGGCATCGTGAATGAACTGTTCCTGCGGAGGCGGTGAAATCGATCACAAAAAGTCAAATGCAAACCAACATAAATGGACCTTATATGGCAGTATTGTTCTTACCATCTCTTTTTGGCTCTCAAAGTCTTGCGGGATGATGATGGAGGATGACTCCGTAACACTTTCTTGAGGCAACTGGCTCTCCACGCCGTCTCCTGAGCAACATCAATGATATTGATAAACCTTTATACAAATACTGCTTATGATATATACAGTACTGTGAAGTAGTATTTCTCTTCTCTTCTCAATTTTTTTGCAGTTTCCCCACTTTATTGTTCAAAACAGAATAACATTGACAAACCTTCATCTCTGGGCGCCATGGCTAGAGCTGAACTGTTGAGCAGCTCCCTCACCTCAGCCTGCAAATGCTTGTTATCTTTCACCAAATGATCTAAATGCTCCTGAAGGGGGGGGGCAAGAACAGTCATTTCATTATTTCAAGAGAAGAAGTAGGGGCAGGCACATGCTTGCATACCTGTGCTCGCTTCAGTTCATTCTGGCTGACTTCCAGCTGTGTGCGGCCCTGGGACTCATCATGATGCAGCCGGTCCATGAGCTGGCTCTGCGTTAAATACTGCCGGTGGAGCTGCTCTCTCTCGGAGGCCACCGTCTGGTAGGCGGCGCTGTACTGTTGCAGGTGGGCCGCCACCTGGTCCCTCTGCTCAGCCAGACCTTGAGCCTCCTTTAATTTCTCTTCCAGCTGTTGGTAAGAGAATCCCAAAATTAGCACAACCATCTGCGATAAATGTTTGGTATGAAATACAAAAACAATATAGGACAGTGACTCCCAACCATTGTTCCGCAGCACAGTAGTACGGCGTGAAAGACCTTTAGGTTATCCAATCACACAATTTCACTTAATAGTTCTGAAAATTATTTTCTAAATTCACCACAAATTTTCTCTTTGTTCATCTACCTATGCTAGTGAAAAAAGTTGATCATATGAACAATTAAACTGTCCACTAGATTTTTTTTTATTTTTAAACCTGGTCCCCTTTCACTCCTGCGGCCATGTAACACTAACGAGCCACATGCCAAAAGTGAGGGAAAAGAGCTAAGGCACTTAGGGGTGCATTCACTTTTGTTGCGGATGATTTGGACATTAATGGCTGTGTGCTGACAATAAATGTACACCTTTACACAAGCTGTACACCGATGACTTCACACTGTAGCAAAGTGTCATTTATTCAGTGTTGTCGAATTTAAGAAAAAAAATGTGACGGGTGTACTTAATTTTGTGAGATACTGTAACTGTATTGTGCTTTTTGTGCATTTTGTTTGGTTGCATGCCGTGAAATCCTTATGATGTAAAATGTGTACCCTTTGGCTCAATAAAGATCGCGAAACACTGACGTAGAAGACCGAACCTGCTCTTTCACATTGTGCAGCTGCTCTTGAAGCTCGCCCATTCTGCGTGCCAGCTCTTTCTTAACATGCTGCTCCGACTGAATGGCGGTTGTCAGCTCCATGTTTTCATTCGACTGCAAAAAATAAGAAAAACATTTTTCAGATAAAAAAGAAAAAAGTAGCAATCTCTCACATTGCAAACTAAAAACTAAACTTCCCTCTTTCACACGAAAACTCCAAAACTCACCAGTTGAACAAACCCGTTCTGCAGCTCAGCAAGCTGGTCCTTCAGCGTTCGGTTCTGCGTGAGAGCGCGGCTGATGGTTGCCTTGTCTGACTGAACGTCTTCGAGCATGCGGCGACGGTCGTCGACCTCCTGGGCTTGGCCCTCCGCCTGCTGCTCCAGATCAGACAGGCGCGCCTCTTGCTCCGAGCACAGGCGGCTCAGCTGCTCGTTGTCACACAGCTATAAGGAGAAAATGCTGTCTTAAATACGCTCTGAAACATTTCAGGGAGACATTTTACAACATATTGGTGCACACCTGCGACTGGTACTGCTCATCGAGTGAGTCCTTCTCCTTTTGCAGAGTGTCGAGAGCTTCCTGTAGAGCCATTTCGCTCTCTGAAGGGCCTGAGGACTGAGGTTCGGCAGCACTCTGCTCTTCTCTCTCTCGGGAGAGTAATGCTAGAAGAGATAGAGGAAAAACTGGATTTAGGCCTGTACAAAAAAACCTGTTTTTCACAGTAGTGTAGTTTAGTGATCAATTTCAGCGCGCTCCAAATACAAGTTACGTCACCGCCATGAGAACAAAACTGCAGCAAACCAAGGACTAACGATTGTTAAGACATGTTACAATCCATATTTTAGCTTACCTGCAGCATTTTTTAACTCTGCAATAATAGCTTCAAGTTCTTGGACTCGTTCGATGTTTCTGTCCCTCTCTTCTGCAACCAGTGACACCTTCACAGACATGCATACATTAGTCCGTATGGTTTGTTTGTGTTGAATAATTCAACAATACAGGTTCATGGTTGTGTACATGCTAGTGATTCTGAAAGATCCTCTCAGGTTTAAAGGGACACCGGCTAAATTAACATGGATGATTTGACTGCAAAAAAAATGCCTAAAAGGTGAAAAAATAACATCCTAATATTGATTTATTGCACTTTTAGGGCAAGATTTCCCCATCGAATGGCCGCAAATCACGCAAGTGATGTGACAAGCGTGTCACTTTGTCAATTTGCTCACTGACAATGCTTCTTTGTACAACGAAAAGGAATTTAAAAAATATATAAAATCGAAGAATTACAGCAACATTATGTAGTGTCTTGAACAAATATAACTCTTGACATGCGCACAGGCATTGTCTGCCATGAAAAGGATATTTATGCAGACCGGCCAAGCTGGTGTGTAGAGTCAAATTACACACAGAGCTATTTATTCCTGGCAATTGTTTATAATTGTACA
Organism: Leptonotus elevatus; assembly: GCF_054856555.1. Taxonomy (NCBI): domain Eukaryota; kingdom Metazoa; phylum Chordata; class Actinopteri; order Syngnathiformes; family Syngnathidae; genus Leptonotus; species Leptonotus elevatus. The sequence continues at coordinate 10,025,464 of NC_141253.1, forward strand.
GGGTATAATAAGAGAGACAGGAATGAAGACCAAGGTAGGCACAGGAAGGCTGCATTTACAATTACACTGTAAAAAAAACGATTTTTAGTAAATGCAGTCAAAAAGACAAGTCCAGCCAGCTGTCATAATGATTTTTCATACTATGTATGCATAACAGTAACATGCCACCAACGTATTGCGTGGGCCAACTTCATAATTAAACCCTAACAAAGAATTGATGTCCATGTATTATTTGTTAGGCACCAATCAGTTGGAGATTTTCACTATTCCCGTCTGGGGTCAGTCAGTCCCTATCCCTTGCAAAAAGTTGGGGTTCATTGTACAAGTTTACAGCTTTATTTTAATTGGGATATTATAATAATAATATAATTGGTGAATTGACATTTGAATGGCTTACATACAAATATTTGGGTCTTGGGAGTGCCTGCCCCTCTATCAAGTCTGAAATTTACCAACTAAGTATATCTTTTGCTACCTGCCCATTTTTGAAATGACGCTAGTTTTAAATTGTGTGTGGGGGGGAAATGCACAAGGTCTTCTTGAAATCTTGGCGTGGTTTACTTGTGTTAGCAGCTGCTCTGTTTTGTCCTTCCAAACGCGGCCCCCCTCCTGGATCTGCTCTGCATAACAATCCCGCTCTGTCTTCAGCTGGGCAACTGACTCCATCAGCTATAGCATGAATAACAACAAGGGGTTAAAAGTCAAATTTGTTGAAAAAGGAAAAGCAGCAATTTTTACAATAGGTATTGCAGGTGTTTGCAGCTAGAACCTGGTGATTGTGCACTTCCACCTGCTGCTTTTCTTCCAGCAGTAACTGGATCTGCTGGCTGGCAATACTGGGATCCGACTGAGTGGAGCACTGTGCCAACAAAACCCAAATATGATTAAAAAAAAAATAAGAAAGAAACAAAACTCCAATCTATAACCAAGGTCACATGTATACACATAAACTGACCTGCTGCAACATGAGGTCGGCCATTTCGAGCCTCTTGCGGAGATCCTCCACCTCCAGCCGTAATGCTACCGTCTCTTGCGATCTCTGCCTCAACTGTTCTGACAGCTCCGAACGCTGCTGTTTGGACTCGTCGCTCAAATTGCTGGAAACAAATGCAAAGCGTGCAGCTTTTAATTCTCTTGGTGGTCTTTTATGATGAATAGACAAAAACAACAACTGAAGACCTCACTTACTTTTGCCTAAATACCTCCAGCCTTAGGGCGTCTCTTTCTTTTTCAAATTCTTTGTTGTGCTGGAGACAAAAACAAAAAGAAAGAAATAATCATAAAGCTATCCGAAGCAAAGCATTTATTTTGTTTTGTTTTTTTATGCTGATCCACAGCCATTTGCGTTCTCAGTATTTCCCACCTTTTCAAATTGTTTCTGTTGCGTCGATACGGATGACAGCGTTCTCTCGAGCTCCGACACTCTCTGCTTTGTTGACTGCAGTCGGCTATTCAGCTCCTCTTTTTCTCCTGAACATTTAATCACATTGAAAGGGAAAGGGACTTGCAACTAGGGGTCTTTTTTTTTATTTTTATAAATAGTCAAACAACATTGAATCACACCCACCTGCTTTCTGCCGTGCAGCCTGTTGTGTATATTGTAGTGCGGTTTGCAGCTCAGATTTCTCCGACACCAGTATGCCAATTGTTTGAATGTGAACCTTGGGAGATGGTCAAAAAGAGTGCAGTGTTTTGTCTGATGCACCCTTAATCAATCACTGCTTTTACATAACTAAGTGCAGATACATGTACAGTTAGAACATAGACAGACTTCTGTATTTCGTAACGTAGTTCAGTTTATTTATACCCGGTATTCTGATTAATATTTGAGGAATATGAATTAAGTAGCTAAATCTACCCATTTTTATCCATCTCACGGGGCGGCCATTTTGTTACTTGCTGTCAACAGAAAATGGCATCAGAGTTCCTCAGGTAACAACCTCACCTTTTTTTATTTTTATTTGTTTTGTGTTGGGGTGGGGGGGTGTCAGGTGACATTTGTAAGCCGAGCCGTGATTGGTCGCTACCTGAGCACTGAGCAACTGTGATGTAGTTTTCATTTCACAGCAGGTGGAAAAATGGCTGCAACCTGAGGCTGAGATGGATCTTGCTGCTTAATTCAGATTTGACAAATGCAATATTAATCAGAATGCAATGTTTAGACAGGTGGAGATGCATAGAACATATTGTAAAAAAAATACATAAATAAATAAATTGGGGTTGACTTGTCCTTTATATCAGTCACAGTAAAGACATTTATTTAAGCTATAGTGTTTAATTAAGACACAGTGTATTTTAGAGCGTAGAAATAATCCTTATAGTATAACATGCTACTTAACACAAAGGTCCAATTAACATATCAAGAGTATGAGAACATACCTGTAATTGCTCCCGCATTGCTCCCTGCTCTTTGAAAAACTTTTGTTCAAATTCCTTTCGCTCCTGAATGAACAGAAATTAAAATGTGATCAATGTCAACAAGTAAGATATGAGCCACAGGCGTGAAGATGAACAAGGGGTGAAAAAGACCTTCTGCAGCTGATCTGTGAGCTCCTGAGATTGTTGTGCCTGATGAAGCAAAAGAACACAAGCCTATCATCAATGCAGTGTGACACAATTCCACCCTTGAAATGTGGCCAAAAAGTTTAAGTTCATGTCAGAACATCAAACATTTGGACATTTTTTGCTGCGCTAAACAAAGATTATATATAAGAAATACACTTTTGTTACAATTTACTGAAATGCATTCAGCAATAGGGGAAAACATTGCATGACTTACATGCATGAGTAACCATTTTAGTGAGGATAGTGATACTTAAGGTGACGTGCTATAACGTTGACATGCAATACAGTTCGTGCATTGTGGCATTCAAAGACTCTCACACACACACACAGCTTCTTACCAGCTGGCCAAGCTTGGTATTGAGCTGAGAGTTTGTTAAGTTGCTGGACTCCAGGGCAGCAGACAGCTCCTGGTTCCGACTCTAGCGTGTAACATGCATCCGGGAAAGCAAGGAAAAAAACGTAAGAGGAAGAAAGTGTTTGTGGCACAAGACAAAAAAATGGATACGACAGGCAAGGAGTAACATTTGTAAATGATTAGCACTAGGGCAAACAATAGCATTTTTATGTGTTGTGCAAAAAAAAAAAAAAAAAAAGTGACCAATGGAGTGTGTGGGAAAATGATGAGCGTTGTATCATACGTCCAATTCTCTCTCGCCAACGGACGGGGGACTGTCACCATTCAGATGTGCAGCAGACGACTGAAACCACAAAAATGAATGAACTTCATTAAAAAAAAAATCTCAAGTAATGAGTTAGATTTGTATTTATCAAAAGGTTGCAGCAACGTACTTCAGAGACTAGGCCGTTCAGCTGCTGAGACAGTTGTCGCAGGCTCTCTGTGGAAGACAGCTGTCTGCGGAATACCATATGCAGTACATACACTCATACATTTGAAAAAAATATAGATATAAAAAAAAATTATATATATATATATATATATATATATATATATATAAAATTTGAAAGGGGGGGGGGCGCAACTATTGTGTCCATTTTAGTCATAAGTCGATATAGTAATTATCGTGACAGGCCTTTTCACTGCCCTAATTGTTCTTGAAACAAATGCTTCAGCTTTAGAACACACAATCTCCATCATACTGTGTGACATCCTCTTCACGTACTGCAGGTTGAACGAAATGAGCCAACCTACCTATTTTGCTCCGATAAACTCTCATTGCCATTAGTGTCAGGGTAGTCCTGCAGAAAGACAAAAAAAAAAGAAAATGGAAGTGTAAGATCAAATAGAAACATCAACAAAGGACACATTCCAAAAATAAAACCGCACGCAATTGATAATGCAAAAGCTCAACTACGAGGCTTGCATATAAAATCTCAACAAGCCCAACTATTTCTGGTTATCAAGTTTCTTCAACATTCTGTTAGATGTTTTTTTTTTTTTAAACATCTTCTAGTCAACGCTGCTGATGTCAAGTATTGCTGTGTGCCTTTGTATCAGCATTCTGAGTACATTTTTTACATTTTGCACAACTTAGATTCAATGAATTCAACTCACCAATAAACCAAACCAATCAAAAGCCAACTTTTGTTGGAGACAAACATACACATAGAAAGTAATACATTACCATAATGTAAGCAATCATTTAAATCAATCAAATATCCTATTGCACATGCTGTGTAATGACACTGAGGAGTTTATATGGCAGAAACCAGCTAGGAATCCAGTTAGAGTGAGACACACCTGCAGCATGGCAGTGTGGTGTCCGACACTCTGAGGGTTAGTAGTGGTGTTAGTATTAGTAGCGTTAGACAGGGGTGAGTGTCGGTCGAGCTCAGCCCTGGGAGGGTGTCCCGAGGACGTGATGGTCACCACGTCGGCTACGGTCTGAGGTGGCATGTACACAAAAGTATATACGAGTGTTATGACAGTTAAGACAAAAACACAACAGAGAGGCATTTATGTGTTTATGAGCACTGAAACAATGCCATTCCTATCAAGAAAGACAATGGGACATTGAGACATAGCATTGGGGAGCCTGATGCAAATACTGTCATTCCAACTGTATCATTTAAGTAAGCATGTTATATTAAATGCTCAGCAAACAATGGTAGGGGGGGGATAAATGTAAAATGCACTATTTTTTCAAGACCTGAAGCTGGGCACGTGCTCTCTGCAACATGTGACGAACTTAAAAGCCCTTCGTTAAAGAAGTCGGTCAGAATGGGAATGCAAGCACTTCAAGAGCAGGAGCAGGACACAGATGTTAGAAAAGCATAAAAAAAAGTAAAGCAGATACAAGGATAGAGAGCTCACCTGACTTTTGCCATATGCAGGCAGGGCTACTCCATTGCTTTGACTAAATGCTTTGAGAATATTGTCAAACTATAGACATGAGGGAGACATAGAAGGAGAGAGGAAATCTTTAGAAAAGAATGACAAACAAGAGCATAGAAGGCAGACATTTTCAGGATTGCCCACAGGAAGTTGTCTAGGAAACAAGGGTTTAAAAAAAAAAAGAAAGAAAGAAAAGATGGGATGCCTATCAAAAGGTTGCTGAATAAAATGTTAAGAACTACAATAACAAAGTCTCGATAGTATATAATAATAATAAATAATAATAATAGGAAGAATAAGAAGAATAATGCAATACACTATAAAAAAATATTATTATTTTTTTTTTTTTTGTCAAATCTGCTATTGCACATCCTGCCTCAAAGTTTAGAAACCCTGTCAAAAACAAAACAGGCCAGGCAATCTGTCCCTAGGTCTTTGGCGGAACACAATGTATACAATGGTGTATATTCTTCTTCTCTTAACATCACTCAACCTACTGTTCCATCTTTTGTAAAAAATGTTGGAAATGACAGAAAAAGCCAATTAAAAAGCAAAACACATGACTAGATTTTATCTTATGCGTGTAGATGGTTATAACTCCTGTGAGGCATATTTTCCTCCAAAACCTTGCAGAGGATGAGCTGCTGCTTGACCATGCTTACATTGTCTGGAGAGTTTCTGTCAATCGAGGGTGCATCGTACTGGTTGGGTCCTTTCACCTTCCTCTTCTTCTTTGCTCCCGCGCCGCCTAGAAGTCCTCCTCCTTTTTCTTCTCCAACACTGGTTGGAGTGCTCTTCTGCTGGAACTCCTTGAGCTGAGCAAAACGTGAAAAATCGAGACCTTATAAATTATATGATATTTATTGTGCCTTAGGTTAGCTCTGCCAGCATATACAAGTAGTTTAGCTTTTTCCACTTCCCTTCTTAGAAATATTGAGACAAAAGTGCTGCGTCATACACAAGCCTACAAGAGAATGATGTGAGAATGGCCCATGCTCATCAACTTGAAATCGGTACAGGTAAAGCTTTACCATTCGCCATAGCATCCTCATGATGATCTATTTATTATGTGGAAAACTGGCTCAAAGACCACTTCGTTCACAGACTTGAGCTGTTTGTGTGTCGTGTGGTGTTAGGCCATGAAGGTGACTGGAAGGAAAACTACCCGACTCTACAGTCAATATTTGATAAAAAAATTAGTCAACCTGGCTCACAGAATTTTAGAGGATCCTGCTAATGTTTTTTTAGAAGCTATTGATGATTCTGAACATCCACAATGCAAAAGTTTCTTTTACACAGTGAAAACAAACAGCGTATTGTATTGCTTTTGCCTGCGACTAGCATACAAATCATGTAGATTGCAATAGTAGTCAAACGATATTTCATCACATTTTGAAATCAAAATAATCTTAACAAATCAAATTACCAACGATCCAAAGTCCAATGCTTTTCAATGAGCGGAGAGCGCTTCCTTTCACCGAGTTGACCGCCATTTTGACTTGTGATGTAAGCTTGATTTGTGATGCAAGCTCGGAATTGTCCCTTGCCATCTAGGAGACATTATAGAGCGAGTAGCTACAAAAACGTGCACTACAAGCTCTCTTTCCTCCCAACGTCTATCTCACAACTAAACAAATTGGAGAAAACGTCAGACCTTAGTTGAATAATTTTAAATTATATCATGGCGAATAGAGATGAATTTGAACAGTATTATCTGCTACTTGATATATTTATTAACTCAGTTGTATTAGTTTTACTGGTTGTGCCTAGCTCTTATTTACTGAATTGTTGTTTCTGTTCCAACAGTTTCCACAGTTTGATTTATTTAACCATGCTTCGTACCTGATTGTACTGGTGGTTTCTGTTGTGTTAAAAGTTTGTAATTGTCCCCAGTTGTTACAGAATAAATGTATACTAACCTATATATTGAAGGTTCTGATAAGACTGAAAGCTCAAGGTTAGAGGTATGCAAGCAAGAATGCACCTAACCCAGTCTCAAACAATGTTCGACCTACTCATTAGATCATATTTCAAATGAAGCTAGGCATAAGCAACTCTCAAAAAGCTAGTTTGCTAGTCTTTGTGAAGCCAAACATGCTAGAAGTTGTCAATACTAGCATTTTTTTCAGTCTTGAAGTTTGTCATAATGGGTTCATTATAGGACCGCGTGGAATTCTGGGAAATTCTTCTTTCAAAAAGTGAAATTTTAAAATACTTAATCTAGGGGCTAAATGTCAGTTAAGACAGATAATAATTAATTACAATATCTGCTCTGAGCATATGTCGGCATAGTGACTTCCTAAAAGGTAACGTCGTACATCGTAAAGGCCATATTGTAACGAACAAACACGCCTAAGCCAAACACACACCGCGGGACAGGGAAGAGTGGCTGTCAGCTGTCAAAACACTCCCCATCATTCTATCCGCCTTACTGGAACTTACGACCAACTGAGTAACAAAAGGCCATCCTAAAAACAAAACATTGACACGCTTGCACTCGTGCACCGCTCCATATTCATTAGTTAGCCTTTTTGCTAATATCTTATTAGCCAAGTTAGCACGTACTGCTTCGACGGAATACATATTTTGTTTGTCAGCTAAAAAGCAACTCGAACGCCTTAAAAAATGAAATCGCAGAATGTTCAGATAGTGTCGCGTGGTAAAAATGGCACTTGGAAATAAAAACAATAACCACAATTTGGAAAAGTTGGATCTTAGAAAGTAAAGGCCTCAATAAAGCACCGGGCTTTCCTGCGCATCGATGCACGAGACGACCGACGGTGTCCGGACAAGCGTCGGCCATAGAGGTCGGAAGACGTGTAATGACGCTACCATTGTTGCGTTAATACAACTGTGATAAAATAGCACGTAATGAAGGTAAACAAGAGCAGCTTTAAATGACAACCAAAATAATGTATTTAATTGTACCTTTTTCTTGGCTGCGGCGAGTTTTATTTGCCTGCTCTGGTCGGCCATCCTGCTGCTGCTGCTGTGGTAATCAACGGCCCGGACGGACGAACCACGTCATCAGTTTGCTGTCGGATGCGGTCATGATCTCTAGAGGGCACACTTAACTCTGTTTGTTAAAAAAAAAACAAGAATTAAAAAAAACAAGAAAGAAAGAAAAATATATGGATAGGTGGACCTTTCGTTTATTTAGAGTAATGTAAATTATCTATCTATCTATCTATCTACCATGTACAAGGTGGGAAAAAACTGTATTCAGTCGCCGATTGTGCGATTACTTAAAATGATGACAGAGGTCTGTAATTGTCATCATAGGTGCATTTCAACTGTGAGAGACAGAATGAGGAACAAAATCACATTGTTGGGTTTTTTAAATAACTTGTTTGTAAATTGTGGTGGAAAAGAACTATTTGGTCAACTACAAACAAGCAAGAGCTAGTTCCAAACTACAGAGTTGTATGACATTGCAGAGAGAGCTGGGAATAAAGTAACAAAGGTTACCATTCATCAGTAACACACTCCACCAACAGGGAATCAAATCTTGCTGTTTTAGACGTGTCCCGCTGCTTAAGCCAGTTCATATCCAGGTTCGTCTAAAGCTTGCCAAGGAGCATATGGATGATCCAGAAGAGGATTGAGAATGGCATGTGGTCAGATGCAGCCAAAATAAAACTTTCTGCTGCAGAATCAACTTGTTGTGTTTGGAGGAAAAATAATGCGGAAATTATATCCCAAGAACATCATACCTACTGTGAATCATGGGGGTAGAAGCATTATGCTTTGGGACTGTTTTTTTCTGCAAAAGGGTACAGGATGACAAATTAAATCAATCCTACAATGTGTTTTCCAGGGTTTTTTCCCCCCATTCTGTATCTTATATCTTGCATTTCACAACAAAGACACAAGAAGTTACAGAAATAAGTGTTCCTTGTGTTTTCCCCCAACTTAAAGATATGCAGTTGTGCTCATAAGTTTATATACCCTTAGCTTATGAGCACAACTGTATTTATTATTAAAACAAATGGCAGCACTTTTCAATACTTGAAAATGTTCAACACCCTTTAATAATGAGAAGTTGAGCACAGCAATTGTGATTTTCAGGTTGTATCCAATTTTTTGGGCACTGCTACCTAAACTTGGGCTCATAAGTTTACATTCACTGGAGGTATGTAAATTTATGAGCACAACTAAACAACTCAGCAAATTGTTTTAGAGCAAGCAATTTGCTTGTTTTGTTGTGCTAACATTGTTGCCCGAATCAGCCCCAAACATTTTTTTGTATATATAGTTTAAAAATATATTTTTTTTTTTTTACAGTGTACATGCCTGCAATTGATTGGTAACCAGGCTAGGGTGTTGCCATCCTCTCATCCAAAATCTGTTGGCATAAGCTCAAACAATGAGGAAGTGTGATATAAAATAAAATACAATTACATTTTAATAAAAAAACAACTCTTTGTGTTATTGGGTAAAACAGTCAAATTGCTTACTCATGGTATCAATATAACAGTGTACTCTAGAAGGATGTTCTAATGTAAACTACTGACAAATTCAATACTTACATTGAAAGTTACGTGTATGTGAAAGATTGATTTCAAGAGACTGGGCAAGATTCACTTTTCACTAGTGTTCATATTGTTTTCACAAATCTATACTGTTGGTCAGTCCATGTGTGTGGGTGTTATTTTTATTTTTTTCAAATTACTGACCCATCTTAAGTGTTGAAAATGACTTACTCTCTTTAATGATGTAATGATAATGGTTGAACAAACGTGACATTTTTGGGGAAAAGTAAAGATGTGCGAGTATCGATACAAACCTTATTTTAAGATATCGCTACTACTGGTATCGGCCACTCTCTTGTGGCTGTTTTACAACCAGGAACTAGAAATTAAGAATAAAATATTGCCATTGCAATTTAAGGAAAACTGTTATATTGGGATATAAACTAATCAAGTAAGTACAGATAATGGGACCATGGGACAATATCCAAAGGGAAAATTGTAAATGCAATGCTGTTAAATACAATCTTCCTGCTCCTTTGGGCCACAAATTCTCATCCACATCACAACAATTATCTTCACTTCTGAGCTCTTTCAGAAAACTGGTTGTTACTTGATTATTAAATTTTCTCAATAACATATGAACACTTGTTCAGCCATTTTCCATGTTAATATTTATACGATGAACTAATGCCAACATTTTGTGGGGTGTGAGACAATTCATCCAAGACCCCTTATCATGAATTTTGATCAACATTGACATAACCAATAATGTCAAAAACAGCAGAGAATTATTGAAGATAATCGCATGGCTGCGCACAAAGCATTTGCAACTTGTTCCAAGAAAAGAGAAATTTACACCATGATTTAAAAATTGGAAAAAGTAGTTTTGAGAAATTCAATTCTGATTTGAGAAATGTTCCAAAGGGACTGAAATGCGACTGATGTAACTACCCAACAATACAAATCATCTGATGCAACAAAATACCTCCTGTTTTTCTGACTCATTTTTTTGAGAAACTTTGTTTGTTTTTTCTTCTGTTTTTTGAATATTTTTTTCTGTCATAAAAAAAATATTCCAAAAAAAAACGGGGGGAAAAAATGTTCTGAAAAACAGGAAGAAATATTACTCAGAAAAACGGGGGAAATATATTCAGAAAAATAGGAGGGGTTGGGGGGTATTTAAAAAACGGGGAGGGGGGGGGGGTCTGAAAAACGGAGCTAGTGCTTCTGTTTTTCGGAGTACTTATTTTTTATTTTTTTTACCTCTGAACTCCAAGTGACTTGTTGCAGACTCGCTAATAGTGGAAGCGGGCACTTTCCCGCATACCTCCAGTTAAGGTAAGGCATGTACTATAATTAGTAACACACACAGTATTATTAATGTTTTATTGTAAGGTATTCAGAAAAAAAAATAAAAAATATCCCGAAAAGCAGAAACAATATTTATTTCATAAAACAGGGGAAAATTAGTCAGACAAATATAAAAAAAAATCAGAAAACAGGGAAATATATATATATATATATATTAAAACAGAAAAAAATACTCAGTAAAACAGAACAAAAAAAATCAGAAAATCAGAAAATAAAAAAATAAAGCTCCCCCCAAAAAAAATTCTGAATTTTTTTTTTCAAGTGAATGCAATACGCTTCTGTAGAATCCAACATTTGATGTCTAAAAAAAAACTTTAAAAAACACCCACCCTAGCCAGTCATCATGAGTGGCGTGTAACTGCACGAGCCACGTTCCCAATTCAGCCAATCAGCTGCGACCTCAACATAGCGTCACAAAACTGTGCTGTGTGCAAATCATCAGCGGCCAGCGTGCCAAAAGCAACCAATCGGCTTCTTCCAACGCGCAGCCTCTTGGCCAATCGCTGCCCTCCACGACTGGGAAGCGGTGACGGATTATATAGGGGCAGCGCTCAATTCATTCGTTATCACATCAACTTGATACGAATTCAGACACAATTTCAACTCACAACGAGCGATATCTATTGACGACATTCCAAGATAACCCTCAATCCTTCAAATAAGGTATGTCCAACTTTTTATTTGAGCATATTTTGCAATCTACTACACGTCTAATTTATTCAAAATTCAATACGGTTACTTCAAAAGACAATGTTGCACGTGTAGTGTAATATCCTAAATAACTGTTATGTCAAGTTGCAGTTTTGTGTGGCTGCGTTTTCGTGTTTTGATTCACTTTGACATTTTAAAACCTAACAATGGCTTTTATGTGAAAATATACCCGTTTTCAGTCTGCCCGACAAGCTAACCCGGTTAGCTAGCTAGCTAGATACCGGCCTAGGAAAAAAAAAATGTGTGGCTATTGTAGGAAAAATGTTTTGAACCACAACACATTTCACATCATGGGAAGTTTTTAGTTTCTTTCAAGATTTCCGTCGATCGAGCCATTCGAACCCTTCTCCCTTTAGTGCGGCTGACGTACTTGAACAAGTTGGCAGACGGGCCTACGTCATTAACAAAACCAAACGGTTTTTTTCCTCCCTTACAGCTTTGTTCATTCTCTCAAGGCGTTTGAGTAATAGACTACCCAAAATGAAGTTTCTGTGGCTGTTAGCGGCGCTGTCATGCGCTGTGTATGCTGACGACGATGACAAGAGGGACAGTGTAGGCACTGTCATCGGTATCGACCTGGGGACCACCTACTCATGGTAAGATGGATGCTTTTAAATGAATTATTTATAATAAATACAATACTAATGTTGGTATCCCCCCTGCCCCCCATTTTTAGTGTTGGTGTCTTCAAGAATGGCCGTGTCGAGATCATCGCCAACGACCAGGGCAACCGCATCACTCCGTCCTATGTGGCCTTCACCAGTGAGGGAGAGCGTCTGATCGGTGATGCCGCAAAGAACCAGTTGACCTCCAACCCAGAGAATACGGTGTTTGACGCCAAGAGGTTGATTGGTCGGGCATGGGCTGACTCCTCCGTGCAGCAAGATATCAAGTACCTGCCCTTCAAGGTATTGCGATAATAGATACAATTTGTACATGCTAAACAAAAAAACTTAATAATTGAGTAAATATACTTAAAATACTTACGACTGATGCATACATTTTGATGTAGATAGGCTACAATACAAAATTGTAAAATGTTTTTATTATTTCACAATATTGATATTTGATGCTGGAAATGCATAAATATTGCATCATAGGAGATAACAGTGTGATAAGTATGGTATACACATTTATCAAGTAAATTTTATGGTCCTCTTCAGGTGAATGACAAAAAGACCAAGCCTCACATCCAGGTTGACATTGGAGGTGGTCAGATGAAGACATTTGCCCCCGAGGAGATCTCTGCCATGGTTCTGACCAAGATGAAGGAGACAGCCGAGGCTTATCTGGGCAAGAAGGTTTGTAAAAATGAATTGCAATACTTGACTTATGAGAGACCATGTTGTAACAAAAGCTCTTATTACCTCAGGTCACTCACGCCGTGGTCACTGTTCCTGCCTACTTCAATGATGCCCAGCGCCAAGCCACTAAAGATGCTGGCACCATTGCCGGGCTCAATGTGATGAGGATCATCAATGAGCCGTAAGTACTTTGTTGACAAATGATCTGGTTGCCCTTTGTTTTGCTGCTTTGTCCTTAAATGTGGCATCCTTTCTTGCAGGACTGCGGCTGCCATTGCTTATGGCCTGGACAAGAGGGACGGCGAGAAGAACATCTTGGTGTTCGACCTGGGTGGTGGCACCTTTGACGTCTCGCTGCTAACCATCGACAACGGCGTATTTGAGGTGGTGGCCACCAATGGTGACACCCACCTGGGAGGCGAGGACTTTGACCAGCGTGTCATGGAGCACTTCATCAAGCTATACAAGAAGAAGACTGGCAAGGACGTGCGCAAGGACAACCGCGCCGTGCAGAAACTGCGTCGTGAGGTGGAAAAGGCCAAGCGCGCACTGTCTGCCCAGCACCAGTCCCGCATTGAGATCGAGTCCTTCTTTGAGGGCGAGGACTTCTCCGAGACACTGACCCGTGCCAAGTTTGAGGAGCTCAACATGGTAAGTTCCTTAACCTGTTTAGGAGTAGTCATGATCTGACAAGCTTTTAATACATTTCATCTGTGTTGTCCAGGATTTGTTCCGGTCCACCATGAAGCCCGTGCAAAAGGTGCTGGAAGACTCCGACCTGAAGAAGTCCGACATCGACGAGATCGTCCTGGTTGGCGGCTCCACGCGTATCCCCAAAATCCAGCAGCTGGTAAAGGAGTTCTTCAACGGCAAAGAGCCCTCAAGGGGCATCAACCCCGACGAGGCCGTCGCCTACGGTGCCGCCGTACAGGCTGGGGTGCTCTCTGGAGAGGAGGACACTGGTAAACTAGCGCCCGATGCATTGATATGTTTACAAACATACTTTTTACTCAATTAACCCAATTGTTATCGCTCTTCTTTCAGGTGATGTGGTTCTGCTGGACGTGTGCCCTCTTACTCTTGGTATTGAGACTGTGGGAGGAGTCATGACCAAGCTGATCCCCAGGAACACTGTGGTGCCCACCAAGAAGTCTCAGATCTTCTCCACGGCCTCTGACAACCAGCCTACTGTCACCATCAAGGTCTATGAAGGTAAAGAGATTCCGCAAAATGGCCTTGAAGAGGAAGTCAACACAAACATTTTATGGTCTATGCAGCCCCACTAGTCTAATTATGGTATTCTGGTAAATATTGCATTAGTGGAATGAGTTAGGCAGGTTTTTATCAATATCAGCAGGTGACCATTTTGCCACTTGCTGTTGAGTGAAAATGACATCCAACCAATCACAGCTCAGCTTCAGAAAACAGGTGAGCTGTGATTGGTCGTTACCTGAGCCCTGAAAAACTTTGATGTCTTCTTTAGTCCGACAGCAAGTGGCAAAATGGCCGACCCCTGAGATGGATAAAAACGTCTGGATTTTGCTTCATAATTTATATTCCACAAATGTAATATTAATGAATGTCCTATTTAGACTAGTGAGGTCACATAACAATGTCAATAAATGTTTATGGTTGATTTCCCCTTTAATTATCATATGCTACATCTCAATTGTTCTATTCTCTTGTCAGGTGAGCGTCCCCTGACTAAGGACAACCACCTGTTGGGCACCTTCGACCTGACTGGCATCCCTCCCGCCCCACGCGGCGTCCCCCAGATCGAAGTCACCTTCGAAATCGACGTCAACGGCATCCTCCGCGTCACGGCAGAGGACAAAGGCACGGGCAACAAGAACAAGATCACAATCACCAACGACCAGAACCGGCTGACGCCAGAGGACATCGAGCGCATGGTGAACGACGCCGAGCGCTTCGCCGACGACGACAAGAAGCTGAAGGAGCGCATCGATTCCCGCAACGAGCTGGAGAGCTACGCCTACTCGCTGAAGAACCAGATCGGTGACAAGGAGAAGCTCGGCGGCAAGTTGTCCGACGAAGACAAGGAGACCATCGAGAAGGCCGTGGAGGAGAAAATTGAGTGGATGGAATCTCACCAGGAGGCCGATCTGGAAGACTTCCAGGCCAAGAAGAAGGAACTGGAGGAGGTGGTGCAGCCCATCATCAGCAAGCTCTATGGAAGTGCGGGTGGCCCGCCACCAGAGGGCGCTGAGGACCAAGATAAGGATGAGTTGTAAGCAGGCTCGACTCTTAAAACGTTTGCTGTACATATTGGACTGATCGGACTCATTGTAAGAGGGAGGGGCGGCCATACTGAATCTTCCGAAAGACTTTGTTGAAGCGAGTTTCAGCTCGTTAGGTGTTCTCTTCGCCGATGGGCGGAGATTTGTCAGCCTGGATTCTCAAGGCGCACTGCTGCTGTTCTCAGGCAGTCATGAATGGGGATCACGTAGTAGTAGCAGTGGGTGGGGGGAGGGAGGGAAGGAATAGGTTTTTGTTCACGGATAGGCTGCCTGATGGCTCCTCAAGGTTAAAAGTTATTTATTGAATCTGGTTGTTGTATTTCTGGAAAGACATTGAAATAAATGTTTCATATAAAATAAGTTGCTTTCTCTTATTTCCTCTTCAGTTCTTAATGGCCCTGCAGTTGGTATGCAGTTATGTATGATGCCCTGTGTGTCATTACAACACCGTAACATACATGCAGCACTCTACATTGTTGCAAAGTAAGTTGATATGAACAATAGCATGAGTAAATTCTGCAAGTACACACAGTATAGAAGGTCTAATATGCTCCTATGAAGTGCAATTCAAAATTAACACTTAAGTAGTGTGACCTTTTAATTGTGAATTAAAATATTTTGAGTGAGAAAAACTTGTGAGGCATTAAACTGTATTTTTCATGAACAATATATTTAAAAAATAATTTTGCCACTTGCTGCTGGCTGAAGTTGACCACCAGGCTGTAACGACCGATCATGGCTCAGTTCGCTGACCAAACCCAGAAAGCGGTGACCTATTTCCTCAGCACAAATGGTGTCATTTTCAGTAGACGGCAAGTGGAAAACGTGTTTTTAAAGGTATTGTACATTAAAAATACTGGTTATCAAATTAATGCTGAACAAAGCATGAACTTTTTAGTGCTGAAATGGCTCAATGAGTAAAGTGTCCCTTTAAAATACTCTACATAAAGCACACACCTGCCATCATTCAAATGGTTCTGATGAGTTCCAAATGAAATGTTGTTCATAAAATGTGGTTTGGTTCCCTCCACCTTGACTGTTAAGACATTTTGTGTGCATGTGATGTTGGTGACCAAGTTGGCCTTTAGGTGTGACCATTGTTTACCATTAAAAAGTGTAAATAAACGTCAACCGATGTAGTTTTTGACCGTCGTAAATTCGCTATGAATTCGCCACTTTCTGTGCTCATTTTAAACTGTTCGAACTCTTTTTATTTTATTTTATTTAATTGGGTAACATTTGGTTGTACTTGGAAGATCAATAACGTGAGTAAATAAATTATGTAAACACATCCAAAGGTGTTATTCACCCTCCAGTGTCTTTAACATGAACTTCGTCACCACGTCGAGTGGAAGGCTGTCTGTTGGATCCTCAAGGCAAAATGTTATTTAGTGAATATGGTTGTGGTACTTCTGGAAAGACATTGAAATAAATGCTTGATACAAAACTACTTGCTTTCATTCTTTATTTCGTCTACGGTCCGTCATGTCACCACGGTTACGACGCAGTCGTTGTGTATGACGCCTTGTGTGTCCATCCCACCGAATACGAAAACCAAGTTCATTGTCTGTGCTGGAGCGGGATCCAGCGCTTCACCGCTATCTCCCACAGCCTTCACCATCCACGGTAGCAAACACATGCAGTGGTCCAGACGGTTCGGGGGCAAATCCCCTTCAAATTTCATTAGGGTCCATGATTGTGTTTCTGCAAACAGGCCACCGGTCTTGCATTAAAATATGTTGTGTTGAATAGTATACGATGTTAAGGAATTGTACCTATGTTGAATGTGTACATGGCATTGCTGGCTCTATCTGCCGTCAGCCCACCAAGGATGTAGAAGTTGTTGCCCAGCGCCATGGCCGAATGTGCTGCCACGCCAGGTGGAATGTCTCCTCCGGGCTGCAACAACTCCCACGTCATATTACCTTTAAAATGCACACATTGCACTATGCTGTAAAGTGTTTACTGTAAATAGATTAATTTGATATCCAATGTAAAAAAAAAAAAAAGGTCAGTTACTGTGTGGTGTTTTTCTCATTTGACAGTTTCCACCGACATTCACTTGACAGCTTACTTGGATCAAGAGAGTACATATCATCCAAGAGATCATCGTTCGCCATGCCGCCATGAATGTAGATCTTTGAGCCCGCCGCCACTATAACGTGCCCCTGTCTGGCTGGCGGCTGTGCGCCTTGCGTTTTTGGCTGCGTCCAGGTGGAAGACACTGGGAAGACCACAATAATGCTAACATGTAGACAACATTTTAGTGGTGATCAACCCAATGCTCACCGGTATCGAAGACGTGAAGTTTCTGGTCCGAGACAGGTGATGCTCCTGCTTCTCCACCAGAAAACACGTATAATGAGCCAGCCAAACAAGCTGAGTTGGTGTGATACGTCCTAGGACTGGGGGGCTCGCCTGTTACTGGGACATCCTCCCAGTGGGCTTCCCTGTCTGTAGATCAAAACAGTAGGCACATTTCCCTCACACTACCAAAGGCTGAATGAAGTAAGCATTTTTTTCTTTACCTGCTACTTTTATTTTTTGAATGCAGTTGTGGTTGCCACTCTGCTCCGTGCCCCCAAACACCCACAAGCTCTCTGGTGGGCTTCCGGGCATCAATGTGCAGTGCTCATATCGAGCCTTCAGACCCTCCCAAGGTAATAAATCCCACTCAAGATACTCTAGAAGTGTCAGAGATGATAATAATTGTAACAGTTAGAAAATAACATAAATGCATAGATGAATGCTAAAAAAAATTAATAAATTTGTATTGAGGAAAAAACAGGTGATATGATTGGATTCTTGTAGGTGCTATGATCTTTTGGAAATGCCATGATTTCACAACTCTGTGCTAAAACATAAAAACAACGTCTAAATATTTTGTTTCCAAATAAAAGTAGTTTTGGAGGTATAGAATGTGTTGCTTATGATTAGATATTAGATATGGGTAAATTGATGAAATCCATACTCAGATTTATGGCGTGTGTATGCGTAAAGCTGCCACCAGGATTTGCTCCCCCAACTATCAAGATCTTTCCACTGCCATCATCCCCGGGCCAGTAGGTGCAGGTGTGTCCCACGCTCATACCCGGAGACCTCCCGGTTGGTATCAAGGAATACCTAAAAGGGCAGAAAGGTTTGAAAAGCAAGGTTGGCCATTTCTATACATAGAGACTCTCATTTTCTTACCATACTCCTTGTTTGGGGTTCTCTTGAGGTTCAAGCACCGGGAGAAGCTCCATGTCTTTAGATCGAACTATGGGAAAAATCTAAAAGCTGTGCTACATCGTAAAGTCATGTTTCTTCTCACAGAGAGTAAAATGCCTAAGTTAGGTATGCCACTCACTGAGAAATAATGCCATTAATCGAGAAAGATATTTCTTAAAATTGTGACATGTGCGTCGCGTTGCTATGAGCTAATAACAAGCTTAATTTTGAAACGTGAGAGATTGTGCGCTTGTGGTGTTCATGAACTAATCGTATCGCCTCTGCTAGGATCTCACACAATGACGGTATGAAGATTACCGGTAGTTCGCGTGTCTTGTTGATAAAATATAATGGATTATGACAAAACTGTGTTATTAAACATTTTTATTTGACAGCATTGAGGATATCATAATCAGTGAAGCACTTTTACTGCTCGCCTATACGACATCTTTCTCATAGAACATCTCTGACACTTCCTCTTGTTTTAACAGTACTTCCGCCTAGAGATCTCTGGTGCATTCGATGTCCAACGTGGGAAATAGGAATTCCTAAAAATCTACACAAAACACGTAATAAACCCAGCTAAAACGCCCTGCTCAAACGACCTCTATTATCCTACATGGTTGTATTACACATCAATGGTAAGTGGAAATGGCGTGTTACGTCTTAAAGCATAATTTAGCCACACATATTCGAAAAATCAGCTTTTACCTGTTGCTAATTCATATTTGATGTTGATCTGTTTGCTGTTGGTCGGGTGCTAAAGGTCGTAAACGCTGCAAGGCATGTGTGATGTAACATATACATTGCCCGCTTGAGCGAATACAACCGCGAGAATGTACTATTTATGGCGCTCTTTCGCTTATGTGACGTTTAACAATACGTACTTGAAGGGGATCATGCGTTAGACCACGCCCACACTAACGTTCACTTCCGATATTTCTGATATTTTGTTTCTCCCAGCACATTGAGTTATTTTTTTGTTTATTAATAAGTCAATTAACTTATAAGGTTCATATTTCCATTCTAACATGTTTAAATAAAAACACTAACGTTTTTCTGAATAATGTGCCTGGTTGGTACAATGTAGACTTCGAATGCATGTTGCACTTCTTTATTTATCCGGTAGGTAGTGCGATTGTCTTGGCAATAGCCTTGTTTATTGAGGACCATCCATCTCCACTTTCCATTGTTAGAATCCCCCTTTTGAGGATCACTTCCTGTTTTCCTGTTCACCCTTCACCCTGCTATATTTGCAAGATCAGCACATGTTCTGCTCTTACTCTATGCGTTTATTTTTGGACCCACTGTGAGTAAACGATGCACGGGAAGGCTGTTAAGCAGATCTTAACCTGTTTCCTTTCAAGGAAGAGCAGGATAATTATCCTTTTGTTTGCCCTTCATTCCAACTGATAAGGACCTGAAGGTCCATGGGGGATTTTTTGTGGCGGAAAAAGGAAGAGGATTATATTTTGATGATCTGGAGGGAAGGACTAGAGGGGGGGAAAAAGAGATGATTGCAGATTTGAGTTTTGTCAGCAAGAATAGCATCCCTAGGTTGTTTTGAAATTGGAGTGGGTGGGTGGATTAGCAAAATGGACCTAAATACAGCAAGTTCATCTGTGGGTTACTTGTACACTGTCACTGGGCGGCATGTCAAAATAATACATGGCGGCTTTGTCTGGGGAGTCACATTTGAACCCGTAGGTGTGTTAAATCGTGCTGTGATTAATCTGGATTACAGCAATGCAACCTAATCACCGTTTTAGCTCCAATACAGAGTACACACGCTGATCACTTAATCTGTGCATTAAAAACATGTTTTTGTCTTTTAATCTGCATTGCGCTGTTGCATTGTTTTTTTTTTGTTTGTTTCACATGGTGTTTTAAGGATGAAATGAATAATTCACTTTTTATATAAATGTATATAAACAGTTCTGGAAATGCATCTGTGGCCCTTCTGCACTCGTGTGCCACTGTTACGTAACATTAGAACTAACTTGCTTAATCCATATAATTTTTGCATTGGCATAGTATAGAAAGGTTGCAGATTGTGCTGTCTGAATGTACTTTACGTACTAAGTTATCATATAGGAGTGTGATGGAATTTCTATACACACGCACGCACACGCACACTCTCTCTCTCACACACACACACACACACATGGCAGTAGCCAGCATCAAATTTCTCTGAGTCTCATTTGCGGCGGAATTCTCTCTGTCATGTCTTTCAGAGTTTACCTGCGGAAACCGTCCAGAACCTTCTCCAAAGCGCCGTCCTTCCTGCTGAAGACTCATGGTGAGGACTAGCGTGTGTGTGTTTTAGTTCATTTTATCTCAATAGTGTTGTCTTTTTCATTAAAAAACATAATGGAGGCCTTTGAGAGCGGCGTCACAGGCCATTTACCAAGCGCATCCTTCGGTGTGCTAATGAGGCGGCCCATTGCATCATTTATGGAGGGTATTATCCGCACCTGCACTGTTTACCCAAATAGCAAAACCTCATCTATTATACAGTGTTTACCTGTTGCCACTAATCAATATGGATGGGGTCTTAAAGGGGCGCGGCCGTTTTTTTATTTTTCAGGAAGTTATGACTGTGAATGGCTTTCCAGGCCTCTCTGTGTTTGAGAAGATTAAAAAACATTCAAGGTAAATGCGGCATTTCTGACCGCAGATTCAACTGACAGAAAATAGTGTCCAGTCCACTCAAAATGCCCATTTGTACTGTATATCTATGGCATCTTACCATAACAGAGGTGGAAAAAGGCATTGCTCATGAAAATGACCAGATGCTTGCTATTATCCTACCCACCAAGCACCAACAAGATACGTTTGGATAAACTTTAAAACTTTGCACAGTTTCAACTTAAAAAAATAAAAATATTTATTTATATATATATATATATATATATATATTTACAATAAGTTGGACAATTGGCTCTAATGAACAACCCTTCTCCCAATTACTTGTGGTTTGTTATATCAAGGTTTCATTGTACATGTTTTTACGCATAACCATCGGGAGGTACAACATTAGCATACCTACAAAATCAAGAGTTGCAGGGTCATGAGTGATCTGAAGCAGCCAAATGACCTTGACTTTTGTTTACTGTCAGTAAGACTATGTAAATACAAACAGAGCGAGCAATTTACCGACCGCCGGTGTAGTGGCGAGCGACTTGGCAGAATAAGGGTGCGTCTTGTCGTATGATGTCATCCAAGGATAATGTAGTAAATAATAATTTTATGGTAAATTATGTTGCTGAATTTTTGTTTTGAAAGGCAACAAAACTACTTTCACAAACTATTTAAAATAAATAAATAAATAAATGGACAAAGGGGCGCTTTGGGCATCTGTGCCAACAGGGCATGTGCCTCATTATTATTATTATTATTATTATTATTATTATTATTATTAGGAGTTTCATGTTCTTCCCGTGGCCACATTCCGAACAACATGCATGGTAGGTTAATTGTAGTGCCTAAATTGTCTCTAAGTGAAACAGAGAAAGACCTCATTTTTGACACATTCTATGCCACGGAAAATGATGGCACACAAGCTGAGAACAGGCGGTTCGTTAAAAGAAAAACCATGAGCAGCACCATAGTGCCTCCCTTCTGTTCTGGTTTGGACACAATGCGCTGAAATAAATTGTACGGAGTCCTTTACACTGAACTTCCCCAAATTACTTTAGTTCTCACAGGAATCCTTCTTCATGCTTCTGTCTGCTGGAAAGGCATTTTTTTTGTTATCACATAAAGGCTGTCAGTGTCCGCTTGGCCTGGCATTATTGGGTACCGGTGGGGTGATTTCCTTTCAGATGTAAATGTGACAAATAAGCAGCAAATTAAAAGCCAAGGTGGAGCAAGAGGGGAAGAGGCACTCCTCTTCCTCTTTTTTGATGTAAATCGTTCATCCCATTTCCGACGGGGTCTCTGTGTGGGACCACAGGGGGCTACGATGGCGTGAACCGCTTGTCCTTTACGTTATAAACAAATAGTAGGTTGTTATGTATTCGGTTTATCTAAGTGTCTTTAATTGGCAATTGCAATTGAATATTAATTATTTGCAATGCAACATGTAGCAAAATGTTTTCTGAGGTCTACATTGCAAATATGTACAAGTTTAGCAGAAGTTGGCGTTCTAGTTTTTCCATGGTTCAGCTAGTCTACACCATAAAACTATGTAAAAAAAACACTTTAGTTTGCAATGTACTGTTTTTTTCCCCACCATTGTCCTAATTACAACCCTTACTATCTGTGCAAAAAATACATATATATAATAATAAATGGATATTTTATCTCTAGGAATTGCTGGATTTTCACCAAACTCAATGTTAAAACAACAAAAACAGTGATTTATTCCTTGGCTTACACAACAGATGCTGATTTAGTTCAGAAAAATGGCAATTGGGCCAAATTAAAACATTTTCCTCATCTCGTCTTTTCATATCAAAGTCAGCAAATTCCTTCTTTTTCTGCAAGATAACCCTGGGCGATTATACTGTTTTGTGTGTTGTGTTGATTGTGATTGTATCCCTCCTGATTCTTTTTGGGGAAAACAGCTGATACCAACAGTCATAAATGTTAAATATTTATCATTGTAAATCATTGTGTGAGTGGTCAATGCATTCACTACAAGAAAAATGACAAAAAGAAGACCAGAAAAGCTAACAGTTAGCCTAGCTTCTTCTATTTCTTCTACTACTATCCTTTCGTTTTTGAATTTTCTGGCAATCTGGTTGCTCTGCTGCCTCTCACAGGTCTGACTTGGTACTACAACAGACGTCTGTCAGTGGAGCTTCTGTATATGCCTATGTGATGCTGTGTTGGCCATCTTGATTACAACACTTACTATAAGACCGTTAAGATATGAACGTATCATCAACTAATGAGAATAAATTGTCTGCTTTGTCACGTAGCCATTTTGCTTGGCTGCTTATTCGTGCTGCCGCTAAAGCAACTTCATAGTTGCCTTTGTGTGGAACGAGTTCAGATGTACCAGGAAGACATTTAAAACCGTGTTCCCGCTTTGTTCTTCCACATCCCCGCATGCCAAGCTCAGTGTGGGAACGACAAACATCCCCCGTACCCACCGTGCGTGCGAGTGGGGGCCCGAGGTGGCGGCGACGTTATCAGTGCATGGCCGTGCTCTTTGGAACGGGATAAATTTAGACGAGCGGCACAAAGCCAATGTTAGCGGTGGGCCATGTCGACATGGTCAACAAGGCATTAGATGGTTGTTCATTAATTTTTAGCTGGCAGTCTTCACACTCTCTTCTTCTTCTGCAGGTCAGCTGAAGCTGTCAATCATCCAGGAACAGGAAGTTCTTGCTGTAAGCGGTGAGGCCTGGGGAGGAGGGGGTGGGGTGGGGTGGGGGTAGGGGCAATAAAATATGAAATGGCTTCATGGTCTATATCCTGTGCACTGGCCACAAAATAAGGTACGTCAGCGGTATTAAATACAAAAGCAAAACAAGGTCATAACTGCATTTTTTATTACCTTTTTATAGCTTTATGAGAGGTACAAAATGTAGTGGAGCCTATAATGTCCAACATAAACTGTTTTTCTGATATATATTTTTTCTCACAGAAAATAATGGAAAATTAATACAATTCTCAAAAATGTATTAAGTGCACAGACAATGGTAAATTACTTTTACTAAGTGCCATACATGAAAAGAGAATATAAATATGATAGATTATAAATTAGGTATGTTAAATACCACATTTTTTCAGACCGATACCTGTATGAGTACTCAACTCTTGAATAGTCACCGATACTGATACTAAAGACGGATACCACTGCTAGCCTGCATACTGTAAAATTCCACCCCAAAAACAAAACAAAAAAACTTGACAGTTAATTTGAAAGAAATATCTATATAGCATTTTTCCTTTAAAATTGAATGAAATTAATGGCAATTTCCTATTCTTCTAATTTAGAATTTCTAGTTCCTTATCGTAACACCTCGATGAGTTAAAACTTTTTTTGGGGTCTCTATATATTTCAAGTTTAGGTTTCTCTATGATGGATAATATGACTCATTTAATGACAAAAAGCAGTGGTGGGCATCGTCATTGACTGGAATTGATGATTGATGGAAGTGCCCACTTTTATACAATACACAGATTGAGAAGGACCGTGTCTGTGATCGACAGATTTAATCCTGCTTCACTCGGTGCTCAGTCTGTGCATTTTTTTCAAGGCTTCGTATGATCAAGCATTCATTGAAAGTGCTGAAGCACACGCCAAAAGGTGGGCACTTCCATCAATCATCAATTCCAGTCAATGACGATGCCCACCTCTGACAAAAAGGTGTACATGTGCACTCGTGCCTTGTTAATTGTCTGGGCATGTGCAAAAAGAAATTTGTTTGGAATTGTTTAATAATAACTGGAAACGCTTTCTCCATGGTACAAGGTTTTGGCCTGACGCCAGCGATATATTGATTTTGGTCTCCTAGCAACTAAGGCAATGCACACTTTTGTTAGTTCCTTCCCCATAAATTAGAGCTAGGATATGTTTGTATTTTACTAATACAGTCCTTTTCTCCTTTACATAACATTCATTAGATTTGGTTTACTTACTGACTTCCCACGCAATTTGGGGATCAGGAAGTACCCCAAAACCACATCAAACAACCTCCCGGGCCCCACACCCTCGCTCTTTGTAGCAACCAAGCACACCTAAACCTCTGATCCTAGAATCACCTCTGACTGCAACCATATTTTGTCTCACAACATACTTGTCTGTTGAGATGTTATCCATCAGAAAATAAAGATCTGATTGGATTCTGCACGTGTACCTAATATTGTGGCCATTACCTATACATATTTACAGAACTCTGAAGGCGCCACTTTCCACTTTATCGTGACATATCGACGGCAGAGTTCTCCATGTTCGGTCCATGGGAGGGCCCTATCCTACCTGTTTTCCACGTCTCCCTCCTCCAACACAGCTGAATCAAATGATCAGCTCAACAGCAAGCTCTGTAGAAACATGATAACGATCCTGATGAAATGATTCAGGCATGGACTGAACTTGGAGACCTTTGATCTATTTGATCCACAACGAACAGTTCTCAAATACATGTGTCTATTATTTTATTATTAGTTTTTTAATACAGTACATTGCTTGACCACAGTGCATTGATTTTACTAAGATTTTTTTCTCTCAAAGTATAAAGATTTGATTTAAAAAAATGACATTCAATCATTTCTATTGGCAGTTTTGGAGGCGCGGGGTATGTTGCACGAGTACCAAGCGTCATGTGACTCCTATGTAAAGGTATGATACACATCTCTGCTTTTGTTGCCGTTGTTTTTGCAGCTGCTATTTCAAAGCATCAAATAAAAAATAAAAGCAGAATTTGATGATTTGCAAATCATTTTCAACGTTCATTCAGTTTGAACATTAAATATGTTGTCCTTGTTGTGTATTCAATTGGATATAGGTTGAAAAGTATTCGCAAATCATACTATTCTGTTTTTATTTACTAAGCCGAACGTCAAAAGCGTCCCAACTTGATTGGAATTGGGGTTTGTATTTCCTTCTGGGATTGCATGCTACTCATTCCTAATTTTACTTTAACAATACAAAAGCTAGCCCCTAAAAGTTCAGAACACTGCAGGATGATGTGTCATCACAATGTGGGGAGCACGTTTTAGATTCCTGGCTCATTACCAACATCACATTGGTGTCAAAATTTGATTTAATGGCCTATAATTTACTTGCTTTTTATGGCCTTTTTTTCCCCTAAAAATGGTATTTGTTTTTAGAATTGAATGGTGAGTTCTTGAGGGTTCAGTGTCATGATCCACTGGCTATAGGTTCCACATTCCATATCAAGTCACATACAGTAGATGCATTAGAAGAACTTTCATAAAAATCATGCTCAGATATAATTGACACATATTTCATACTTATCTAAATTGCATTTTCATAAATAAAAAAAACCTTGCCGAAAACCTTGCATGTTAGGTTAATTGAAAACTAAACTGTCCACAAGTAGGAATGTCAATGTTTTGTCTTTATGTGCCTCACGACTGAAGACTGACATAAGATCACTTAAAAGCCGAATGCATACAAGCGCTAGAAAATGTGTGAATTTTAGGTCATTGTAATGAAGATTTTTTTTTTGCATGTATAGTAATTTGCCACTTACTGTAAAGTGACATATTTTGACTACTTGTTGTATTACCAGGTGGGCATGTTTCCAGACAGCGACCCCAACAAGAGACAGAAGACGGCAACGGTCCCTCAGTGTAAAAATCCCGTCTTTTTACACACTTTTTACTTGTAAGCACTCGTTGCAGACAATCTACTCATGTAGAACTTTTCACCATGCTGACATGCCTTTTATGTATTTATTTATTTAATTAAAGTGTGATATGTGACAAGGACCTTCACAAGCGACTGCTCTTCACAGTGTGGAACTCTGACTGCGCTTCCAGGTATCGGTCAATCTGCCCCCCCCCCCCCCAAAAAAGGTCTAGATATGCATTTTTTTGCTCATCAGAGTGAGTCCGTTTTTTTATTTTTTAAATGAATGTTTCCATTTAACCTTGCATGTGTTGTTTTGTGTGTTACTCTCACCTCTCTGCCTCAGCAGAGTGGATGGAACAGGGTCAGTGCTGGGGAAAGAGGACATAATGGCTGAATGACTCGTATACAAGATAAATATTTATTTTTATTTTTAGCAGAATACTATTGAGATTCACTTTTCAAAACAATCAAACTCAATGTTCCTACACACACTTTACGCACACTTGTGTCTGTACGTGCACTTGATAAATGAGGTCCCTGGTTTGGACCGTTTCTAGGGCACAGATTAAGAGCGATTTATTTACTCAGTCTTATTTACATCAAATGTCTGCTGCTATTTATTAGGATAGGACCGTCAAAGACAATTTTTCTCATGAGAAGAATTTAGTACAAAATGTCTACATATTTTTGGTTACAGCCTTCCTGCTTGAATGTTAGCGATTTAAGAAAAGAAAAAAAAGAAAAGAAAAATAAAAAAAGAAAAAAAGAAAAAAAAGTTGAATAGGTGCAATTTCATTCATCCAAGGATAACACGCATTACAACGTCACATAACAAATAATAATGCTGTTTAGTTGTATTTGGCCCCCAAATGCATGGCCAACCCCTCTTTTGATTGAACCCAATGGCACCGAGGTTGATGAAGTAATCCAAGGAAAGGACAAGATTTTTTTATTTTTTTTTTATAATCATCTGCATGTAATTTTCTTGTGAAAGGCTTAAAAGCTTGTGTCAGTGAAAAGAACCCTACTACTCAGACCACAGTAATTCCCTTTTTGATCAGTGTGTTTGTCATGCTGTTCATTGTTCAATGTGTTTTTCTTTGCGCAGGTTGAGTGCGCTGGTCGGCTGTATGAGCTTCGGCATCCGCTCCCTCACACAACAGCACAAGGTGAGCTCGCCCGATACCGCTACACGGAGATTCTCTTCACACTTTCTGTGTGTGCGTCTTCTGTTTGGGTCATGCACGCGTATCTGGGAGAGAGAGATGGATGGAGTGCGTGTCTCCACCAGAACATGAATCAAACATTTTAATGCAATGTGAATAAATGGCAGCGGCCGTAATGGTAGAGAGCAAGCAAACACTTTGGGGCTAACTGTATTGACGCCAACTGAGACACCATGGAAGTCAGGACACACACACACACAGGCATGCACACACAGACACTAACGAAAATAAAGAAGTTATTCTTATTTTAATATATTCACTTTTACTACTTATAAAAAATATATAGCATTTTAGTTTGAGATTGTTATGAATGGTAAAAATGACATGCAAGTATTATTCAAATACGAGTGACTCAAGTTGGGATTTAAAAAAAAACATTTTTTTTACTTACACTATATACTCTTAATTGGCCATTTTTAAATTTATTTTTTGTTTTGACTAAAGCTACTAAACGCAGAAAATGTAATTACAAATCACTACTGCCACCTGTGGCCGGAAGATGGAACTGCATTTTCCCTTCTTTACTACACATCTTTACTACACATCCGCACATGACGTCAAACCTAAATCCAGTCTTAAAACTATTGGCCAGAGGCTTGCAGGAGGTCCCATTATGAACAGCTAAGGTGTTAACCTACTAATTTAAAAAAGTTTCAGTCATAAATGGCCAAATAAAAAGGCTATTGTAAAGGTGTTTTAGGGCAAATTGTTACAAAGTACAGCTTTACAAACACAACTATTTGAGATGTAAATATTGTGGCAGTGAACTCAACTTTGCAACAAGAAGCAGTCTTCAAAAAGAGGCTTCATGTTGTTTAATGCCACTTTCAGTTGATCTCAACAGTCACAAATACTTTGTACATAAAAATCTAATAGAATTACACATTGTTCATTTTAAATAACCACATAGCCTTGCCTTTACTTTTAGTTTTGTTGCTATTTTAAGGGAGGTTAGAATGGATTATTGGAATTTTCATTAATTTCAATTTGGAAAGATGATTTTCGCTGCATTTATTTTCAGCTACGAACCTGGTCATGGAACATATGAAACTCATATCTCAAGGCACCACTGTAATACAATTAATGTCGTGGGCAGCAGGAGTCCTCTAATATTTGCCCTCATTCATATTTACCTGCCCTCATATGTTAATGAAGGGAGCAGCTTTGACTCACAAGGTGTTGTGTCACCTTGTCCCTTTTGCCTTACAGAACTTTATCCTGGTGCTCGGCCTGCCTATTCGGATTCCATAAACATGATTCTCTCATTTCTTTTCATGTTCTCTCATTTAGTTTATTTTTCCATTTTTGGGTGGGGGATAAGTATTAAAGGAATAATATCGTAGAATAGTGTAAATCCCTCCCTAACTCTCGATCCGTGAATACGTCCCCCCCCCCCCCCCCCTTGCTGTGTCCCATTGCCTGCAGAAATCTGTCCACTCGGATAAGATGCTTTGAAAGCGGAGATTATTGTTACTGTCCAGAGCATGACATTGTTGAGTACAATAAGACGGGGCTTGTGCTTGTTTGGATGTGTGTGTCCTGTGCGTGTTTGTGTGTGTGTATGTATGTGTGTCACTGTCAAATGACGTACGCGCTTATGACGGCAATGTCCTTATTTTTGCATGAGTGTCCACATCATTCACATTACGAATCAAACGGCTGCTTCCTCAGCCCGGCATAGCTTTATGTAACACGCGCACACATGAATACACCATCTGGCTCACAAGGCAAAAGTGCACAAGGTGGGTGGGGGGGGGGGTGTCATCAGCTGCTGGAATGAAGTAAAGGACAGGGAATAGTGACTATGCGTGGCCCTTGGAGGAACATAGGGAGTTAAAATCTCTGTGTGTTTTTCTGTATATGTTTAATGCTTTAAATATTACAACTTGATGCTGACACGAGCATTTTCAACATCCGCCGCTTTAGGAGGTCCGTGGATGGTACTACCTGCTTGGGGAAGAAGTGGGGGTGAGGAAGCATCTTAGAGTGCCTGGGCAACAAAACTCACATGACACCGGTAAGATTTTTTCATATACTGAACTATACAGCACTGTGCAAAATAAAATAAAAACAAAAATAAAAAGTCTTCTACTACTCAACCAGGGCAATGTTGTAAAAAGGCTCTTTCCCCCACTGTTTTAAACAGATTTGTGAATAATGAAGAAACTTAGCTATATTCTAATGCTAATTGCTGCAAAACGGGAACAGATAGAAATATACTTTGTTTCTGATGGAACAAGAGACTCTAATCTTTCTTTTGGCAGGTTCCATGTTTTTATAGGTATAGAACACAATATTCTGTGGGCCTTGCAAAAGCAGTCAAAATCCAGTAAACCATCAGGAGTGAAGGGGGTTGCTTCGGTGAAAATGGCTGGGAGTGAATGAGTTAAAGGATATTTGTCGACTCATCGATGCAAAGCCTTGGTTTGGAACCAAATACTGAATCTTGTTTGGTAACTCGTAACTACTCTCATTCTGCTGTTGTTATTATTATCATTACTGTTGTTATCGTTGTTGCTGTCGCTTCCATTTTATTAGCCTTTTTATTGTTGAAATGTCGCAGTGAAACTTTTCAAACATTTTTTATTTGACCACTACCTTGTTTGGTAGCCTTCAACTCCAGAAATGCAACTGTTACTTCCACATTGAGGCGTGAGAATGGCGGCATGGAAAATGAGGACAGTCCCATCAAAACAGACTGAAACATTTTCTATAATTCTTGTTGTTGTCGATGAAAGTCTTGACTTCCCTGCTAAAGTTATTGCCCACCTGATCTGACCCCTGATACGTGGTAGTGGATGGATGGATGAATTGTTGATGGAAGTGAACTGTTTTAAATTGCGATATAAACTATGGTGATGGATATAATTTACTTCTTCCCATGAGGGACATTAAATAAAACGTATATTGTCTCCTTTAACACTTATATCATATCAGTAATATGTAATAATAAAAATTCCATTGTGCATTAAAAAAAAAGTCATATTTACGAAATAATTTTTTTAAATCCTCTTTTATCAAGGCCAAATATTTGCCAAGCACGTGTCATACTGCACAAATGACTTCCATGCTTGTACTGTATGTGTGACAGGCTTGTGGCTTCTTTGGATGGGAGGTGTTTAAGCGAGGGATTAGACGGGGACGAAAGCGAGGGTTTGAGAGAGTGACAACAGAGAGGGAGCGGGTGGGGAGGGGAGGGAGGGGTTTCTGGACCGAAGCCCGCCACCGTGTCACACTCGCCATAGAGCGACACGGAGCTGTGCTGCTCTGCTCCTGCTGCTGGTGTGGATCTCCCCCTTGACTACGTACACCTTCATGTGTGTGCTGTTCTAGGCGTGCGTGCGCGCGTGTGTGTGTGTGTGAGGCTCCACAGTGACGGCAGCCTACTGTAGGTGAGTACTGTTTGTGTTACCTTCTTGAAACAGCAGACGTAAAGTTGCAAAGTCTTTTTAGACTCCTCCTTCATGCTTCCCCATCATCCACCATTGTGCATTGATTACTTTTCATCACGGGCTCATTCCCCTCTTGTATTTTGCTCCCAATTGTTTTCCCCATTTCAGACCCCCGCCCGAGACCACCACCTGTCCCCTTTTTAAGGAGCTTAGCTTACCTGCACCAAACGACTGCTTGCACAATATATTGAGATACAATAGCTGTTTAAAAACAACAACAATAAAATGCAATATGTTTATTATTGTGGCTGTTCCTAACATTTTGGCTCATTTCACATTGTCGAAGATGACCCCCATGTATCCCACCCCAGCATGCCCCCTTTATATATGATGAATGATTGTCTTTATAAAGACAGAATATAATTGCTCTTGTACTGGATCCCATCACACCCGACCTGGGCCCCTTTTCTCTTTTTGATGGTTCTTGCCTGAACTCGGCTACTCTACATCTCATGCAACTTTAAAACAAGTTTTCCTCTGGGTGGAAGTGCAAGATGGGATGAGGCAGCAGCAGCAACAGCAGCAGCTTTAGCAGGGTTAGTTCAACTTCGATATGCTTTGCCATTTTCAATAATGCACGCAGGGGTATAGAGCAGTAGAGGAAGTTGATTTCCGTCGAATTTAAGCACATCTGGCTTCAGATTGTGATCATCTCATGCAGCGGTAATACTTGCCCCACTACTGTCTCATCGGATTCATATGCCAGCGTGTTGTCGCTCTCTCGCTCTCTCGCTCTCTCTCTGTAGTGAGGTGGTGGTGGTGGTGGTGGTGGTGGTGGTGGTGGGGGTTACATACTCATGTGCACTTGAATGTTGCCAGGCCAGCTGGCAGAATGTAGGCCATGGCTCTACTGCACAATGACGTGCACAAACACGGAAATGATCAAAAGCCCATTTAGTACAATACAACTGTGTGTGTGTGTGTGTGTAGGGGTGTGTGGGGGTGTGTGTGTGTGTGTGTGTGCATGTGCTGCACGCGTGTGCATGTCCTCCTGGTCCATCGTTGGGATCATGTTTCCAGTTAGTCCTCAGTCTGTTGCGTTATTGTGACAGTGTTTACGGAACAGCTAGCAAGTAGCAATCCACCTCCATAATGTTTATAACAGTGATGGTTTAGAATCTAAACAGTTTATCAGCAAGAGGGAATTCCAGAGTGTGCTGGGACTGGTGCAGTAACTACAGTGCAGTCATAAAAAGGCCATAAAATAAGAGCTTTATCATTAAAACTGCCTGTAAGATAATACTCAGTTTTGATGCAGTCTGATTTAACTTGTAATATTGTGGTTGCGCCTTGTGGTTTAAATACAACTGTCTAGTAATATATAAATGGTAAAGTCATTATGCAACAAAGTGAATAGCTGACTACCTCTCTGGTGACAAGAGGATAATGGGAGACAAGGGTGTCAAACCCATTTTTGTTGCGGGCCACATCGCAAACACAAATAAATGTATGATCGCCTCGTTACATATAAACAACAAATTACAGTAAAAAGGTTTTGTTTAAATACTATTCTGTTTATTTTTAAGAGGGGATTGTAAACAAAAATAATGCTTGCAATATCTCAGTATTTTTAAAAGTGAAGTCACATTGCAGTTTCAGTATTTTAGCAAGAAACATGAAGTCCGAACACATAATTTCCTTTGACAGCCGCTTAAAATGATGCAGCGGGCCTTATCTGGCCCACGGCTCTCGAGTTTGACACCTGTGCTCTAAGCTGACCAAAGTGCACAATTTTTGATTGTGTTGCAGGTGCAAAGTCTTCCAGTTTGACCCAAATCTAAATGTTATGAAATAATAATAATAATTAACAAATAAATAAAAACATTTTTTTTTATAAAAGATGACAATAAATTATAATGATAATAATGTTTATTAATACTAATAAAAAAAATAATAGTGCAAAATAGAAAATTAGCTTTTCGATTGACACTTATTTTATTGAAAACCTTTTTCTTAAAAATAACTAATAAAAAACATCCTGTAGATTTGATATTTTTTATATTTATAGATTATATAAATAAAAACATTAAAATAAAAATTATTTATATAACTAAATCATATTTATTATTATTATTATTATTATTATTATTAAGACTGCTAGCACAAATAAAAGTTAAACAAAGTGCCACACTTTTTGTCAGTTAGCAGACCATCTCTGGTTTCAGGAAGATGATGTAATATGTCCGTGTCGTATGATTTTTGATCATGGGGTAGAGGGGGGTATTTTATGGTGACTCAAGGCAACAGCATTAAATCCTGAATCAAAAATGAGTAGAGCAGAAGAAGAATAAGACTGAGAATAAATGGACAGAACTGTGACATTTGCATATTTACAAGTGGGGGGTGAGCTGTTACAGTGGTAATTAAAAGGTGATTTGCCAGAATCAGAATTCTTGTATGAATTTGCCACATTTAATAGGTTTGTCTTCCTTTCCTTTAAATCACCTTTTCCACTTTGAATACACAGCCAAACAAAAACATGTGTTGTGTTCTTTTGTTCCAGTCAAACTGTCACGGTCCCTTATCTTCCAGACGATGACAGTTAATTACACCGTTGGGCTGCAATAAAAGCCCTGCCTCCTTAACTCCTATTGAGCATGTGCCGAGTGGCGGATCCCAAAAAGCTGTGCGTGAGTGGCAGCCAAACGTTCTTCAAATGCAGAAAATGACATGGCAATTGTGTTTTTGTTTTTGCACTAGAAGACTTATTGTTCAAATGCTAACCCTATAAAGGGTATCTTATCTTCTTATTGGCGAATTTAACATATTAGAATCCAGCTTTAGTAACGTGATGCAAGTAATGAAGTGCTTGTACTGTATTCCACTGCAGTGACACGTATTGGTGGAGTGCTCGTTGTATTGTAAATAATGAATGAACCAGGTGCTCCCTTCGAACGCTTTACTTGTCGGTTTAGCGTGGCAACTTAGAGTACTCATCTGTGCTTGCTGCTGTGTGAGCAGATATTTCCCTCCTGTCGCTCCATATATTAAAAATGCCCTTTTCACTTTTTCAAATAGACAACTGCTTGCTTTGATGTATTGTATAAATGGACAAATGGAATGCTGGGCATGGGAAAACAGCCTGATTATTTCATGTTTGTTTTAGTCTGGTAGTGTTAGTGGTGGTCTTTCTGTTTCATGTTACAATTTTGGCACTGTTCGTCAGTTTGGACTTTCTGTCCTTGTTTTTCTCCACGGCTTTTTGATGCGCTCGCCTGGAACTCATTAGTTATATTTCTTGTTTTTATTACCAATGTTTGTCTTTCCTGTTTATTGTATCCCACAAGAATGCATTCGATCCAAAGTTGCTCATGTGTTTTATTTTATTGTTTTATTTGTTTCTTTGGATTAAAACAGAAAGAGACAATAGTCACATTTTGGTGCATCTCTACGTTACGTTAGTTACATGTTTGGGAACTTGGCACACCGTGTTGTGCCTTGATAGACATTTTTTTGCTAAAAGCAGGTCTAAATTGTGGCGTAGGTGGTCTACATGCCATGTAGACTGCGCAGCTCTATCTGCGCTGAAAAAGGCAATGAGGGGAGCCACTTCGATTGACCGCGAGTCGGTTGCAGTCCCTCCCATAACGGTGCAAACGCTCACTTGAAGGAAAAATACCACGCACACAAAAAACTCCACCCAAGCTCACAGTTAGATTGCTTTGTGTTAAATTTGTGCTGGGCACGAAAATAGGTCCCTTTGTGTTTTCTTACATTCCTTTTCATTTTGAGAAATACAGTACATGCCGATTTTTGTCAGATTTGCTGAAACCAACAGCACGTGGTTAGCACGTCTAGTCCACAGTTCGGGTTCAAATATTGCTTGAATTTTCTCTCTGTGCTTGTACTAGCTTTAGCGCTCCAGTCTTCTCCCACATTCCAAAAACATGAATGTTCGGCCCATTAAGGTCTTGGTTTGAATGTGAACTTGAATGATTGTCTACAGTATAGCTTAACTTCCCATGTAGCTCTATTGCGTCAAAACTTTATTAGTACACTTCTTTAGCTAGCACAAACAACTATTTTTCTATTTTTTAACAGCTTTGGTAGTGGTCGGGGCCCGAATGAGTGCTATTTTGTTCTTTCACCTTAATAGTTTGATTGAATTTAGCTTCGTAGTTTGATCTTCGATTCCACTCTCTTAATGTAACGATGATCCCGTTTTCAGCCTTAGCCTGAGCATGATCATCTTTTTCTTCCTCATTTCTTTCACGAAACCCATCGTGACACGGTTGACATGATGCTCCCCGGCTGTCTCGGCGCTGGATGTGAAATGTGTCAAGCGTGGGCTGGCTGCACACGGCATGCCCGATAGTCATGGCAGTCTTTTAATATGGCGGAGTCATGTGATAAATGAGTCAGTTGCAAAGGACATTCCAAAGCCACAGAACAGCCGACCGGCCGAATTAATTATACATTTTTAGTTCAGATCTGTGTCATGTTTGATATTGTATCGGCTTTTTAGCCAGTTGTGTTAGGAGAACTGAAGCATAGTAGACTTTTGTGTTAGAATATGTATGTGCCCTATTTTGTGCTGTCCCTGGTGAGACATAATTGGCTATGTGGATTTGTTAAATAATACCAGATATATGGTTTGCTTTTTAACGGTATTTTCGGGGGATAGTAAATGCCTTGATATCATTCTTTTCACTTCCAACAAACCCAACAGATGCTGTTCATGTTTTGTGAACTCTTCAAATCAAATCAAGTTACTTTGACTTAACAGCAGTCTAGCGGCTGCCCATTGTTTTGGTTTAATTCCTTCATTTGCAATAATCTGCTAATTGATGTCGAAACGGTGTAGTGCTACAAGTCTCCACTTTATCCATCAAGAGTTTTGTTTGTTTGGGGTTGTCGGAAGGTGAAAAGCAGGAGCGGGTGTCAAGTGGATGAGCCGTCTTGACAAGAGTCAAGTCGACTTGTTCACGCTGGAAGACTGCCAACATCTTTATTTCCTTTCTTTGTTTTCCTTTCTCTAATCTTCCCTTTCCCCCCTTTATTCCCTCTCGTGTATACTTTTCCCACTGGCCGCTGCCTCCACCATCTATTGTCGCTCCGACTCTCCCTCTGTTTTGATGTCTTTCATGCTTCCAGCTGCTTCCACGCCATCGTGCCCGATGTCCTAAGCAGACAAAAGGCTTCACTCCTGGGCCTGACGCCAGCCAGGTTGCCCCCCTCTCTTTCCCTGCCGGACCCCTGAAGTTTCCCGATTCAGACGAATCTTCTTTTTTTGTTGTTGTTTAATCTTCTGCATTTCCATGGTGATCGCAGCCTGGAGACTGGACCATGTACTGTGGGATTTGGCCAAAACGTGTCAGAAAGTGATGTGTGTAATTTTCTTTTGTCAGTGTACACGCCATTTGACTACATTGGAACTTTATATGACTTGGTATTTCTACATTTTTGCACCCCACTTTTTTCTGTATTACTTTTTCTTATGCCACTAAAAATGGGAACAATTATATAAAATATTCCCAAATCATTACAAATCCAATAAACAGGAAGAGTTACCTTTATTCAACATTTACAGATTATCATGACCTGATGACTGAGAATAGACAAAGAACATTTTTTTAACAAAATGACTCAGTCAATGAAGGTCCAACATTGGCTAAACGTTCAACTAATGTTTTAAACGTTGCGACATTGAACGTACCCTGACGTAAAATCAACATTCGCAGACGTCGCAATTTGGCTAGCTAGCAACGTGCCTCCATGGTGGCCACATTGGTTGGGGCAACATGCCCATCAAAGGCAACGTATGCAATGGTTTCTCAACCGATCATGCTGTCTAATCAGCATCTTGATATGCCACACCTGTGAGGTGGGATGGATTATCTTGACAGAGCAAATTTCTGACTGACACAGATCTTGACAGATTTGTGGAGAACATTTGAGGGAAATGGCCGTTTGTGTGTGTAGAAAAGGTTTTAGATGTTTGAGTTGAGCGACAACCAAAGTGTTGCGTTTATTTTCAAGTGTCTCTAAACATCATAAACATGTCACAAATGCTGCTTACAAGCTGCAAAAATTCTTAAAAGTTTAATGTACTATTATCTCAAATTTCAGTTCATTGGGAAAAACACTCTTTGAATTGAATTTAGTCACTGACTAAAATGTAATCTATATTAGTGATAGAAAAATATAGAAAAATATTAGGGATGTTCAATACCATTTTTTTCAGACAAATACTAGTACGAGT
The DNA here is from genome assembly GCF_054856555.1 of Leptonotus elevatus. Classification (NCBI taxonomy): domain Eukaryota; kingdom Metazoa; phylum Chordata; class Actinopteri; order Syngnathiformes; family Syngnathidae; genus Leptonotus; species Leptonotus elevatus. The sequence continues at coordinate 10,062,800 of NC_141253.1, forward strand.
ACTCAACTCTTCAGTAGTCTGTGTATTTTTAACAATTGTACAAAATCACAATTACAAAAAAAAATGTATACACAGTATAGTAGAAATCACGCTGTTGAATTAATTAGTAAAATGATTACGTTGAAAACGTCTTGACTGCTTGCTGTCATTCACTTTGTGTTGATCAGGGGCAGATATCACATTTTACTTCTTTCTGTCCCCCTTTCATTTCTTTTTTTTTTAAAGAGTGAAATAAACATTTGGATTGAATTCAATTGATACGCTATCAAGTACCGATACCACTAGTACTTTTGATGCATAAAATTTCCTCCAATAAACAATGACAGATAGTATTAATGAAAGGCGTATGTATATATATCCCAATATAGCATTGCCCCCTAAAATTACATGCAATTAATGGCAATTATTAATTTCTTCTAATTTCTAGTTCCTGCTCATGAAATGGCCATGAAAGGGCTGCCAATACTGTTGTCGGCCACCGTCGTGAGTATCGATACCTGGAAATTAGGCAGCGTATCATCCCTACAAAATATATAAAGATTTTATTATAATAAAATATTATATCTACTGTATTGTGTATATAAAATACAAATGCATAAATACAATACAAAAGTGAAAAAATTATATTGAATAAAGGTATTTTGTAAATAAAATAGCTTTAAGTCAAGCATTTAACCCAAATATATCCCTGCTTCATTATTAATATACTGAAAGTCTATTTAAAATACTGTTTGTTTGTTTACATATGTATGTAATCCATTTTTTTGATATATGGAAAACCAATAATAAATCCACGTTTACCTAACTCGTGTTCGGTGCAGAGGTGCAATCCTATCTCACACTCAGTTGATGGAGACGTGACAGAAAAGGGTGTGGCATTCACGGAAAGATGGTTCGAGTGGATTTGCCTTTTCTGTGGGAAGTCAACTCGGAACTTTGTAAGAAGAGGCGCGGACAAAGTGATGAGACAAGCTGTAAACACAGAGATGGAATAGGCATCGAGGCGAAGATCCACATTGTGGCCCGTGTGCTGAATGCAGCCTTTATGAGCATTAGTTAAAAGGGACACATGAGGCGGGAGTCTCCTGTAACCATGGAAACCCTCCCAGGAGCCTGTGACGGACGGATAATAGAGTGAGAGAGGAGTTCCTTTTCTCTTCTTCAGCCCTCCCTCCTCTTCCCTCCCTCTCACTTGTTCTCCCTTGCACTCTTCCTCTCTTGGGCACTTTTGTGAGATCCTCGCATCTTGTGGGATTTTACCAAACTCTTGTGTTGTCATTTTTTATTTTTTTTTAAGTGTGCACTGACAAGTTTAAATCCCACACCGGCTGGGCAGTGCTTGCCTTAATTATCCTCCGCTTATCTGAGACACTTTTTTTTTATGGACTTTCTGAACTATTTTGGGGATTTTTGCATCCAGAAAGTGGTTTTGTGGCTGCAGAAATGTGCTCCAAAGGCACAGTGTCAGCCCGTGATTCTTTTGTCTACATTTCAGAGGCCGTGCTGTCGAACCATGGTGCTGCCCCTGAGACACACCGACCCGAGAATATGCAATGCTTAACGGTGAGTAGCGCACATTTTTTTCCAATTACTTCTCTTCCTTCATTTAAAAGCTTTCCTTTTTTTATTGTGGGTTGTATTCCCTGGTTTTCGCCTGCGTGCATAGTCGCGACTGCTGAGACGGATGACCCCTGACATGGCTCGATGTTCAACAAACTCATCATGCATAAACACGCCCTCACTAAGTTATCGGTTGCGTGAGTTCCGTGTCACACATTCCCAGCCACCATGGCAACTAATCGAATTTGGTACTTGAGGCTTGCACTGCGAGTGGGGCAAAAAGAACAAGAAAAAAAAATATTTCCCCATGCTTGCCTGAAGATGTATATCTAGATGTGTGTTTGCATATGACATGTATGCGAAAAGCGAAATAATGGCTTGTCATGAGAGAGGTTAAGTTGTGTACATGACAACACTAGAAAATGTGAGTAATTTTCCTGGATTTGTAAAGTTTCCATACAGACAACAATTCTCACTATAAACGCTGTAATGTGGATGTCAGGCCAGCACGGGGTCCTCAACATACGGAATTTCTAGGTTGCACACGGCTCACAATTGACAAAGATAAGGTCAGCTATCACCATACTTCTTGTTTTTTATTTGCCTGTTTAATTTGACTTAGAAGTAGTTTCATGTGCTAACATTGATTGTAATTATGACTACTACTTCATTGGGATAGTTTAGTGATTACCAAGGTCACCTAGGCTACTGCCATAGAAATGCAAATCAGTTGTACAGTAAACTGAAAATCAAATTACAGCAAATGATGGGATGAACCCTGACCTTTCCTGTATGGAGGCTATCAAGACCCATGCATAAATGTAAACATGAAAGTGAAAGAGCCTGTTAGCTTATTCATCCACTCATCCACTCACTGTTTATCTTCATGGCAAGCCTTTGACATGCAACTGGGTTTTGGCTTGGATGACTGGATGCCGAATCTCCTTGTGCTTTTGTGGCTTCAGCCTCGGGTTCTTTCCGTGGTCCAAATACGACCATCTGATTTTAAGTGGTTGATTGAATGGAATGCTTTCCACACTGACCGCTATTAGAGAGGCTACCGCACAGGTTAAGCTTTATAGAAGATGGTGGATCATTACAGTCAATCAGGCTGCAGCTAACAAGCATTAGAGCATTAGCGGCGTCGATTTGGTTGCCAGGGCTTGAGTTGAGTATTTGCCCGATAAAGCTTAGTGAACCTGTAGAGTCTTCCGCTGAGCTAGTGTTAAACCTTTAATGCTACCGTATTTCTTATTCTTGTTCAATTCTTCGTACGTGTAATTGTTTGTACCATCACACATCAGCTTGCCCCTTTTACATAAACACATAATATAAACGTCACACAAAACAGTCACACAAGTTTGAAAAATAATAAACCGCTAAATAAAACATCCTACAGTTTAATAAGCATTGACACAAAAAGCTGCTAGCCAGTTTTCTAGTTAGCGGCTAACGCTAGTGGCTAGTTTTAGCAGCTGATGCACCACTGTTTGAATTTATATATAGCACTTGTCTTTTTGTTAAGCTTCAATATGTATGATTTTGGAATTTAGAAGAACGGTGACGTATAGCACATAACCTCAAAACTGTGTAGCAGACGTGCTAATCACGAGGTCACTGTGCTGCCCTGTGGAGATATGCCCCTACCTGTTCCCCTTTTTCGTTTTATCACATATACTACTCCAACCAATCGTCATCCAGTTATATGGAATGATTATTCAACCATATTTGTGAGTGGAGGCTTATCCTGGCCTCCCTCATTTTATATCTCACCGTGGATCAGAGCAACAGATGATTGTGTCGTTTGTGTCGGGACTGTCTCATGGGAGAGAGGGGCGAAGTACATTTAGGAACAAATTAGAAGAAGAATGGAAAACCATTTTAGACTTTCATCAGTTTTTTTTTTCTCTGTTACCTTGTCCTTGGTCCTCCTCCTTACCGCTCATCTTCCTTCCGGGCCGCCTCTCGCGTGCTCTCCTTTTTATATTGATGGCGCTTGAGTTTTTCAGGGATTTACCCAAGGCTCATTGTGGGGCTTTGGACATTTGAGATGTTCGTGTTGATAGCACTTGATGTGCTCTAATAAAAATCACAAGGTTATTCAATGAACATCAACACAACTAGGTTCAGTATTTTTGTTCTGTTGTGAACGGCCATTGAATATTTGAAAATCCTGATGAAAATTCTATTGAATATTTAAATACATCAAGCATTAGCTTGTGGCTAGACGCTAACGCTGGCAAGCAGGCACCATTGGTCAATAACAGTGTAATTAATTATAGGCACAACATAACATTTAATCCATCCTCTAAATGACTTTCAACTTAGTTTTTCAGTTAGCTTTTTAAAAACATAAGCCCAACATGATGCCTCCCAATTCTTCGAAGCAGCAGAGGTATCATGACTGTTATCAGCCGTCACGCCCCCGGTTGCCGCGCCCCTCTGCATCACTTTGCTTGTCGGCTAGCATTAACTCCTGATCTGTCACTGTGATAATGGATCTGACACATGAGTCTGTTGGCCATGTATCAGAGCGAAGGGCGAGGCAGGCTGCGAAGCGGGATTTTGGATATCCCCGAACGACCAATATTGTTTTGATTTTGTTGGTGGTGCACATTTCGAAAACCTATTCCGCGAGAGTCAAAGTGTGTGTGTGTGTGCGTACACTATGTATGTTGTACCAGAAGCAGCCAAATTAAATCAAATGACCAATTAGGTACAGTTCATTTGTAATTGAATTTGGTGATGGATCACCTGTCATCTGCCTATACTCTGACTTGTGTGCATTCTCCCTGTATGAGTTTGAAGGTCATATGGGTCCATAAATGTTTGCTCGTCAGCACTATGCTGATTATTGGCCAATATCAGAACAGTTAAACTGTTTGATTTGTTTGTTTGTTTGTTTGTTGTTTTCCAACGTAGGCATGTTGTTGTCCAAAAGTACGTCAATATTTTTCCCATCGGAAATACTGGAAATATAAATAATCGAGACAAATTTAGGTACTGCACAATGTACACAGGCAATGTTTTAAGTATAATTTGAACAGGTTACTGTCATACAAGTGTAAAAATAAGACAATTGTTGTAATATTAATAACATTAACCTGAATAAAATAAAACAACTTAACACACTTTTTTTATGACTAATGAAAATAACCTAATATGTACACACTGACTCATTTTGCATTTTTTTCTCTCCAAAAAGTGTCAAAAAGCCCACAGAATATTGTGTTCTATTGCTATAAAAACATCAAACCTAAAAAAAAAAAAAATTAAGATTAGAGTCTCTTCTTTCATCTGGGGAAAAAGTTTATTTTTATCTGTTTCTGTTTTGCAGCCATTAGCATTAGAATATAGCTGAGTTTTAGAACTGTGGGTAAATGAGCTTGTTTGCAACATGACCCTGGTCGATCTCTTAGACTCTGCTGCCACCTGCTGGCTGTTTTTGTAATAACTATCATTGCTTCAAGCGTTGTCTGTAGTTGAGAGGCTGCATCAAAGACTTCTGTATGCTTTAGCATAAAAAAACAACACATTTGCGACACTTAAAACATTTAAAATATAACATATTTATACGTTTTGGGGAGCAAATGAGTAAATATATATTTTTTTATTGTCACCATCTTCATATTTTTTACTTCACATTTCGGGGAATTCCAATTAGAATGTTGTATTTCAGTTTCGCAAAATTATGGGGTGTGTGTGGTTTCGCTATTGCTTTTGTATTTATATATACATATATATATATATATATATATAGTTGTTTTTCCACAATTTTAATTGGCAACTACATTCAAAAATAAGTTGACCACTGTAAAATATAGTGGATAAAACACCATATATATATATATATATATATATATATATATATATATATATATATATATATATATATATATATATATATATATATATATATATATATATATATATATGTGTATATATATATTTTTAATAACATTATGATGATTGAAAGATGCCTGCCAGCTACACGAATCTACCTTTTCAGAATGTGATTATGAGCAAAGCAGCACAACTATGAGTCAGACGGGCTAACCACTCGGCCATTGTGCTTCCCGTTTTGATACCTTTTTGTTCACGTTTAACATTCTTAACTGAAAACAGGTGTTTTCATGTTTTTTGGCAATACTTACCACTTGCACAGTTGTCTCGCATCCTTCTCGTTTGGAACAACGTGGCCTTCAAAATGTTGGAATTGCCGTGTCGGTTTGGATGCTTCTGAGGGCACCTCCTCCTTTGATAGCTACTTTTTTTTTTTTTTACATCCGGGAGAGCGTGAACCCACACCACTAAAGACCAGATTGGCCTCATCTGGCCTGCGGACAAGCATTTCAATCTTCTCTCCCCGAGACATGCTTTTCTTCTCACCCTCTAATCCGTCCTTCTGCCCATTTAGAGGTGAACAGCGCCGCGTGAAAGCGAGACAAAAGTGTTTTTTGTGCGCTTGACGTGGTAACCCTAGCCCCTTTTCAAAAAAGCAAACAGGGAAAAGCTGCCATTACCTCCGCTATGAGGGGATCTTAGGAAAATGGGCTCTCTGCGGCCTCTTTATTAGCGCTTTACAGACTTGGGCAACGCTCTCTGCTTTTTTTCTGTTCCTTCTCTGTTAGTGTTTCGTTCCACGAGGCGACCAATGCCAGCGATGAAAGGATACAAACCGTTAATTAATGGGATTTTTGCCTGCTCCCACCGGTTGCCTACTTGCACGTGTGAAAATTGGATGGGGAGGGACATAACTGCATACACTTTTTTGTAGAAGGGCGATGCATAGATCAAAGAGCCAGGGATAGGCGTGTACCTATACCAGGTATAGATATTGGGCCGATACCAGGCCTTTTTTCAAGGTATCGGTATTCGCAACAGTGGCCAGTCCTCTTGTGGTCATTTTACTATCAGGAAGTAGAAATTAAAGTACAGTAGAAAATAGCTATAAATTTCATGCATAAAAAAGAAGAAGCTATGTAGGTATATGTAGATCTTTCTTTAAGATTATCAGGGTTTTTTGGGGGGCAAATTTTATTTATACCACAAATTATTAGTGGTATTGGAACTTGGTATCAGTGACACCTCAAGAGTTGAGTACTTCTACTGGTATTGAGAAAATAAGTAGTATCGAACGTCCCTACTACTAACTTTGGGGTGTCAGCCGATTACAATTTTTTAATCGTAATTAATCACATGACTTCAATAGTTAACTCATGAGTAATCACAAATTTTATATCTGTTCTGAATGTACAATAAAATGTACAATAAAATATTTTTTCCACATTTTTTGTACTCTTGTTAATTAACAAAAGTGTTTTTTTTAAACTAATAGAAATATGGCTGCATCTTTTAGTCATTGATACAGTAATTTCATAATTAATAAAAATTTAGCTAAAATTTAAAAGAGGTACTGTACAGTAAAAAACGAGTGTGATATTGACTTGTGTTAATGTCATTTTCTGCCACTAGATGGCATAATCATTCAAGTCAAGACTTTGTTATTAGTTATTATTGTGGTTAACTACATTTCACATTTAGATGTTAATGTGACTTAAAACATTGCCATTTTCAACAACTAAAGGTTTTATATTGGCAACACTTTGATCCTGGAAGTTTTTTTCTTCCTGTTGGGAAAAATTGTTTAGATATACTAATTAGTTTTGGGTCTTGGTGGAGGTCCTATCTCCACTAACTGCCTTTATTTCTTGTTGATGTTTTTTTTTTTTTTATGTCAGATTACCACCACTTTCCCATGGGTGGCGATTATTAAAAACAAAAATACAAGCGCTGTTTGGATAACTGGCAGAGGAGGAGCGATTGTCAGGGATTCGCAGAGCTGTGAATTTCCGTGCAGTGTGGTCAGCAGGGGAGGGGGTGGGGGCTTAAAAGGAAAAGCGGAGGAAATATGGAAGGTGAAAACATAACAAACAAGTCTGGATAGAGGTTGAGGGAAGTGTGTACTCACTTGCGTCACAGTCTTTGCACCATGCAAGTGGCGCTCGCTTGCATAAAAAAAAAAAAAATCATTCACTCTCATTCACACACTTGTTGCTCAGACACTCGTCACAACAGTGTGTGTATCTGTAAAAGTGATCTGCAGCACCTACGAGAAGCTCATAGTGTGGACACAGGAAGCAAACGGGCCTTATCGCGGTCAGACACGCATAAATCTATGCGGGCCGTGGAGGTTGGCGAGGTATGCGCGCGTATATGCGTGTGTATGTGTGTGTTAATGGGGGGGTTCGGTGCTGCTGGTGGTGGTGGTGGGAGGAACTTCCTCCTATTCTTCTGCTGTTGAAGAGTTCCCATGAGCGCCCCTGCCAGCAGCGACACTGTGGCCTTAGCACCAGTCTCGCCTCCGCGTCGCCGGCGGTCCATGCAAGCGGAGATCAGGGGGCCGCAGAGCACCAATCTGGAAGAAAAAGACACCGAAGAAGCTTGCGACCTTGATGACATCATTACCACCGATGGAACATAGCTCGGCACGCGGAGTGACAAACTTCCTGGGAATTTAACTTTTTCCACACAAAAAATAATTCCGAGTTAGGTGAAGCTGAGATGATCCACAACACGCTCAAGACCCCTCAGGAGGAGGAGGAGGAGGAGGCGGCGGCGGCGGCGGCAAGTCCCGCCCGCACGCACTCGGCCGCGCAGAGGCGGCTGTGGAGGTACTCGGGCTGCAAGGGCGCCGGGCGGCCTCAGAGTCAGCGCCGTAGCGTGTGCGTGCTCTCGGCCGACTTGAACGGGACGGCGGGAAGAAGAGGCGAGGGCGTGATGCACACCATTCACGGGTTGTGTCACCTCTGCATCGGATGTAGGCTGCCACAGGTGTGTCAGATAGAGTGCCTCAGGGTACAGGTCCCAAACAAGATCAGTATCAAAACCTCCTCTATTTATCAATGTGATTATTAATGTGGGGCGGCATATCAGACAAGTCTGCATCACAGTTCTAGAGTTTAAATCACTGCTCCAGCTTTATTGTGTAGAACTTGCATGCTCTCCGTGCACTTGCGTTCGTTTTCTGTAGGTGCTGCACTCCGTCGTCCTCACACAAAATCGGGCGTGCAAACAAGTGAGGAAGGAAGACAAGCGGCTCGCAGACAACTAGTTTCTATATTTACGGTATATTTTGTCTACAGTGGGACTTTAAAGCGTGACTCTCTGGTTCCAAAGACAGATGTGGCACTACTTCTAATATTTTGGTGACCTCATTTAAGCGAGGTACACGCAGACTGATAATTGGGCTGAATTTGAGCGTTTTTACCTCGTTTCTTATCAAAGTTTATCCCAGCTGATTATCCCTGATATCGAAGCAAAACACCGATTTCAGATTCCAGATAGTCGCCCTGATTGTGAGTGGAAGTGAACAATGAGGTTGCCAGACACAAGGAGGAACTTGTTGTTAAACGAGTTAGTCGCAACAATAAAAACAAGAGTTTCTAAATCTTCAACAATATCCAATAACCCAAATTAATTTCTAGAGCACATTTAAAAACAACAGTGATGATAAACATGCTGTACAATTAATGCAATGCTCATAAAAACAAAAGCAAAATATATAAATAATAAATATATATATATATATATAAACATTTGTGCATGGTCTGGGAACTTCGGAGAAGTATTTCACAGTCTTCTACCACGACGTGTACGCACACATTTACAATTATACATATATTTTTGCTCATCATGTGTGGGATCGTCAGGTAAAATGTTAACTAGTATTTGGTACGTGTACATAGAGCCAAACCATTAGAAACATCTCTTAATAGTTTACCATGGACTACAATAGTAAATATATATATTTTTTTTTTTTTTTCGACGCAACTCATTTATTGAATTAGATGAGATGGCTCATGCCCTTCAAATGTTGACCATGCAGACGCATATAATGGTCGTCAGCTTTTAAACATAATGGTTGTTGACTAGCTCGGACTTTCACCCAAACTCCACATTTACTGATTAACCAGCAATTCCTGAATCAACTTGAATTGTACTTAAGCCGAAAAACACCTCATAGTTCACAAAATGAAAAATGTGATCATAATAAATTAAGTGCACTTATTGTTTATAGTGCATTATCTACCACCTATGTTGTCTAAAACGCTACAAATTCACATTTTTGAAACCATGTTGAAGAGTATACCAATGTGCTAATGCAGCTACAGTATGTCAACCTACAGATTGGTTTTCTTTTTTTAGTTTAAAATAACTTACTTTAACCTCCAGGATCCTGATCGTCATTCCCTGGCCAACCGTAGAATTTTTTTAAATTTATTTATTTTTGTGCTTTCGGTAAAGTATTTAATCCATTTGTGTTAAGTGATAGCAGCTAGCTTGCGCTAAGCTAACCTCGGATGGTTGGTCTCGTCGCTCTGTTTCAGCATCCAAGTTTGCAACTGCTTAGACGTCTCAAATGGCGTCAGAGGACAACAGCAAAGTAATGACAAATGCGTTGATGCACTGGCTAAGATGTTTTTTTCTGATTAGCCGGCTAAACATTCCCACATACACTTACGGGTGTAAATACGTACATACAGTATTTATTATGTTGCCATTTGAAAATTCCTGTGACACTAGTACATGTGACAATATGTTATTCATTCTCACTCGAATCCAGAAATTCTGATTCCGCGTTCGTTTTTAACGACCGATTTGCATCTCGTTCCAATTCAGTAGTCAACAACTCTTCATACTGTCTCTTATTTGGCCAAAAAAACCTCACATGACCAAAATACAGAATGACATTAGTAGTTGTGTGTGCGTGTGCGTAGCTCGAGTCACTGAACATACTGACCCAGATAACATTGTCTTGCCAAGAGGAGGAGCAAAATGACCAGTTGACCAGGAGATGTGTGTGTGTGTGTGTTGTGTGACATACAACCCACACACAACATGCATTAACTCACCAACGATACACGCGTAAAGCTGTCACAAATAAGACAAGCGGTGTATTGCAATTAGTGACGGTTCCTCTCCGTGCGGCCGTGCGCAGTGAGTGGTGGCGCACTGAGGCGTGAATGCTAAAAAGGGGAGCGCTCCGGAGCTCATGCATGAACACATACTTAAGCACGTATGGGCCCGTCTTTCGAGTGTCCAAGGGAGTTAAAACTATATCCATTTTGCTGAAATATTAATCCCCCAGCTTTCATTCATTTTAAATTAACACTGGGAGAAACTTTTACATTTATTGTCAACTTGCAATAGGATTTTATTTGTGCACTGCAGCAGTGCCTTAAAACAAGACTATTGACTCTCTTTTAGCTTTACTTTGTCATTATTGCTTTTTAATTTCCCTCTATGTCATTTTTATTTAGTGTTGTTCCGATGCTGTTTTTTGGCCCCCGATACAGATTCCGGTACCCAAATTTGCAGTATCGGCCAATACCGATACCGTACCGATACCTAGTTTTTTTTTTTCTCTCAACAAGAAAAGCTGTCCCGCCATTGGTTCAGTGCATTCGAGGGCCAATAGGAGAACTTGGCTCGGCATGCAGTGAACACATCACACATCAGTGAATGTCGTGCACGAGCAAGACAAGATGCTGCATCCAAAGTCCAATATTAGTAGTATCGGCATGTTACTTGTCATTACTTGCCGATACCACTGTTTTAATGCAGTATCGGTATCGGAACAACACTATTTTTATTCCTTGTTTGACATCTATGCACATCTAGAATATAGCAGAACAAGATTTTCTATATCTCATTAAATTGAGACTCTTCAAAACGACCCGCTTCTGTCAGTCAGGTAGGGCTGTTTGTCAATGCTGCGTCACAGTGAAATGGCCTTTTACTCACCCATCTCTTTGTCGTCTTTCTCATGAATTTGCAATGGCGTCTGACGTTTTAGGGTCATCGCAAGCTTCAGGGATCTTGAATAGTTGCATTATGCCGCTGAATCCATCCGTAGAGACTAAATGGGTAGTTTTGGATTTTTGTTGCCGCTCTAGTCTTACCCCTATTTCGTTTACCACTACTAGTCACTAACAATAAGGATTGCGGAAAATTTTGAGTCCTGATTGAACTCAGTGGAAAGATTCAGAATTGGACGCAGACCAACTTGTATTATTCTGGGTCAGATTTGCTCACTACTGCGAACAAAAAAAAAAGCAATTTCTTTCTTTGGAACTTGGTGGGATCACTGGGCGTTTCCTTCCCTGTCTCCACCCGAGGGTAAATCTGTCACACCACCTCCAGTCAGTTCAAACAACACATTGCGGACAAGAAAAGAAGCCGCCTGAAGCCTGAACGCGCAGCATGCGATCAGCGCTTAAATCACGAGTTTGACATCTGAAGTGAAGACGCAGCAGCCTCGGACAGCAAACAACTCACGCTATCGCCGCTCCTTTTGCATTAGGATTGTGAGACTTTTAGGGAGGTATAGGTGCTTTGTTCCTCTTGAACAGTAGTTAGAAATAGTTGTTTTGCCGTTAGTTTGCATGACGACAGTGGTTTGGAGGCTCAAAATGCTCACTCTTGGAAAATCATCTCGGAGTAGGTTGACCATATGTTCATTTCCAAAAAAAAGAGGACAGTCAGCCCGGCTTCTAGATGTTCAAAGTTTACTTAAAGAAGCCATACATTGTAACTATTTTAACTATTTTATCGTGAAGTCTCACCTGACAAATGAATGAATAATGACATAATGCTCTAAGCCAAAATTGACTTTCGACCTTTTGTTGTTTGGGGTTGAGGATCAAACATGCACCCTCCAGTTTGTGAGTCCAGAGCACTATCAGTGAGCTAAAACTCTGCCTTAAGAAAAATTAAACACACTTTATTTTTTCCCTGCTCCCCTTTGCGATTAACTTGGGAGCAGTCGGCAGTCTACCAGTTGCGATAACAACACGGTTCACTCCGCCTCCCATTTGTTGCGCAATGAAAACCGGACTTTTTTTTAAAAATACATTTATAACATCCTAAAATCACCAACTATTGGTCCCCCATCCACGTGGCAGTATTTTCAAGTATAATTCCAGGTTGGCTGGCTTATTTTCCATCTTACACGTTGCTGTTAGTGTTTTCAATCACATATCTGTCTTTCCGATAGATTTGTTGTCTACTACTGAACGGGAGCTGGGTTACCTGGGAATACCTCACAAGGCGAGGCATTTTTCCGCCGACCATGAACAAAGAAAGTCAGTCTTTTGTCTCTGGGAGTTGTTTTTCTCACTAGCTCAGCTAATTGGCTTCCTCAGGAAAACTGCCATCAAGACAGTTCGCAAAGGAAGTGGACTCGGAAAACAAATCTGCTTAATCACTCCTGTTGGTAGGGAGCCGGTTTGCTCGCCGGCCCACTACTTTCAAATGATGACCTTTTTGTGTTGCAGGTGACCATCCTTCGAGGAAAGGATGGATACGGATTCACCATCTGCTCGGATTCGCCTGTGAGGGTGCAGGCTGTTGATCCAGGCAAGAATGTTTTTATTAGGTTGCATCCAAAACAATATAAAGCCAAGCAGTAAAATTGATTTCCTGATATAATTTGGAATGTTACACCAAATCCTGATTAGAGAAGCAACCCCCCTCGCTCCCGGCTGTTTTACTGCATTTTGAATGATTTTGCAAGGCCCACAGAATATTGTGTTCTGTTGCTATAAAAATATGGAACCTACCAAAAGAAAGATTAGAGTCTCTTTTTTTCATCAGGAAAAAAAGTATATTTGTATGGGTTTCTGTTTTGAAGCAATTAGCAATAGAATATAGCTAAGTTTCTTCATTATTCACAAATGTGTTGAAAACGGGAAAATAACTTGTTGCAACATGGCCCTGGTTGAGCTATTATACTCTGCTGCCACCTGCTGTTTTTTTTTTTGGTAATAACTACCATTACTTTAAGCAACCTCTTCAAGTCAGAGGCCGCATCAAAGCTTTCTGTATGCTCTAGCATAAAAAAAAACAAAAAACTTATAAATACGTTTTTTTGGGACCATGGCAATATTTAAAATGGAACGTGTTTATAAGTTTTTGGGAGCAAATGAGTTAATAGAACAAAGTTGCAGTAAACAAATATAGTGACACCCAGGATTTTACAATGTCTTTTCGCCGACGTGTACTGAGATATAGTTCAATAAAATCTCACTTTTGAATGGAACAAAGAAAACAAAAGCAGTATACAATAAAGGACATCTAGAATTGTATATTTTTTCCCTAAATGGAAGGAAGAGGTGTCTTGCGGTATCGTTCACTTCAGCTCGCTATGCTTCGGTCTGGAATAGTAAACCATGATTTTCCTTGCTTTTACACTGTGAGACAAAGCAAAGCAAAATGACAGTCGTCAATGGCGGAAATCCGAAAGGTTTCCTTTTTGCATGCGGTGATCAAGAGTGTCTTGCTTGATAGTGATAAAACGCAAAAGTGACACCCTGGGTGTCAAATTGACAGATGTGCAAAAACTATGAATATGTGTCGCTTTGGTAGCCCTTGGTAACTTTGCAAAATGGAAATGCACTGAACTGGCCTGATGGTGGGAACTGACGTAACTGTATAATCACACATTACCATTCACCAATTTGCTTTACTACCTGCTTCTATTGCTGTCTTCAGTCACTCAGCTGCATTTAAACAGCCTCTTTTTTCACCATATCACACCCGTTTCCCAATCATCGATCCACTTTTGATGCCTCATGAATAATTCTCCCCATCATAAAAGTTTAATGTCACCTGTGGGCCTTCTGTTTTTCATCTCTTCGCTTTGAGGATTACTGTGAGGATCAAGACGAGCAGCGGGGTGTCGTCGTTAATAGGGGGAGCCGGCATCAGTTTTCTCCTTGAATCTAATAAACAAGCTCGAAAAAAAAAAATCACATACACTGGAATCGTACCTTGAGTGACATGTCTTTGTTGTGTTTTTTGTGGCAGGAGGCCCCGCGGACCAGGCGGGTCTGCAGCAGCTGGATTCACTTCTGCAGCTCAATGGTCAGCCCGTGGAGCAGTGGAAATGTGCCGACTTGGCCCATGCCATCAGGTAAAAACCATGCCATCTTGTTTTGTTTTAAATAGCATGCCAAATCTATAATGGTTCCTTTTTCGACTATGAATCGAGACAATGATCGCATTGGTGGAAAAATAATACACAAATAATCTCATCTCCAGCAGTTTGGGACTATTGTTATTTACAATCAATAGGGCTCATTCTTTCATAAGAAAATGTAATGTCATGTATGAATCCTTGACGACATGACGTTCTACAAAATTAAGACCCTAATGAGGACATGCAGTATAGAAAATTTACTAACAAAGTCCTAGGTAGAAAACTGTGACTGATAAAAAAACAAAAGATGGAACTGATCAATGTCCCATTCATCAGCATTATAAATGAGGATTAATTTTGGGGTTATTATAGTCAACCCGTTTTTTTTCTTTACAATAATATGTTTTATGTTCCGTGAAAACATGGCATTCTGATTAATATGGCATTTGTGAAATATGAGATAAGCAGCAAAATCATTACATTTTGATCCATTTCGGGGAGGCCATTTTATCGCTTGCTGTCACCTGAAAATGACATCACATCACACACACACACCTGTTTTCTGAAGCTGAGCTGTGATTGGTCGATACCTGAACCTTGAGCAAGTGTGATGTCATTTTCAGGTGACAGCGTGTGGCAAAATGGCCGCCCCCTGAGATGAAAATAAAAAAGGGTCAATTTTGCTGCTTAACTCTTATTCTACAAACGCAATATTAATAAACACATTTTTTATATATTATATTATTATTATATTACATGAATCTTTTTATGTCCAATTTTCTTTTACCTGTTAAATGATTGTTTTTACGTGTATGTATTTCTATTTGTTTGTAAGGCAATTAATGTTCTATTGCTTGAAAGATGCTATATAAATAAATTTATAATTATTATCATAATTATCATAATATCTTTATTACAGACTCAAAAGGTCCAGGTAAAAGCACACCAAAAAAAACTACATAAAAAGTATATAAAAACTCAAAAGACCTCAGAGGAGATTAACATACCAATACTGCCAAATTTTGGACATACCGTATAGTACTGCTCAATTTGATGCTAGTCAAAGCCATGATTATGGAATTTTCTGATTTGTTCATCCGACATATACATTTATACATACAATTTCTCAACATGGCTTGCAGTGTGTTGACGCCTGCAGCCACAAACTATAACCTAATCTATTATTATTATTATTATTATTCTTATTATTATTATTATTATTATTAATAATAATAATAATAATAATAATAATCCGAATACTGTGTTTAGACAAGTGGATTTACATATAGCATATTATTGTAAAGAAAATGTTTAGGTTGACTTCCCATTTATTAAAGAATCTCTAATATCTTGTGTCGTATTTTTCAAAATGTGCTTGCTTCCAAAATGATGATGCAATCTTGTCATGTGACTGCAGAAACAGCGCAAATGAGATCACAGTTGTGGTGTGGCGCAGCGGCCCCTCAGCCAAGCCCAACTTCGAGGGTCTCATCCACCGACCTTCCTACAAGCAGTCCACTTCCAACTACGACATGCCCTCGCCGCCCGCCCGCCGGCGAGCCCCGGACCTGGGCGCCGGTCGAACCCCGCCGGCCGTGCCGCCGCTCCCGGCTCACCACCGCACCGCCGCCTCGCGCAGGCTTCTGGTCAATGGCTCCGACGGCGTCGCAGCTGGCAGCGGGGGCCTAGGGGTGGGCACCCTGAGCTGGGGCGCCCAGGGTGGCTCGGCCGAGGAGCTGGACGGCAAGCCGCGGCACCTTCAGCACCCTCACACCGCCACGCTGAAGGGAACCAGGGTGAAGGCGTCCAACGGGGACAACTACATCATCCTGGCCCCCTTCAACCCCGGAAGCCAGGTACCGCAGACTGGTGGTGGGCTGCATCTTCATCATCTTCTCCGCCCTCCTCATCCTCACCATGGTCACATGATGGCTCATGCTAGATATGTCTCCCTACCCTTCATCCCCGGTGCTAATTGATAGAGTGACTTTACACAAAGGCTTCCTTCAATGTTCCTTTTATTGTGAACACAGGAAGTGTATTCAGACGACAATAAAGCACTTAGTCCGCCATCCTTATTTCCGGCCATACAAAGACATCTGGTAAACAAAGCTTGTTTTGTTTTTTTCATCATTTATCACACAGGTATCCTATTGACTTTGACCATGTTTAATGCAACAGTTCATGGATGACACATTTTTCAGAACTGTGTACAATATGCATCTAGTGGTTGCATCAATAAAGCAAACTTTTCAAATCACAGACTGAAATGAGTTCCTTAGTTAATAACTGTGTAATTACACAATACTAACGTTACTAACAGTGTAATTACACATAAATAACACATTTGTGTGAGAATAATAAACCTAACCATTACTTCTCTTGCTGCACATATAGAGCTGATAACTAGTTTATACCATCAAAACACCCCATTTGTGTCTCATTGAGCTTTAGTGGGTCATGTGAAAATGTGTGTGCGTGTGTGTCTGTGTGATTACATCTTTGATTTGAAGTGAAAGAGGACATGATTCAGATAGTAAGAATGAATCACAATCATTGTATAAAAATAAAGGCGTCTTTGCACAATACCAAGAATGAATCATTTAAGTAGTTACCATTGTCTACATGTGAAGGCTAAATTTACCATCAAGGGAATGTTGGAAACACCAACACAATGCTCTCATGTTATTTCTCTGCAAAGTGACGACATGACAGCATATCCACGTCAAGTTGGACCAAACCTTACATGAATGATTTAGTTTGAGTGTAAAATAAGGTGTAACGTGACCATTTTTGTGCTTTCAGATCTTGAGACCAGTTTATCAGGACAATCAGGGAACGTTAGGTAAGACATATGTGATTCGTTCTGCAGTAGTTTTCAATCAGTTCTTTTCTTACACTCTCAAGGGTTCATGGTGGGGATACCCGGAAAAAAAAAGGGAAGCTAAAGCTAGGCTAACCACAAACAGCTCCTTTAATTGGCTGCAGAGTGAACATTATCAAATGCACCTTTCTCATTACGAATTCATTCAACTCTTTGCTACATTGTCTTTTAGCCAGCAGGTTGTACCCTACGCGGCAGGCTTCCGGGGCTCAAAACCAGGCCACTGGTACCACTGGTGGCGTCGGAACATTTTCGCCCCCCAGTTCAAGCGGAGGCGGTCCGTTCTCCAGCCGAACTGGCTTCCTGCGTCGCTCCAACAACGGCAAGATGTCAAAACCCCCCTCAACCGGTACCGGCGGGCCCAACTACCCGCAGCAGGGTGCCAACTTTGCCAACTACCAAAACTGCACCATCGTCCGCTCTCACGTCCCTCATGGAAACTATGGATACGTCTCGGCGGCGCCCAAAATTCTCATCTTCCCCATCTTTGTTCAGGTGAGTCAGTTTCTTGCCGGGACGTTAATTTCCTTTTGCTATCAATACGCTAATATAACTCACCTATGTGTGTAAACAGCCTCTGGACCTGTGCAACCGAGCTCTTATCGTAACAGAGGAGATGATTTTACATGAGAGCAAGCATCACTCGCTCAAGGTAAGTTAAACCTATTATTGTTTGTTTGTATCATTCAATTTTACTTGAATAAAGTTGGAATGTTATGTCAACAATACATTTTACCGGGGGGAGAGAAAAACACTTTTGTCAGAATTAATTTGTAATTTTACTTCTCAATTTATTTATTTTTTGCAATTTTGTGATAAAATAAATTCTCGATTTTACTCTTTTTTTTTTTTTATCCTTACAATTAAAAAAGCTACTTTTTTGTGGTTTATTTTACAAGAGAATTTGTAATTTTAGAAGAAATTTATATTATTATTATTATTATATATTGTAATATTTATTGAGAATAAAGTTATAGTTTTCCAGTTGGAAAAAAGTAGGAATATTTAATTACTTTTTTTAGTTAATTTTTTTTATGGTAAAACAAAAAGTGGTAAATTAACAAAAAATAATGTGTGACTCTGCCTGTGGGATTGGGGGAATCTACTGCATGTGCATATTAATCAACATAGCAGAGATGTGGGGATGACACGTAAATGCCCCCCCCCCCCCAAAAAATGCAAATGTCCTCATTGTGGGACTAATAAGTGATCTTAATAATAATAATAATAATAATACCCAATTTATTGGAAAAAAAAAGTCATAATTTTACTAGGAACAAAAGTTGTAATTTTGCTCCCTCCCTTTATGTGGGGAAAAATAAATACATGGTATTGTATAATGATTCCACATCATATGATTATATTTCTTAATACTGAATCCTGATGGTTCTTTCATTGCATCGTCTATCGTAGGTTACCATATTCGTCTACTCAGACTTGATGTTGGTCACGAGAGAGGACGAGCTTGGAAAGTGTAACGTCCTCCAAAGCCCTTTGTACCTGCGACACCTGCGACTACAGGACGGTATGTTTGGATGCAAAAAAGTTCATGCTGGGAAACATTACGGTAGTTGTGGGTATCACTCAGTATTGCATACTGCAATAATGATAAGAAGAATAAACTTGCTGTTAAGTGAACCCTTTTATAATAAATCTAACCTGTATAAATTAAACTCAAAATGGACACCACGTGTTGTACCTCACTACAAGGCAGCCAAACTGTGATTTCTTCAAGCCAATCAGCATGAAATACCCATACCAATTTTTTGCAATTTTTTTAATTTGAATTTGACCAAAGTTGTCATTTTATGAGGGAGGGGGAAAAAAACATTTAAAAATGAGAAAGTTGCCATTTTACAAAAACAGGCATGTTAGTGGGAATAAAGTCACTGTCATTAAACACAAATAAATCCTAATTAACTGAGCGTAATAGTATTTTTGCCAGGGAAAAATAGAAAGAAAGACAAAAAAAAAAAAATTCAGTTTTATTTTTTATTTTTTTTACATTTGTGTGTATTTTTCGTATTATACAGGGTGCTTAATAAGAAATGAAAAATTATCACATTGTTTAGATGTATACCAGCGGTAGGGCTTGTAAGTGCATTGCATACGCAACGTAAACTCTGTATGTTCCACATACTGTAATTAAAAGTACAACATTTAAAAGCAGTTACAGTGTTAAAGAGGTTTAAAAGTAAAGTCAATAAATAAATAAATAAAACATTGCATACTATAATGACTACGTACATACGTACAGTGTAAGAACAAACATTTTGGAAAACATGGTTTTAAAAATACTTTTAAAGACCTTAATCCTAGGTACTGGAAAAGAGCGTTTTTAACCCGGATTTAAAAGCATTTACACTTAATTGGTACTTTTGAATCTTTATTTATTGACATTGTTCACTCCGACAATAAAGGACACCAGTAAATCGGGGGACCATATTATACACAAGTACAGAAAAGAAAACGTATTTTTAAGGGTGATTTTTTTTTACTAGGAGAAAACGTTTTTATTTTATTAAGTGAATAACAAAATTCAGAAAAAAAAGCTTTCAATTTATAATGTTCTGGGGTTCGGGCATTATTCTCAAGGCACAATAACTCGTGTATTGGTTGTCATGATATTGTCCCGATGTCCCTGACAAAGTCTACAGACATCCATGAGAACATAAAAACATAGACAAAGACTTTGTTACTTTATTTGTTTAAGTGTGTTCGAGGCATGTTGAATGGCAAAATCCAAACACGCCATTTAGCAGTAAACCCTCCTTTGACCTGAGGATATTTAGGGAACGACATCCCCGCTGAGTTCCTGCTGCTTTGTCTTTTCATTGCAGTCCCCAGTAAACAGTCACCTCCTGTGCCAGTGCACTCCGTAAACTTGGCTGCAGCCAATGACAGCCTCATGTCAGGACTCACTCTAAATATTTGTCTGTAGTATAGACATGCACAGCAGCCAGTAATATACTTGTAGCTCCACCATCTTGTTTTTTCCCCCTTCCAAGCAGCACATTGTTTCACATGGATAATACTGGACACCATTGTATTACTTTGTACTCTATTGTTTTGACTTGTCACAAATCCTTATTATGAGTGTCACACTGTCCAAAATCTTTGGGGCATGATATTCTATTGGACTAAGTGGAGGCAATGAGGTGGGGGTGAGTGAAATAAAATTACTTGAAATAATTAAAAATATTTTTTTGTAAATATAAAATCAAATAAAATGCCTAATAAAAAATTATTCATGCCGGTTGAAAATAAAATACAACACAGAAAACGTAAACTTTTAAATAATTTATGTTGATTGTCTATAAAATAAATTATTTTTGGATTGAAAAAAAAACATGAAATATAATGCAATCATTAAAAAATATATAAATAGATTTATGTTAGTTGCATACAAAAAATAAATTGCGAAAAAAAAATGTCTTAAAATAAAAATGAAAAAATATAATTAAACAAAACAAAAATGAAATTGAATTAAATTTGATTAAAACATAATTTAATGAAATCCAATTCATGTTGCCTTAATTTCAATTACATTAAATCAAATTATGTTGAGTGTAGACATTTTATTGCTTCGGGCAGTGTTTTTGCACTGTAAAAGTAATTAGTAGTTATGTCAATCTGAGGTCACTTGTCACATCATCTGAGGTCATCAAGGGTCACATTCAGGTTTGCTCCTCACATTGTATATATATATATATATATGTGTGTGTGTGTGTGTGTGTGTGTGTGTGTCTGTGTGTGGATGTGTGTGTTGTCATAAGCGGACACAGTCACAGCCACACATCGCCGCCCTGCTGCCTGCTTGTCATTGTTTTTTTGCTTCGGCAGCGTCAGCCAGGAAAGAGGCGCCAGTGGGGGATTGTGTTTGTTTCAACTGTTTTTGTGTGTTAATGTGTAAGTGTATGTGTATGTGTGCGCACACACACACAAAAGAGCCAGCCAGGACAAGTTCAATGCAACAGCTGTCCTGCGTTCCTGTTGACACGATACTTAAATGTTAAAGAGCATGGGAAACAATGAGCTTTAGGAACAATCTGTAAGCAGAAACATTCAGCTGTCAATTAAGTTTTCTAATGGATTTTCAGCCAATTGTGCATATAATTATAATTATTGAGGTGTTTCTAATATTTTGCCGCTCTCATGAATAAAAAAAAAAAAGCCAACCGAACTATTGTAGCTGTGGAAAAATATACAATAGTGACCTCTGCTGGTTGACGTCGGGAATAACGCCTTCTTCATACATGCATGGCTTGCGGTTGTGTATTTAGTATTTACCTATTACAGCAGGTGCTTATCTGAATTCATTTATTTTTTTATTTCTCCGTATGTGGCCTGGTGTTGTACACAGTTTTTACTCTGCAATAGTGAGTACTAGATGCGCATTTGAATGGATTTATTGGAGAGGAGGCCTTCATTTTTTCTGACAAATACTTGTGTACTGGTATTCTTTATTTCATCATATAGTTGTTTGGGGTGTGTATTTACCCATCTGCAGAGAGTACCAGTCGTTTATTTGAATTAATTTATTTGAGAGGAGGCCTTTATTATTTTCCTGACAAATGCTTGAGTAGAGCTACCTTTTTTTTCTTCATATAGAAGCTGTGTACTTGTATTTAGTCATCTGCAGTCACGCTTACTTAACTTAATTTTTTTTAGAGGAGGCCTTAATTTTGTTCCCTGATGAATACTCATAGGATAGTGACTAGGTGTTAGGGTTGTTCTTTGACGCCACTGCAGTGAGTACATGACACTTACTTCAATTATTTTTTATCTGAGAGAAGGCCTTTATTTTTAACTGCTTGTATAAGGGTAGAGCTAGTTTTTATTTTTTTTATTTCTTCATATAGCGCATGACGTGAGTGTTATTTACTGAAGTGCAGTCACTTATTTGAATGATTTTATTGGAAGGGAGGTCTTTATTTTTTCGTACTACTGTACCTCTTGTTGAAAACATGTCTGTAGTAAAGGTAACTGCAGCTACCTGTTTTTTCTTTCTGAGAAAAGGGTGGTTTTTATTTGAGGTGAGGCCTTTATTTGTTACAAATACATCACAACAAGCAATTAATCGAGGTGAAGGGTGAAGATAGTACTTCTTTTGTGTTTCTTCATATAACACATTGGTTGGGTATTTCTGAAGTGCATTCGCTCATTTGAATGATTTTATTGGAGTGGAGGTCTTTAATTTTTCACATTACTGTACCACTTGTTAACATGCCTATAGTAACGGTAACTGCAGCTACACCTGGCTTTTCTTTCTGAAGGGAAAAGTGAGGTTTATATTTGAGGTGAGGCATTTATTTGTTTACGAATACAACACAATTAAGCGACAGCATATTTGACAATGTAGGTCACGATTCAAAGAATGTTATTTGTAGTAATAATCATACCAATAGAGTATGAAAGGCGGTATTAAGGTGTTGTTTTTTCTCCCCCCCTACAGATTATGCTGAAGAACTCCGATTCTACCTTATTCACATGACCGAGGTAAGACCCTCATTTACCAGTGTGTATGTGTGCATGCATCTATGTGTGTGTTTGTGATTGTGTGTACTGACGCTGAGCCAATAGAGTTGGCCGTTAATCACATTATTGGTAAGACACGCAGATTAGCAGAGTTTAATGAAAATGCCTTTTCCTCTTGTGTAGCTGTCACGTTCAAAACATCTGCACTGTGGGTCAAAAAGAAGTCAGCTAGAGTGCGGGAAGAAAACAGAAGTGGTAGTTGAAGTCATTGTTAAAAAAAAGAAAAAAAAAGAAGGTATTCTCTAGTGGCTTTTGTACCTTTGATCATTTAGTTCTCAGCAGCATTGATTTAGCATGGGTTGGAGCAAAAATTCAAAATCGAGAAATATACTCAACAAAAATATAAACGCAAACCTTTTGTGTTTGCGCCCATATGAGATGAACTCAAAGATCTAAAACTTCTCCCACATACACGGCATCACCATTTCACTCAAATATTGTTCACAAAGCAATCTTATTGGTTCACAAATCTGTGATAGTTAGTGAGCACTTCTCCTTTGCCGAGAGCATCCATCCCACATCACAGGTGTGCCATATCAAGATGCTGACCAGACACCACGATTAGTGCACAGATGTGTCTTAGACTTAGGTGCAGTTTTGTTTTATTGGGGGGGGATTCTGACTGTTTTCTACCAGTCAGTACTGACTGGTTTTCTGGGGTTTCTTGATCAAAGTGAAACCTGTGCAATTATTCACTATATTTTTTCAAGCAAACTTTTAAGTTATTAAAAATGCCCAAATTATGTTTATACCACTTTCGCAAATGTTATGTCCAATAATGTGTGGAAAACAACTGTGTGTAAAGGGAATTATATTCATCATAGAATCATTGAAGGATACAAAGCGCCTTAGCATCACGACACTTGTGTTGCTTACAACTTGCATTTTCTCCAACTTTTGCCGCTGCACACATACACTACACAACATGCTGCAAAACCTCTTTAGCATCTTATGAATGTTTTAAAGGCTCCCCCTGCTTTTTTTTTGTGCCCGAGATTCCATACAGATCAAGAGGAGTTTTGCTATCTGTCCCACAGGCTGGAAAAAGAGAAAGGAAGTGGCTACATAGCTTTCACTCCATCCAATTAGGAAAGAATATATAAATAGCAAGCTCTTACGTGGGACAGCATGGGACAGCAGGAGAAGGCCAATGGCACAATTTGATTAGACATGTTATCGTAACAGCGTGGAATTGGAATGTTGCATCCAGAATGCCCCCAAAATGCTAGCATAACTGGAAATAATGACTTTTTCCCCCTCCCCACAACTGCAGAGAGAGGCATCAGCACCAACCCTTGTGTTAACCGAAAACTAGCGCTAATGAGGCTAGCACACAAAGTATAACAACCTGTCAATTCAAAATGTGAATTCCTCATGTTGATCTCGTTATAACCACATTAGCACCACTACTAGCACAAGAGTTAATGTCATGGAATTGATGAACTGAATTACTATTCAGTAACGTAAGGTGAAGGTCATGACTAGCGAGTCACTGACTCCTCTGGAGTCGGTTATAGAAATATGACCCCAAAATAGAAGATTAGCACATATTTCAATTTTGACCTAAATTGAACCATTTATTTAATTTATTTAAATTTAATTGACATAAGGTGTTTATATATTCAAATGGACGGCACACTATGTGATGAATTGAGGCATGCTGTCAATTAGAGAGGAGGAAATACAGTAACCTACTTTCATGGTACCCTCAAGGAATATAATTATTAGAAAGTAATGGAGTTGCGATGTTTGCTAGGATACGAGGTGGTCGTTTTTGGGCAGTACGTTTCTACCACCCTAATGTCTTCTAGCTGGTCAAATTGTTAGATAATATTGCTTGAAAATGCTCTGCTAGAGCTGTTTGCAGCCTCTATTTATAATATATTTATGATAATATATACTTGAATCTCATTACGTCAGATTTTTATATATTATTATTTAATAGACTGCTTGTTGTCGTGGTTGTCTACAACTTTTAAAGTGCTCTATAAATAAGTTTGCGATGATTGGAGAGTTGCAAGCTGTGTCTTTTATTTATTTATTTAACCTTTATGTAACCAAGTTCCTCCCATTAAGATTAAAAACCTCTGTTTCAAGAGAGACCCTGCCAAGATTGGCAACAGCAAAAACACAAAATTACAGACATACAAAGAGAGACAAAGTACATTTTGCAAGCACAAAATTTCTGATTTAACCGTTTATAAGTCATATCTAAGAATTAATTGTTCAAACAGCAAAACTAAAATACTGAAATTCTGTAGAAAGGGCTTCCATGTCTTTCATTCTAGATTCAAAAACGTAAAAAAAAAACCATTTAGGTCATCTGTGAAACAAATTCCAGGCTGAAGGGGCAGCGTACCCAAAAGCACCTTCTCCCAATTTTAATCTGAGACCAGACCAGGAATTGCCTTAAAAAATAAGGGTGTGCCAGTGATTGAGCCGACACCCTGCGGGTTGTCAACACAGGTCATTCAGCCTAGATCACAACTCACAATGGTGAGACAGAACTTTACAATTTGTAATGAACCTCAAAGAGGCAAAGTAGGCAGTATCAACCAACTGTGCTGTGGCGAGAAACAGGTTAAAAAAAAGGTTGGAGTGCTGCATTTGACACATTTCGGCCAAAATTGTTCACATAAATGATAAATAAAAGTGGACCTAGCTTGGAACCCTGCAGCACACCTTGTGAACAGATATATTATGTGAGCGTACACCATCAAGATAGTAGCAAAACCAGGCAACAGCTTCTTCTGAGAAGTTTTAAAACAACATGGTGTCAAATGCTTCTGACACATCAATAAAAATTGCAACACGGTGTTGTTTCCTGTCAAGTGCTAAAGAAAGGTCATTTGCCATTTTCAGCGCAGTTGTGACAGTGCTTTGCCCTTTTCTGAAATCTGATTGATATGGTGATGAAATATAATTGGTGTATAAAAACTCCTTTAGTTGATCACTCACAAGACAGTCAAGGATTTCAGCCAGTGGTGACTAATTTGATCGAGGGCTGGTGTTCAAAAACACCAGGGTCACCCCTTTCAATAACGGAAGGACAAAGGCAGACTTCCAAATTCTTGGAATTTTCCCGAGTGACCCCTAGGTGTCTCTGCGGCCGCCGGTAAAATCATCTGCTAGCTATAAAACATAAGAATCAAATAAATATGGTCCTGTTGTGTTTTTTTTTAGCATCTAGATTTTTTTCAAGGCCTTATTGTACATTGTACCTTGTACAGAAAAAGGCACACATTTGACACAGAGTAATTTGTCTTTTTTGATAAACGAAGAACATGTGATTCTTGGTGGTCTAAAAGCAGTTCAATCAGTACAATGCTCTGCTCCAGCTAAACTGTGTTAAAGCTTCTACGTGTATTATTTGTGTCTTTGGGGAAGAATTACAGAGGCGTGATATGCATAATGTAGCTTTACTGACGGAATAATTGTGTAAGCAAAAGGGATGTAACAATATCCAAATATCACAATACAATAAATATCATGATATGAACCTCATGATACGATAATATAAAAAAAAGCTAACGATACTCTATAAAATGTCATGATATTGTAAACAAAACAAAAAAATAAAGCTCATATTGGGGAAAAAGGACAATATTATGTTTTTATACATAAAAACAACTGACAAAGAAATAGGCTTGGCCTTGTCATGCCATGTCATGTTATTGTCGTGCTCTTATTGGCTTAGCGGCACAAAATATTATGGTCTAAATAATTCACAATGCTGCGTTCAGCTGAAGCGGTCGAAAAGTAATGTTTTCGACTGAGATGTTATGAAAAATATTAGCTTGTATGACTGATTTATGGGAGTGCTAACTGCAGCAATGACAAAACATTCCTAATTCAAATTAAACTGCACTATTGAACTAATCACCAGAGGGTGCTAGGACTTCACAAATGGTATACAACCTTGCCTTTTTACAGATGTGCTTGCTTTTAATATTGTGACATGACGACGTCGATATCGTGGCACTTTTAATATTGCGATATCACGATATTGCCGATATCGTTACATCCCTATAGGCTACCTCTAAGACATTTGTGAAGCTGGTCGTCAAGTGGTTGCGTAATGTTGCTTTAAAATGCTCTGCCTTTGCAGTAGCTTCTGTTGTTTGAGTGTTCAGGTAAGGTTTATGTTGTTATCGCCTCTTCTTTGATTCCCGCTGTGGTGCTTATCGCTATCATGTACACAGTCATCCATTCATTGAGTCAGCAGTTCATCTCACAGCTCCAGAGGCAAACAGCCCATATGTCATGCGGTGGTTAGTGATGTTGTCTCTGACAAGTGCTGTTTGAGAAGGACCTGCTTTATCCCTCCTCTTGTCTCATCAACCTACGGCAGCGTTCGTTAATCTCTGAGCGGTGACAGAATCTTCACGAGAAGTGCTGACAGATGGTGTGCGAAGCAAAGCCGCGTGAGGGAAATATGTCGAGAGAGAGCGTGAAGGGGTCCTTAAATAGACAGCCTGTTGAGTCGTTTGGCCCGGACAAAAATGGAAGTTTAAAGTACTTGAGCGACCATGACCCCTCACCTCAGTGTTTGTGTTTACGGCAATGCTGGAGGTGTTTGTAAGAGGTCACGCACACAAAAACACAAACATACACATGCAGATAGAGAATTGGCAAAAGGAAGGAAGAAAGAGTCAGCTTTTTGATTTCAGCATGACGTGTGGTTAATACAGTCCAAATGGACGAGGGGTGTCCAAACTACATATTTTTTTGTGTTAGCTTAGTACAGATTAATCTGATTTCGCTTCTGATTCTGATTCTGCTCAGTTCGGGGACAATATATGCTTTGCATTTCTTTACTTGCATCAATGGTTTGGTTTTAGTAAATGAAAGGTTAAGAAATGTAAGAAAAACACCCCTGACATAGTCCAGTGATTCTTAACCATTAGGTTGGGCCGCGAGCGCCATCTAGTGGGTCGCAAAGTAATTTCAGTTATGTAACGCAGGCTTTGTACACGTCTAGCAGGGCTTTTTTTTTTTTTTAAACCAAATATTTCCTCCCGTGTAGAAAAAGCTATCTGTAATATTGCCTGTTAGTATTGTGCTAAATTCATTCATAATTCTCCGTATTCTGTTTAGCCACGCTGCTGACAGCATATTGTGGGGCGGGGCAGCCAAGCGCAATGGCTCCTTCGGGTTACTGCACGCAATCGACGACGGTGTTCCAAAATTAGAAACAGCGTCGCGGAACTTCCGTTGAATGAGCTGCTCTTGACGCTCGCAAATGATGCCAAAAATATGCAGGGAAGTCATGCAGCACGTCGGAATTTCATGTTTTCTTGTATTTCCGGGTTTTGTTAAGCGTTCGGCCCTTGTCAATTTTGTCCAATGGGAGCACAGATCGTCACGCGGGTCGGCGTGATTACGCAATATAGTCCGCTTGCAAAAAGCACAGTGAACCGCACCAAACGAAAAAAAAAACAATCAAATAAAGTCCGTTTTAGGTCCGGACCAAACAAGCGTACTTAAGGACTTTTCTGATCTGAATACACCCATAGACGAATGGACGCTGCAATTATTTCTGTTCTCGCAGAATTACTCACCGTTTCTTTGTTGAATGTTGAACAGCGAGAGGCGCTTCGTGCATTCTTATTTAGTAAAGATATTTGTGCTTTTTTTCCCCTAAGAAATTGATTCCGGCTTGTTGGGCATCTTATTGGGTGTTAACACATAAATAAATTTCATTGATTGTATCATGTTATTTGATAATGATTTTATAAACCTTAACTAGATTTAGATTTGGGCCCCAAGGTAAAAAAGGTTAAGAACCCCTGACATAGACACACAAAGCTGCTGCCTGATTAAGTCTGTTCGTGCATAAAATTATGATACACTTGTTGACTTTGACTCCCCTTTTTCTTATGTGACCAAATTCTCAATTATGCTGCTAGCAAGCAGTATAATTGAGGACCCTAACCCTTAAACATGTTCTTGTTTGAATTGTGTTACCTGGTCCAAAAAACGGGACGGGAAGAGAAACGATTCCCTCCTGAATTTGGTCTGTTCTCCTTCTATCTTTTGTGTGCTCTGCTAAGCGGGAGGTCACCTTATTTTAGCAGGTGCTTAAAACGGAACGGATCTAACCCAGATTTACTTGTGAAAGAAAAATGTGTGTGTCTACGGGAAGAAAGTGGGCTGGTCTGTGGAAAGTCAAGTGTGTGTAAGTGTGTCAGTGACGCAGGAGGAGAGAAAGTAGAGATAGGGGCCCCATAGGTAAACCAGCGAGAACACGGTGAGGTAAGACGTGTGCCGCCTTTGAGATCAGCGTCCGAAGCGGGAGGGTCATCACCGGCTTGTTAGAGCAAGTAGTCATGGGGAACTTGGCTGACCGCACAGTGCCCAAGAAGTGGTTGTCCAGGGAGGGCAACTCTCTCGAGCAACACCTGCTTTCTGACACTGCAGATGTAAGTGGAGCTCATAGAGATAAAATGATGTTTGGATCGCAGCATGTTTTTGATGTATGTGTCATATGTGTCATGGACTAAAATACCTCCAACCAACATTTTTGTCAACAAAATAAAGCAAGCTTTTAAAAAACAATAAGGAACTGAAACTACATTTTATATTTATAAAACGAACCAAAGCTAACTATAATTAAAGCGAAAAATGTCCTTTATTTTCATATGGGAGATTTCGGAGTATTTATTTCGGTATTAGTGTATGGCTGTACAGAAGAAAGAAGGTCATTTGATTATTGTACTTTACTTTAATACTTAGTGACCTTTTCTAATCTCGCACTCCACAAATACACCTTTAAAAAAGCTAAAACTAATACTAGAACTAATAAAAACTAAACAAAAATGAAGCATTTTTGAAAAATAAAACTAACATACCTGCTCTAAAAACTTAGTAGAAGAGTAGTAAAAGTAAATAAATTTTAAAAAACTATACAAAGTAAAACGAAAAATAATTTAAAAAAAATTAAATTATAATGAAATATCAATAACTATTGTAACCTGTGGGTAGTAATAATTTATGTAATGTGTTTATGTTGGAGGCCTCTCCGTGTAAGTAAGAATACTGTGTATTCGTATTCCCAGAAATCCCCATTGTTACCATGATTGTGTAAGTGGCCCAGCAGAATTGCTAATGGCTGAGGAAATGTCGAATGTTCTGCTTAATCACACAGATGAGTACATTGACTGAATGGAGGCGCATGCATTCTATAGTGTCTTTGCTTTTAACAATTTAACATGAGAGACCAGTTCTAAATTACGAATATCATATTGCTGGTGTCGAGACAAATCCTTGTACCTCCAAAAGAATCCCTCATTAGGAGATCGCAAAAACGGTATGTTTGTTCAACCATAAACATTGTGTTGTCAAAGAAGCAAAGCCGCTTTCAACTTTTAAGATTGGTCATTAATTGGTAAAAAAAAAATACCACTTGCACGTGTAGACTGACCAATAGTATAAGTTTGTGAAAAAATATTAAATTGACCAAATTATGACACAGGAGGGTCTGGCCCAACGCCGGCGATATGAATAGAATGTCATTATACAGCAATGTGACAATTTAGTAGGAAATCATAAGTTATGCACTTTGTGACAGATTTGCCCCAATGCAAGTGGACGGTAATAGCAAAATGTTCAAATTCTTCAACCAAAATAAATAAATAATACTGGCTACTTGGCACAAGGTTTTGAGACAATCCCTTGTGAATGAAAACATACTGCACGGTGTAGCACTATATACAGTAAGTGCATTCTATTACCTTATATAAGTCATCGTGATCATATTACATTTTTTATTTTGGGACTATGACGGGTTTTTTGTTTTCTTAGTAACCCAATTGAGTTGATTCAGGATTCGCCTGGTTAAACGGTCAATATTACTTTAGCAATAATTTTGAACAATGTAAAAAAGATCTCTGGCATAAAAAATGATACATTCCTTCTTGTGCAATAAAAGTGTCACTGGAATAATCATGTGAACTGAATGAATGGTTATGATAGTGAATATCATAGAAAAATAATGCCATTGATCAGAAACTGAAATAGCAGAATCCCAGCTGGGTCAATCATGTGCTAATCATCACCGATGACGTCTATAGGAAGGGCCCAGGGCCAAACATTCCAGTCTACATGCTCCTTTGCTTCTTTTTTAGGCCAACCACAGAAAGGCTGTGAAGTGGAAAGGCGGACAAACAAACTCGAAATAGATGAAAGAGTGTGGGAAAGGCATTGAGGCAAATTACATTCTGTGCTCTGCTTTGGAAATTGTTTGGGGAAAAATGCTTTGTTTTGCTCCATCAGCTGCTCAGTGAAGTTATCAGGGATTTTCTGTGTATTTGTCCGCATTTTTTCTCCATTAGTAGCAGAGCTGCCAACTGTTTTGTTACTGACTTAAGTCACTGAACGTCAGCTCCAGATAGTTAAAAAAAAATACAGTGGCTAACATTAGCACCGACACAGCGGCATATACTTTCGGGCCAAGTTGCTGGCCATTCGGCCTACACAGTTCATATGCATGCTATTGTTGTGCGCTGCCCCAGCTCCCTTCGAGCTACGGCTAGCTAGCTGATGTGGCTAAACAGGATACAGAGCCGCAAGTTCACTTTGCGTCTGGTGTCAACACAAGTCACTAAGCATCGCCTCCATGACAGTGAATAAGCTACAATTGTGATTTGTATCGTTATCACAAAACAAGGATGGGAAGAAAATGGGAGAAGCCATGCTAATTGCTAAGATATGACAGACGTAGACGTGAAGCGTCAAAATAAGTGATTAGGTAACTTGTCACGTAGGTCTGGCTGGAACCGCGTAATAGTGGAGTGTGACCAACTTTGAACAGCTGAAATCTCTGATCCAAAAGCTTTCAAAATCAATTTCTAGCTCGAGCTTCAACATAAAACAAAAGCACATGATGGATGCCTCAAGCCCATTTGAAAACGGATTGGTATAGAGATGACAATAACAATTACTTTTATCTTTTGATCTCTCCCTCCTCATCCATCTTGTGTTCATCGATAGGGCCCTGGCTTTGAAAATGTAGAGATGATGGGCTGAAAGTTGTAAAACATCAAGAAACGTGCCGAGTGATTTGACTTTTTGCTACCTTAAACATCGTTCACCTCAGATACTTTTCAATGCTATGTGGAATACAATCCAAAATCAATCAGTAAAATGATATTTAAGCGAATGAGCCTGACAAAAGAGCAAGACCACATCTGGCGACACTAGTGAGGGCTTCAAGAGGCCACTAGCTGCTTTAGCGTCATTAGCTCTTGTTAACATGACACTTGAGTGGAAGCCTCTTAAACCCGTTGAGTGGCACGGTTCCAAGACACATTAAATACCCTGCTGTGTCGCTCTGCAAGCACCCAAAGAGACTATTCCATTTTGTTTATATGCTTTGGTACACCAAATGGTCTTTGCTGTGTGACTGTGAGGCAATGGCCTGGTGGTGTGCTGTAACTAACCCGATTGTGATGGAGCGACAAGTCATCATGCTGTGACTAATGGGCAATGAATGACGCCTCTTCGTGTGACCATGTGTTGTTTTTTCACCAAGCTTTTGCATATATTTTTTTTAATCTTTCGAAGCCTTCTATAGTAAGAAAGCAACCATGCAGCGTATGTCTATTACAGCCTTGCTTTGTTGCCCTTACAGCTAGTGTCCAATCTTTGCTTGTGTTTGTTTTGCTCTGCATCCTCTCGTCTATCTGTCGCTCCCCTCTAATGCATCGTTCTGTTCAACTAACATTTTCAATAAATATCTATCATAATACAAATACAGTAATTTCTGGATATATAAGCCGCTTCTTTTTTCACTTGCATTCGACACTGTGGCTAATACAAAGGTGTGGCTTATTCATCAGATCACAATGGTGGCGCACTATAAAGGAGGCGCAAGAGCGTCAGGCAGAGCAAAACAAATCAAGTGAGCCCAAATACAATAGGAGAGACAGAACGAGAGCGAGACAATTTGCTCCCTCATTATGGAAAAGAAAGTAGCGGGAACCTGGTGTGTTAACATTAAGTCGGTGCGGCTTATTTTTGTAACAAACTTGAGTATTCCCTAAATTTAGCTAGCGCGGCTTATAAACGGGTGCGCCTTATAGTCCAGAAATTACTGTAACCACAATGGCAGTATACGAAACGCCACTGATGCAAAAAAACAAAAACACAAATCCGTTCCGGCATAAAATGTATACAGATCTCCGTTTTGCATGAATTACGGTTGGGTTGGCATGAACGCTCCATACAGAAACGAGATGTGCAAAATCCAGTGAACACACGCTTTGCAGCCTTCATACTCAGTGGCTTGCCTCCATTGTGGTCAATATTCTCCCAGACTATAGGAGGCATATGAACAACACCTCTCCACATTCGAAGTAGAAAGCAATTTTATATATACAGTATACCATGGTGATTTTGCACTTTAAATAAACTGATTGATTGATTGATTGGTTGATTGAATTCCAAGATTTACTGTTTAACCCTATAAAGCCAAATGTATCATATTAAACACAAGACATTTTGAGCCCTCTATTTCACGAGTAAAATATTTTTTTCCCATTCAAACCCTGACGTATATGATTTGACACATGCATTATAAATGTACAAATTTAAAACATTGTGACGAATGTATTAAATATGACACAAATCCAAAATCGTATATGGTATTTGATTTAAAAAAAATTATAAAAAAAAATTCAAAATGACTAATAAATCTATTTTCAACGAATCCGAATGTTCTCTTTTTTCTCATATAATTTCATGGTTCAGGCTTTATAGGCTTAAAACAAGCAGACAAACCTCACAGCATGACTTAACGCACCTTAGCATCCTCTAATGACAGGCTGCAACCACGGAGATTTACAAGCTTCTGGCTTCTGGTATACCACCAAGACCAAAACTGGTTTCAATCACATCTTCTGGCTGTTTTTAAGAAAGCATACAAGAGCATTTACCAGCAGGGGAGATTGTTATAATATATAGGACAGCCACGGCCAGTGCACTCCTTCAATGTTACGTTTGGCCTCTCTGCTGCCTGCTTGACCGAATTTCTTCTTCAATTTTGGAGAGTCTGTTTGCCTTACAAAACATAACCTTATTGAGGCTGTTGCTTCTTTTGGTTTGAGTGTTACAAAAAATCAAAAAAAAAACTGAAAGCACATCAATAATTAATTTGACCCGTTGTTGAAGAAGGTAAACAAAGACATATACTGACAGGGGAGATGGTTGTCGCCTTTTGAAGAACCTGACCGGTACTTGCCAGAAATCTTTGAAGCTCTTTTAATGTTACTGCTAGTCTCTTTGGAGCCTCTGAACCAGTTTTCTTCTCTCTATTTTTTCCTAAAATAACATACTGATTAAATCACATGCTGACAATTTTTCTAAAGATATTCAAAA
The DNA here is from genome assembly GCF_054856555.1 of Leptonotus elevatus. NCBI lineage: Eukaryota > Metazoa > Chordata > Actinopteri > Syngnathiformes > Syngnathidae > Leptonotus > Leptonotus elevatus. The sequence goes on from NC_141253.1 coordinate 10,097,140, forward strand.
AGTCTTGAAACCAAGCACATTTCGGCCAACTGAAAATCAGGCTGAAACCCGTTTTGACTTGCAGTCTATCTATCAGCTTCTGGCTACAACTGAGCATGTTTACCACCGAGACTGAAATTGGTATCGATCGACTCCTCTGGCTGTTGTCGAGAAAAGCAAACAAGGGCATTTAACAAAGGTTCCTTGAAGGCATACATACATCTGACGTGAAGATTAAACACCGTCCAGCTGGCATATTTGTGACTTGAATTTGTACAGGACAGTGAAAGTATGCAAATCAGCGCTGACGCATGGTAGGTGAGCGGCAGTGACATGCTGAAAACTCATCCGCCAGATGGCTCGGGAGGAGGCCCTCAACCAGGGAGCACTTTCATCAATCTGATTATGCTGCCTTTATTTTTAGCTCTTCCATGGCAGTTACCAGCGGCCATTCATTGGATTTTGCCCCATTAGCTTCTCATGCGGACTGGTAGCGGGGTCACAAACAAGGAGCTGGACGCTGGACTCCAGCCACCATTTTAGCCTGAAGTTCTGAAGTCTGTGAGATGCTGCTATAACTAACAATGTAAAAACACACATCTACTGTATCTTGGAAAGAACTTCTGGAAACAGTTTGGAAAGGAGCATTCGCATTCAGAACAAAACCCCCGAAGGTCACTGGGTGACCATTGCATCTGTTACATTAATCACAGGCCAATCAGAGTAACACGTAAAAGGAAACTATTAAAGCATCTGGTGTCTTTTTGAAACCGTCTGTTCTGATGAAACTGCTAAGCCAAAGTGATCCTTGTGGCTTACTTACAGATCTTGACAGTATCGTGATTTAGCATAGATTTACCTTTTGGCGGGGTTATACAAACAAATAATCAAAACAAAGCCCATCAAGTGTGTTGATTTTATTGACGAAACCTGCTCCGCCGGCATTCATTTTGGCTGTCGTCAAGAAAGCAAACAACGACATTTTACCGACAAGCGAGACCGTTGTCTCATGTAGGATTTATTTGTTAGAAATCTTTCCATTTAACACAGTGTTTGTTTTTATTTTTAAAGACTGGAGGATATTCAGAAAAACAGGAGGAAAAATTACCCAAACAAATCTAAGATTTTTTTTGCAGAATTTTTTTTTCCAGTTTTTCTGAGTAATTTTTCCTCCTGCTTTTCAGAATAATTTCCCCCCTGTGTTTCTGATATTTTTTTATGACAGAAAAAAATATGCAGTAAAACCAGTCTGCAGTCTCCATACGACTAAATCATAAGTGTTTGAGTTAAAAACAAACAAACAAACAAACAACAAACTACTGTATGTAGCATCCAAGAAGTACTGTGCAGTAGCTACATTATATGTGCATGCATGTGTGATTAACATTTATCAGCCCCTTTTGTGCTGTGACAGTCTTAAACTGGCTGGCTCTAAGTGATGGATTTCATAGAACATTAACACTGATCCCTGTCTGCTTTGCCAACGTCGCTAATTCATCATCTCGCTGTGATGTCATGAATGCTTTGCTTTCTGTTGTCTGTTTTAACACGTTTGCCCTCCACAAAAAAATCCTTTTGTTCTCATACAGTCACATTCTTCATGTGTATTTTGCCCACTGCTTGTTCCACTTAGTGAATATCCTCACAGATGAGACATTGAGGGTGATTGAAAAGGACAGGGAGCAACCAGGCAGGATGTGATGAATCCCATGTTGTCGGGGAACATGAAAATAAGCAACGGCATCGTGATTCTCTACTAAGCGGGGCAGTGAGCGTGGAGACATAACCCTGAAGTTGATCTCAAGAGGGCTTGCACAAATTGGAACAACAAAAATCGATGCTATTTATATCCCGACTTATGTCCAAAAATGTCGGGACTCAAATGTTTTTGCTAGAAGCGGCACACCAAGATGTCTGCATGTTCTTCTGTTTGACATTGTTCCCATCAAAGCCTGGAAGCCGTTTCCAATGGGATGCAAAGTGAAGCTAAATGGCACTTTTGGTGGCGTGGTAGAAGCAATTGGAGCCATAACATCATTAGAAGTTTCATAAAAAGACAATAAATGATTCATGATGCCAACCACAGGAGAATTTAAACTCTCGTGGATGAAAAGCTCTCAGACCACCAGTTCCACCGTCTTGACCGCTGATTGTCAAATATGTACTTTCATGCATTTTCCCAGCAGGGCTTTATTGATTTGTTGGTCCACATATCAAATTCTGTCTCAAGTGCGCCCCGGCCATGATCTAATTTCACTAATGCTTGCACATTTTGCCCGGCCAGAGCTTCTATCCAGGCTGCTGTGTCATAAAAACTGAGCCCAAATGGACATGCAATGGGATATGAATTGCCGTACCATATCACATTCGAAATGAGACATTTTCCAACCCCCCACAACCGTGGTGGACGTTCCACACTGCAATTTGTGCCAGAATTCTAAAGTAACTACTTCAGGAAAGAATCCTTAGAATTTTGGCACAAATTTCAGAATTCATAGCCGTTAGTCTGCATGCATTGAAGTCATTTGGATCAGTGACTTGCCATAGCCAGCGGATGTGGCTGCGGTGAATAAAGCTTTACAACTTACCCAATGAGATCAAACAAAACTTTTATATTACCAGAAAATAAAAAATAAAAAAACTATTCAGACCAAAATCTTATTTTCAAGGGTGATTTGGCTAAGAAGAAAACAAAACATTCAGCATTAACTTAAATGACCAAAAAAAGAAGAAGCTGTGATTAAAAAAATAAATCACTTTTTTTTTTTTTTTTTACATTCTTACAAACGTATAAAAAGATGTTAACCATGTTTCCCTGCTCCAACACACACATCAAATGACAAACTCACCAGCAAGCTCTGCGGAGGCCTCATAATAATCCTTATTATTAGATTTAGGTGTGTTGGAGGAGGGAGACAAGGAAAACAGGCTGGATAAGGGCTTTCGAGGACTGGAATTGAAGTCATATTTTGACAAAAAAAAAACAACTAAAGGAACAAATTAGGGATGCACGATAATATCGGTGGCCGATAATTATCGGCCAATTTTACGTCAAACAGATACACCAGATAATAAAGAAATCCGCCGATAATAATAGACATGCCACGTTGGTCCATCTCCTGTGGTTGTGGCTCAAGTTGTGCCCAACTCTTCAAACCCTGCCTTCGTCTATTTTAGTGTTGCATATTTGTGACGTCATAATGCACGAGAACTCGTGTTCACAGAAGATGCATCATGGCGACACGGCAGTCGCCAGTGTGGGCTTTCTTTACTGTGTCTACCCAAAATTACCGGTTGTCTTTGAAGCAGAAATATCAATAAACTTCATGGTGTTGTACACAATGTTTAAATGTATTTGTACATGTTAGACTTATAGGACTCGAACGTATTTTTGTATTCAAGTTAATTTTTCAAATAATTATCGGCTGACTTCGGTTATCGACATTGACACTTTCTAAATTATTGGTTTATCAGTACCGGTTGAAAATAGCATTATCGTGCATCCCTAAAACAAATCCTTAAGATGCATGGAGATGGAGAATACAAGAACACAACACTTTCTGAATTCAAGGTGAAGAGAGTCAGATCCGATGAAAAGGCTACTCTCCATCTTCATTTTGTCCACCAGTAAACCCTAAAACTACGGCTTGAATTTGAAATAAAATATGTCATATTTTATTTTTTAATAAAGAAGGGTTCGGTGAATGCTCATAGGAAACTGGTGGGGTTCAGTACCTCCACCAAGGTTAAGAACCCTAACCCAAACCCTACCAGTCCCAAACCTAACCCTACTAACCCTAATTCTATGTATCACACTAATCCTACTAACACTAACCCCTAAACCTAACCTAACCCGTTCAGTTCCAGCTAAACCTACTAAATCTACTAACCTTATTAACCCTAACACAAATCCATTTTATATAGAGCCACCTTTTATGTATTTGTTTGAATACAGTCAGATTTGACTTCATACCCAAATTTAACCACATGCCGTCTTAATCCTCCGCCCGTCTCGTTGCTCACCTCTCTCGTTCTCTCTGTCTCTCTTTGTCTCTCCACCCTCAGAAGTGCGACTGCCTGCTCAGCCTGGAAGCGTACTCGTCCGAGCAGAAGCATCGCGTGTGCCAGTGCCTCAAGGACAACATCGACAAGCAGCTCCAGCTTCAGAGGAGGGAGCCCGCCGTTCAACATTTTGACCAGGTACGGACACTCGTGGCCACGTCCAGTGAGTGTTCTCCCGACTCATTTCCGGCCTAAAACAGGATGCGGTTTAAAACATGAACATGTGTGTGCGCATAGATTTGCATGCACAGTCTCATTCACATGTTATCTCAATGAGCAATGTGTTCTTCTTCTTTCAAATCGACTTGCTTCCTGCCATTTTTTTTTCGGTATTTGGTGTTGACCCGGGCTGTGGTCATGATGTTTACGCTCTAGGTCCAAGGTCTTCAATAGGTGGACTGCAGCCCTGAACTGATCCCAGACACCTTTCTGTACAGACAGACCCACATCCATTATTAGATTGGACATTGCAGTCGAGTAGTTAATATATGCATGCAGAAAATATACCAACCAATCAAAAGCATTGTCATTCCTCAGCAAATCATATGCAAAGCAGCTTTGCGAGTGGAGCAATCGGGTGTGTGTGAGGCAGGTACAGTTGGTGGTGAGGAGAGAAGTCCATTTTAGGAATTAATGTTGTTTTAAAAGAAAACAGTGATGAAAAAAAATCGGTCCATAGGGACATATTGGGACAGTATTTGCTATCTGCTAGCTAATTTAACTGCATTGAATGATTATAGGTTCAATTTTCCACAGATTATTCATTTGTTCGTCCTTGTTCCTGAAATTAGCTTAAAAGAGCAAAGTTACACACACACACACACACACACACAGGTTTGTCTTACTATCTTAGTGGGGACATTCCATTGACATAATATATTTCCTAGCCCCTTACCCTAACTTTAACCATCACAACTGATTACATAACCTTACCCCTTACCCTAACCCCAACCAAAATCCAATTCAAACATAAACTCTAAAAGCGAGTCTTCACCCTCAAAAAGAGGTATTGACTTGTGGGGCCCATCAAAATGTCCCCACAAGGACAAGTCGGTCCCCACTGATAGTTAACCCCGGAATATGGGCCCCCTAATGTAGCAAAATCACATTTGTTCCGAGCAACAAAATGTGGACATCTTAACCATTGGCAATGGTTTTAAGTGGAACATCCCATCCAAAACATGGACTTGAGTTGGATGTTTTTTTTTACATACAAATCACAGTACATAAACAAATATCACATAATCAATGGAATCTATTTCATGTTTTTTTTGTAAACACTAGCCTTTAAACAGTTAAAATATCCAAAAATATAACTTGGGCACCCCCAAGTGCGAGGGCCCTCTTTCTTCTGAACAATGACAATTAGTCACCTTTTTGATGGCCGAAACTTGCTTGAAAGCGCATGTACAGTATCCAGCTGTAAATGTATTTTAGGGACTCCGAACATGACCCCTGAGAACTCCCTCTGTGAAGCCCTGTAGAAACTTTGGTAGCTATCATAACATTATGCATGAAAAAGTATCATATGAGAAAAAATATATAATATAAAACTATTAGGTACTGAATTACAGTGCACATGCTATGCCTCGACTTTGAAAGAACTGTCCAAAACAGGACCACTATAACTTTTAATCAAGGATTTTTGCTCTCGGTGGATGAAAAGCTACTTGTCATTTAATTCCTCCTTTGTACTACAAAGTACCTGTATTGTGCTTTGAGTTTCCAACTTTCCTTGAAGTCCCATTCAAAATTATCTTTGGCTAAATTAGCTAAAACTGCAATAGCTGATGGCGTCTTGCTCTGTACAAACAAGCTGTGACCTCTTCAAGGCAATTTTGGTTTTATAAAACATTTCATACACAAGGCAACTCAATGTGCTTCAGGCGTATTGTGTGTGCACAATCTGTTCCATTGTCTCAAAATTTAGTTTGGTTGACTTACTTGGTAAAATGCAGTACAATTTGGCTCCGTGATAATCTATTTGATTCCCAGTGTTTAACGCCTCCTTTCAGCACAAATTATTTTCATCAGCAGATACAATGGGGGCACTTAGCACAGAGGTGGTTGTCATTGTACATGACTCATTTCACGCTATTATCACATGAAAGAGAGGACCGTGCACTACTGGTGCGCTTCATCCCTAAACACTGTCATCTTATTCCCATGAGGCGCAAATAGCTTTGAACTCCGAGAACTTCACTGGGCAGCGCAATGTTTGTTGAGTTAGCTCTCACAGAAAGTTTTGGAGCTATCCCTGTTTTATTAAAACATATGAAATAATTAAAATTAACGTTATTATTTTTTAAATGCATACATTATTATTATTTATTTATTTATTTTACCATAACCAGTGGACTTAACCATTAATATTGGTGGTGACATTAGTCATAGTCATAGTCATAGTAGTAGTAGTAGTAGTGTTCATGCCCCCCCCCCCCCCCCCCCCCAAGAATAAGCTAATTTAGGTGCAACAAGCTGCAAACCACAAACGTAAACAGCGTGCAAAGTGCGTGCTTGGCAGCCGGGCAAACATGTTAAGCTGTGTAAATCGATCACATATCGACAGGTGGCCTATTGCTGCGTTTCCCGACTTTGATTGAGTTTCACATCTGACAGCACGTCAAAAAAATGTATAAATACTGAAATATTGATGATCTCCTCTCAATGTGCTCGACCGGTCCATTTTCTGAATCGCTTATCACATTGACTTCAACAGTGTGAAATGGAATCTGGGCCTTTTTAATTCAACACAAAGCTGACATACACTGGCCTATTGATACAATATTGACGCATGTAATTAGGAGACAATGTCCATTGATCTGCTTATTCAATTTTGATTAGCGTCACCTGAGTTTCCTATAGGGCCAAATACACATCCATTTGGATGCGGTAGCTCATACGGTAGACGACGTGCATCCTTCACACACTTTTAGCCATCTGCTATTCTGCTCCCCCATATTAGAAGCGTTTCACTCCTTTTAACTTTGTTTGTATCACACGTTGTTGGCCGAGCTCTTCGGTGTGAAAATAACATTCACAAAATGAAGCTTTCAGGAAAAAAAGACCATCAGTGTCTGCAAGCAACTGATACAAGCCACTATATGTGAATACTTAAAATAAATAAATTGTTAATCATTTGAAGCCTCCTGTTATGCTGCGGCTTGCAATTTGTAATGGAGTGTTACTATAATATTAAATTGTGTTATCAATTAGAGTTTTTTTTTTTTTTTTTTGTGAAGGTGTGCCTGCAAGCGAACAACAAATATTCAACAGCTTGTTAGTCATGGCTTCGGTGTGTGGTTGTTTTTCCTCGGGCAGGGCGAATAGAGATTTGCCCAGAAAAAAAAAAAAAATTCATTGATAATATTTATAACTATAGCCTGGACTCGTACTCCAAATCCATGTTCGCATATTTGTTTACTATTTAACCAACAACCCATTCGAATGGGTTACTTGATTGTTCTTTTGCCGGAAAACACGTCATAGGTCAAAAATTGGAAAATCCGTTCCGTTCCGTTCCGTCTTCAATTCCGCTTATCCGGGGTCGGGTCACGGGGGCAGCAGCTTTAGCAGGGAAGCCCAGACTTCCCTCTCCCTAGCCACTTCAGCCAGCTCCTCCGATGGGATCCCAAGGCGTTCCCAGGCCAGCCGTGAGACGTAGTCTCTCCAGCGTGTCCTGGGTCGTCCCCGGGGCCTCCTGCCGGTAGGACATGCCCGGAACACCTCCCCAGGGAGGCGCCCAGGAGGCATCCGAACCAGATGCCCCAGCCACCTCAACTGGTTCCTCTCAACGTGGAGGAGTAGCGGCTCGACGCTGAGTCCCTCCCGAATGACCGAGCTTCTCACCCTATCTCTAAGGGAGAGCCCGGCTACCCTGCGGAGGAAACTCATTTCGGCCGCTTGTATCCGGGATCTCGTTCTTTCGTCACGACCCACAGCTCGTGACCATAGGTGAGGACAGGAACGTAGATCGACCGGTAAATCGAGAGCTTTGCCTTTCGGCTCAGCTCCTTCTTCACCACAACGGACCGATACAGCGTCCGCATCACTGCAGACGCTGCACCGATCCGTCTGTCGATCTCCCGCTCTAACCTACCCTCACTCGTGAACAAGACCCCAAGATACTTGAACTCCTCCACTTGGGGCAGGACCTCATCCCCGACCCGCAGAGAGCACTCCACCCTTTTCCGACTGGTTGGAAAAATCCAATTTGATCATAATGGTAAATGGTGAAGTACAGAGTGTAGTTTTACACAGCTGTATCTACACCTGTTGTCCAAAGCGCTTTACCAACCCTCACTCATATAGGCCTACTTTTTTTTTTAAACAGTCTACCGCCTTCAGGATCCCTCCCCTTATAGATCCTCAATAGCAGAACTTTATTTGTGTCGTGTCTGTTGTACTACTTGCTAGCTAGCACTAAGCTAACCTAGGACGATTCATCTCTCCGATCCAGCGTCCGAGTTTGTGCTCGGAAGGTGTCACAGGCCAACAGCGAAATAACGTCATAGGACTTAATAGATTGCCTAGATGGGCTTTGTCGACTGATTGCTTAACAGTTCTCATCACCCGACTGTTTAATGTGTGAATCCTAACCCTAAGTAAGACGTTTTGTTGAATATTCCCATAAAAAAAATAATTAAAAATCGATTTGGTCGCATATCGAATCAATTCGAGAATTGCGCGCTGCAATATCGCGATATATTGCCGAATCAATTTTTTCTAACACCCCTATTTTTACACTTGTATGACAGTAACTCATGTTGAAATGAAGTTGTGTACCATAAACTATTAAAAAGACATTGGTACCTTTAGGCACACTATTAGCTATTGAGTCCTAAATTCTAATTGACCACTTTGCCCAGTAGAAAAAAAATGACACATTGAGGGAATATATGCCCAAAAAAAACACACGTTGATCAATCCCGACATATTCTAAACACAATACTCATAATACAAAGTGGATAAAAGAAAGATTTTTTTTTTTTTGCTACATCATATATATGACCCTCTGATGACTTAATAGAAAATGAAATGCCCCCCAATCCCCTCTCATGTCTTAGATATTCTTATGAGCAACCTACATTAAACCGTGATTTATCACATCTGGTTTATAGTCATAGTCATATGCCTGCTATCGTAAACCATCATTCACTTCCACTAGTCGCTCCTCCTTTTTCCCTGAAACATCTTATTCAATCTAAATATGTGCTGTCTCGAGGGCGCGGAACTGTTTGCTTAATCATATTGAACATCTCGACAAATGAGTTCACTTTTGATTGCTTTTTGTGCGTACTACCTCAGAGGCAAATAGTTTGATGTTCAGTCAACTTCAGCGCTGCATAATTACATGCTAAATCGGGGGGAGAAGGGCTCGGTTTCCGCTGCATTGGGTCATCCGGTGTGTGTTTTTCTTGCAAAATTCCACCTATGTAACCCTTATTTTGGTCACTGCATTGTGGTGTATTAGTGTCAGTCATCTACAAACAGTATGCATACTCTTATTGGCATTTAGGAAGGACTGACTAGACAAACTATACAAACTATGACCCGGGGCCATTAGCGGCCCATTGTGCTAGCAAATAGGGCAGATTGCAGTTGTTTGCGCTCTTTTAAAATTGTCTTCAGTACACGTTGCTCCTTTTTGGTTGTGAATGTATAGATGTGATTCTGCTGCTGCTCAGTACAGAGTGCATGCCCTCTATTTGGCTCTGCACCGCTATTCATTAGATAAAAACATAAATAATAATTAAAGCTCCAGAAACATCTGTTCTGCCCAATAAATACGTAATTTGCATGCCTCTTACTGTCTTTTGCCTCCCTGCTGCAGACTCGCGTTCCTGCTCATTGTCTCTAATTAGACATGGGTGAATTGCATTTGGCTTTCCCTGCAAGCTATTTTGGAGAATGCAAGGTTTAGATGTACTTTTTTACTGAGAAGCCGGTGCTGCCTAAAAAGAAAATGCTTGGATATTAATACTTTAATGCACATTTCTTTGTAGCTACAATAAGTCCCCGCGTGAATGAGTGCATGATGAGATGCGGTGACAAGATGTTCCATCTCGCTAGTAATGACTAAGTCTAGATTTATGAAATTATAATTGACTAGTGGTAAACAATGCAAGAAAGATTTTTGTGAGTATACACTCACAGAAATAGTGCAAGCCTAATTTTTTTTACACAACAAATTCCCATGTACTTTTTATTTTATTTCTTTTTTTTTTTAGATAATTTTAACACAAACCCACCATAAACTTATATGATACACATTCATCAGTTTAATAAAGCCTATGTATTTGAAATGCACAATTCTCCAGTTTATGTATTTAGTATTAATAAAGTATAATAACTTTTTTTTTTTTTTTCGTTTTTGGGATGGCTGCATTCACTTTCATCCCAAAAACATAAACATTTAAAAATGGGGGGAAAAAATTATGGACATAAGCGTTTTTCACATCGAAGTATATTTATCGTGTATAGGTAATATGATTATTATGCAAAAAATAAAAACAATATACTTTATGAATTTAAATAAATACTCTCATTATTATTAATTTGGAGTAATTATACTGTATTAATGCTAAATACATAAACCTGAGGATTATGCATTTCAAATAAATAGGCTTTATTAGACTAATGAATATGTATCATATAAGTTTTATTTGGTAGATTTGTTAAAATTATCCCCCCCAAAAAAAGGAAATGGGAATTTGTCATGTAAAAAAATTACATAAATCTTAAGTTAGGCTTGAAATATTCTTGTGAGTGTAGTTTTACTTAATTAAGATTATTTTACAGTGCTTATCTTGTTTTTCCTTTTTCAAAAAAAATATTTGCTATGGGTAAAAATAGTTTTGAAATCCACCAAAAATGGTCAACCGTTGTCCCAAAACATATTGAGTTTGACTTAATAATCTTATACATGACCAGTACAAAAAAAGACAAAAAAAAACAGCATTGCAGAACTTTTCATTTTCTCATTTTGCATTCAATCCATCAGAGTTGTTTATAATCTGGCATGGCCGCTTTTGTTTTATGGCGCTCATTAAGAAGACAAATGTCCAGGAAAGCAGTCCACTGGGTTTATTATAACTTTTCTCTCAACTCCACATTAATGTTTATGCAGTGCGAATACAGGATTAAATGAAAACTGCACAAGAACTAGGAAACAGATGCACAAATATTACGAAAAACAGTATACCGGTACAAAAATATAGACATAAACTACACACATATAAAAATAAATAACATTTTAGACAAATATATGATGAACACTGTACAGTAAAAAATAATTACAAATTACAAATTAACAAAATTAATCAAATATTAGCAAAATCTAACAACATTGGGACTAAAGTTCAAATATATTAAATAAAAAATACAAAATATATTAAATGAAAAAAAATTAATTTGGGGGGAAAAACACACAAATATTGGCGGAAAAAAAGTATACTGTCAAAAACGAAACAAAAAAGTAAGATAACTCAAACTCAAAACATTTTTACCACAAATGATCACCAATCATCAAATTGTGCTTGCAATTCAAAGGAAAACATCGTCCAAATAATGCCTCAGATCTTAAAAAACTCGTAAGTTGGGTCACTCATATCTCTAATCATAAATAATAATGAAATGACACATATAAAGTAAAAAAATTACAGATTTAAAGATAGTCATATACAGAGGATAATACAAACGTAGGCAAAACAAAATATTAGACACAAAATATTACAAGGAAAGAAAAACAACAAAAATACAATAACAATACAGTATTACTATCGCCTGGGCTGTCCTTCGCCGTGTTTCATCGTTAATAATTTGTCTTCTTCACTGTCTAAGTTGTGCCTTCTTCCTTTTCTTCTATCGATAAGCTAAATGATCAAAACGCATCTGAAATTTCATCGAGGTTTATCTGTAAACTTCTTTATTGACATGAGAGAGTAATGTAGCTTGTTGGCGAGAGCAAACTAAAAGTTAAGATAGCAAAAACATGTCAATGGTTACGTAAGCTGAAATCTTATTTGGTAATTGACAAATTTGTCCCTATCTCTCAATGTTTTGTCTCTCGTTCACCTCCTACTGCTCCGAGTACATGCAGTATCTCCTCAGACATCTTCTCCCTGCTCATTTGGCCCACTTAATCTCTCGTCCTGTTTAGCTTTTCCTAAATATGCTCACTCACACACACAGAAAGCCCATCACAGCGATGTTACGTTACCCAGCAGCCTGCAGTGGATTAATTCTCCCGACCGTCTTTAAACATTAATGGCCTCCCTTCGGTGGGCTGGCGTTTAGCTTTATTTTAGCTCGACTTTAACTATTCATAAGTGTGTTGTGTAACAGAGCGGAGCGGGTTCGGACGGGAGCCAAGCAGGCTCGACCCACAGAGGGCGTCGGCGAGCACGAGATCCGTCCACTTTCAATTGTAATTACATGCATTCTTCACCCTGGAAAAACATGAAGTCGTGCCAAGCATGCTGTTCAGCTGGAATAATTGAATTTGCGCTAGTTCAGTGGAACGGAACATTTACATATAAATATGTTGCATAAGAAGGTCAGCATTTCATGCGAGACTTCAGCAAATCTCGTGAGACTTCAGCTTCTTAGTTGGTATTTTTGTGACAGGAGGGTGTAGATGAAAAGAGTGATGTAACCATAGAACCATATGATGCTGTAGAAAAGCGTCACGCGCACTACTCCGAAAATGTTTGTGTCTAATATAAATAACTAATCAAATGAATTGATTTTTCAATTTGATTTCACAAAGCAGATGCTAAGCTAATTAGCATGCATCATACGACCGCGGCCCCACATAGAGGCAATGTTTTTAAAGTGACTCATTTACACGAAGCATTGCGCAACATCCCCGGCCTCGTTTCCAATCTGTTTGCCTTACTAAATACGGAAGACAACATGTCAGTTGCTGTCGTCCACATTTCAGCCTACAAGAACTTGACTTCCAACTTGAGAAAACACATTGCGGTTTTCTTGCGCTATTTCTATAGTGTAAACAAAGAACTTTTTTTTTGTTTGTTTCCTTTCTTGTGGCGGATTTGCCTTAATTAATGTATTTTGAAATAAAGATTTCATTTATTGTTGCTTAGTTCAAATGAAGTTGCACAAATCAATTTTAAATGTTTTAATCTCCAGTTCTTGAGTAGTTTTTTCTTTATATACCTATTAACTCTTAGTAAGTAATTGGAGGTCTATTCTTTATATTTGTCTTAATTATCTGTTGTTGTTTTGTTGTTGTTGTTTTTTTGTTTTTGGGGGGGGTATGTATCATAAGTACTAGTGGTATCAGTATTTGGCATCGGTGACTACTCAAGAGCGTAGCACTCGTTCTGGTATTGATCTGAAACAAAGTGGTATCGAACATCCCTCAGTTTAAAACTTTTTTGAGCATGTTAACAGATTTTAACTTACATTCTTAAATTGGACAACATTTTAGAAGGCTAGACTCACTTCCACCTTAAACCTGCCAGGCTTCTGTCAAGCATCATCACAGGAAGAGTAATTTTACTTGACTTATTTTTACACTTGTGTGACATTTAGAAGCTTCAAATGTTACTTAAAATATCTTTAGAGTTGACAGTGGTGCTATGGTGGCACTGGTTTGACCCTGGAACAAATTGTTTGTATTTGAAATAGGACTGTCAGACAATAAAGTTTTTTTAAACCGTAATTAATTGCATAATTTGCATATATAACTCGATGCTGAATTATAATGATTAATCACAAATTCATTGCACATTTTATATCTATTCTGTATCGATTCTAAATGTTCAATAAAATACTTTTTTTTTCAAGTTTTCAACACTCTTGTAAAATAACATGAAAGTGGACAAATATGTTTACCTAATACACATATGGTTGTATTTTTTTATTTCACTGATACAGTAATTGTAAAGTTATTCATAAAGTTGTTTGAAGTTAAAAATATATACTATGCAGGTTCAATTGAGTTTAAAACATTGAGTCATTGATTTCTATTGAGGTTTTTTTTCTTCTGCCCCTAGGTGGCATTAGTGTTTCATGTTGGATGTTGGTGACAGGAACACTACAGTTTTTGTTTCAAATTAAGAGCAAAATTAATTAGAACATTATTGACTAATTAACATTACAGTACAAAGTGCTGGAAGAAGAAAAGCAAGTTGATAATCTCCTCTTTTTTTTTCCTTTTTTATTTTGTTTAAATGTCATTGATTAATTGTGTGGAATCAGATGTCTTCTGTCCGACATGGTGTGCAACAAAGGCATGCACTGTGTAATCGACTATGTTTAAAATAGCCCGTATACAAGCACATGATGCGATTAGATAAGGTCTGAGGGGAGAGCTTGCGCCTCACCTTCGGGTTGGGGTCTCGCACACACACACACACACACACGCACGCGCGCACACACACTTTAATAACACGTGTGTGTCTCGTGGGCCCGTGTAACTTCCTGCTCTTTCGGTGGGGTTTGATTCACGGCTTTGATTTGTAACTTCTAAAAATAGCTCGCCGAGAGGGAGGCGGGGAGACAGAAGGAAAGGACACTTGGATGCTTTGCTCTCTCGCGCGCTCTCTTGGAGAGTTACTTTGAGCGTTTGATCTTTTAATAACCTTCACACTCGTTGTGTTTACAAGACATTTAAGCATCCCCGCTCACCTCAGCCTCATCTGTTCTTCTTTTATTCATTTCCTCTGCTCTGTCCTTCACTGAATCCCCCCCCCCCCCCCACTCCTCCACAACCCCCTCCCAACCTTCCTGGAGCTTTACCGCACTGTCTTGCTCTCTCACTATCGCTTGTGCGCACATTGGTACGATCCTGAGCCGGCGACGACCCAACGAGACAATAAGCGCGTCAGAAAAGGACAGCTCACAACAGGGACATTGGATTAGCTGCACATCAGTGTGTGTGTGTTTGCACGCCAGCCAGCTGTGCGTCCAGATGCCTGTGTCTAAGGTAATGTCTTACCTTCTGTACCAGTGAAACAATGACAATGTTATTCCAGTGGATGGGATTATAATGTGTGTCGAAGCTGTTTTGTTGTTTTTGTCCTTTTTTTTCTTTTTTTTTAAAGAGGGCATCAATTAGTGGAGGTTCATTTCCTTGGATTGTGTTGGAAGCATATGCAGGAAATATGGCAATTGGTAGTGTAGTGGTTCGCATAGCTGACTCTTTAATGTTCTTTGTAAAATAGCTTGGCGTAGACAAAACACACGTTTTGATTTATGTTGTCAATACAGGATTTATTCATGCAAATTCCTGGCCATAGATTATTGGAAGTGTAGTGGTTTACATAGCTGACTCTTGAGTATCCTTCTGTAGAGAAGTGGGTCGCAGAACAAGCTATACAATTTTATTTTGAGATTCAAAGATTCAGATGTGGATCCAGGATTTTACTTCCACTTTTCCTGCTTTAGGGTATTGGTGGCGTAGTGGTTCTCATCAATGACTTTCGAACTGTTCAGTTCAGTTGTATATTTTTCACATTTGTTGATATTAGTGTAGTGATCCACACAGTGGACTTTTTGATATCATTTGCAAAGTAGTGGGTCACAGATGGAACTATTTTTGCTATGGATCCAGGTTGTAGATGTATTTATTTTCACTTTTGTCGATATGGGCTTTTGGCAGTGTAGTAGTTCACATAAATACATGTATAATATAATCTGTGAAGTGGTATACTTGGGCCAAACTATTTTACTTGCACCAAATCCTGATAAAATATGGATGCTGGATTATTTATTTTTTTCACTGCTGTGAATACCGCTGACAATATGTTGCATAGTGGCCCACATAGCTGACAAATCTGTTGAAAGGAAGTAGGGCATGGAAGAAACTATCTAACTTTAATGTGATTCTTGATACGGGATCCATGATAAAAAAAAATAATAAAAAAAGGACTATTATTTGTGTATCAGCCAGTCTACATGGTAAGGGATGGGCAAATACAGATACCAGGTATCAGTATCGATCTGATACCCGGCTTTATTTCAAGGTGCCTGCACTCGTGATAGCGGATGATACTAATCCAGAAACTAGAAATTTAAAATGAGAAGAATAGAAAATTGCCATTAATTTCATGCAATGTTAAAGAAAATCACATATTATGATATATACGTAGGCCATTCTTAAGAAATGTTATGTATCAAAAGTGGTAGGGAACATCCCGAGTGAAGTAGCGGTGTATTGTTGGGCCTCTGCAAAGTTGTGTATACTGTATAAATTTCAGTTACAAATATTACATGTTAGTGGAAAGTGGTCAGTTTCAGTATATTGTCGTGAGTTGCCTGTAATGTAGTTCTGCTCCGATTCTCACGAGGGCGTGTTGCATCAACATAAAAAAAAAAAAAACATGACATATAAACATGATAAAGCTTGTGGTGTGACATCATGAAGATTATGTCTGGGCTGACAGCTTGCCTCACTCATCTTTTGAAGGTTGCAAATTCTTCCGATTTGGATCTCGTGCCCCGTCCCTAGTCACGACCTCAAAAGGGAGATGCCAAAAAGTTGGATTTTGCTGCCATTCACAACTTAATGCATACATTTGGCAAACCGGACTATATGGAAGTGTCGTGGAGCAGCGTTGAAAGCGCTTTGTTTACACTGGACCAGAATGGGTCCTTCATATCAAGAATATGGCGGCAACATATAACTCAGTGCAATTATAGTGTGCAAACAGATCTATATATAGTCGCTCAATACATATGTACCGTGACCCAGACGACAGGCAGAGGAATAAGGAGGCCTTTACGAGCTTGTACTGTAATGTGCTGTTACGCAATAAGTGATAATATACAAAATAATGACAAATTATGAAGAAAAAATATATATTTCTTGTGAGTAGTCATAACATTATGAAAAGAATATGCATCAAGGATTATTATTAAATATACATCAATTAACTCATTCTCTGCCATTGACGGTTATAGATGTAAAAAAATCATTTGAACTATTTCTATTAGTTTAGCATTTTTTCCACTTTTTTTTAAACAAAAGCATGAAAACCTTGATTTTTTAAAATTGTACATTTAGAACAGATATCAAATTTGTGAGTTAACTAGTGAAGTCATGCGATTAATTACGATTGCAAATTTTAATCACCTGACGTGATTATAAAAAAAGATGATTAAAAATTAGGGGCTTCAGGCGATTAAAATTTGTAATCTTAATTAATCGCATGACTTCACTAGTTAACTCACGATTAATCACAAATTTTATATCTGTTCTAAATGTACAATGATGGAATGTACCTAGAAAATTTCTTTATTGTACATTTAGAACAGATATAAAATTTGTACATAAATTATTAAAGCTTTGTAACAGGCTGACAATAGGTGCAAAAATCATGTACAGTACTCTTTACTATTTTCTTAAAACGCTGTTTTTTGGGACGAATTAGGTGAGTGTTCCAGTTGTTTGGGAACGAATAGGTTCATATAACTGCGGCAACGGAGAGTGCAGCTGGTGGTATGCGTGGTGAGCAGGGAGTGAAGATTGGGTGGGCTTTTGTCAATGGGTGTTTTACGGGTAAACGGGGACTAGTGAGTGAAGAGAGGGCCAATTAATCTGCTGCACCGGTGACATATCGTTGAGAGTTGAGAACGAAAATAATAATGATACTTTCAGAATTAAAGGCATCGTTTCCAAAGCTTCTACATAACTATGATGGCAATAATTACCAATGTTGTTAATATAAGGCTAATAAACGTCATAGCAATGATAGAGAAAAACCTCCAATGGATGTAATAATATGTGCTTAGCGATGCGTCCGCTGAGTTCATTATGGACCAGTTGGCATCCAAACATAAAAAAATCATCCACGCTTTCTCCTCTCGGAGCTCAACTGTCTCTTCTCGTTACCAAGACTCGGGAGTCCACCTTCTTCGCCTCGCGGGCACTCACTATCCCCTCCCTCTAATTCCTTGCCCCCCCCTCCCCATCCTCTTCTCTCCATCCTTCTCCTCTTCTGTGTTCGCTCTCTTGTCGGCCGAGCCCACACTGACACAATCGCAGCCGAGCCTCCGCCGACGCTCACTTTGACGGAGAAGGAAGTAGGCCACTTGAATGGGGACGTGCGGAGCGTTTTTCATGACCTTTTAGTGGACTGCAAAACTCAGGACGACTTCCACTCGCCAGGTAGGAAGGATGTCCTTTGAAAACATGACTTTTTCTTGTCTCAGCAAGAAGAAAAAGTGTTGTTTTGTCCCTGCCGGGCAGGGAGTGGTGTGCTCATATGACTGCATAGATGTGCAGGAAAGATAGGGAAAAAGCAATAAAGGCTTATTTCTCATTGGGAATCTTTAACGACAGGAGTTGTTTGCAGCATGTGTCATACACTCACTCCTCTGGTCTTCTTCTTTACTTTTTTTTTTTTTTTAGCATAACTAAACATTTCTTCCTCATTTCAGGATAAGCAGGATTTATAAACCTTCATAGCTGTTTACATCCCAGCTCAAGCCACAAGTAACGCTGGATCAGCCCATCCGGCACTGCCAGAGACAATGCAGACGTTAAAGCGAGAGCCATTAAAATCACTCTAAAACATGTTACAGGGTGATAAGAGACACGAGAGAGAGAAAGCAAATAGAGCGAGTGGAGGGGAAGAAGGGGAGGAAGCACACTTGGGTGTAATTGCCTTTTTGGTATCCTCACCAGGGGAATTATGGGGATTATTTTCTTATTTGAGGGAGGCACAGCTAACCCGCGAGGCGTGTGTTTGTTGTGTGTCATGTGGATAGACAACTAATGGACTGGAAAGACGAGCTTTACATGGGAGGTTTGCATCCGAGATGCGTCCTCCCCTCAAGCCCCCCCATCTTCCGCTTGTCCTTGATCGATAGGAGACACTGTCCGTCGTACACAGACACACATGCGCGGACTCACGCATGTACACGCGCAGCGTGATTTATCAGCTTCGCCTCACTCGCTTGAACAAATGAGCTGTTTGTTGCATGCTAACCTTAGAACAGCGGCGTGCTTCGGAGCCTTCTGTTGGTCCCTAT
This sequence comes from Leptonotus elevatus, assembly GCF_054856555.1. NCBI lineage: Eukaryota > Metazoa > Chordata > Actinopteri > Syngnathiformes > Syngnathidae > Leptonotus > Leptonotus elevatus. The sequence continues at coordinate 10,116,184 of NC_141253.1, forward strand.
TTTTCACATACGAAGAAAAATGTTCCTTCTTATTTTGGTCCGTTTTGTTGGTTTATTGTGCTTTACAAGTCAATTAATGCTTTTTTTTTTTTCAAATACAAATGCCGGAAAGTGCAACCTGCTGGCTTGGCAGATTTTATTTTGTTATAAAGTTGTAGCTCAGCGCCAAGAGATGGGTTGATAGTGTATTTAAAAAGTCTACACATCCCCAGTTCAAGTGCCAGGTTTTGGTGGTATAAAAAAATGCGACCATTTCAAAACTTTTTTCCACCATTAACATGACCTATAACCTGTACAACTCGCATACATTTTCTTTTTAAGAGGGTAATTCAAATAAACAACCAAAATAATGTGGCTGCACAAGTATGAACACCCTCTCATAATTTACTAATTTCAAACTCGTGTTAAACAGGAGTCAAAACACATCTGCCATCGTTGAAAGTGCGTCTGATTAACCTCAAATCAAGCTCAGATGTTCTAGTAGGCTTGTTCTTTTGTCTTTTAAATAGAAGGCGACCTGAAGATTTCACTGTTACCAAACACAAATCAAGGAGCAACTAACTGTTCATATATATACTGTATATATATATGTTTTCATTAAATGTATTTATTTTTTGCTGGTATCGGTACTTGCCTATCCCTACTCATGAACTTCTGTTAATTCCATACACTAATTCCCTTTGGACGTTTCAAGATCTAAATCAGATATCTGTTTTCTCCCTGAGACCCAAACCCTTGTAAAATATAGAACATGTTAATTAAAGATGATAGAAAATGTAAACGATGAACATTAATCAAAAGCTCATTTAGTCAAAAAGGTTATTTCACTACTTGACAACCAATTTAATGAATATCATGAAAATCTGTCACCCGGTAAAAACAGGCCTGAGAGCGTAAATTGTATGAAAGTAATATATGGTTGATGACATTTCAGTCATTTTCAGGCATGTCCAGTCAACATTGTTTGTCCTTATATGATCAATTATATAATTCTTAAAACATTATGACGGGAATGAAAAGCAAGAACAAAAGGCCTTAGAAGACCAGCCTGAGTTTGATGTCACACTGAAAATCAATGCAATTGAGTCAAAAGCCTACTTCATAGCAAGCACACAAACGCAAATTTACTGCACATGTGGCTCTTTCTCTCTAAGGAGCCCTTTTCCAGGCGCGCTCAGTGGTCACATTGTCCTCAGCCGCTTGGCGTCACACAGCAAAGCCAAGTTACGTCAATGCCATTCTCACAGTGAACCTTCAGTGTCTATCAATAACGCCTTTGCAACTTTGGACCACCAGCCCGTCACCACTATATATTACCCCTCCCCCCCCCCGAAACTTTTTTACGATGATGGATCGTCAAATCTCTGAATAACATATAATGCTTATGAAATACTCCCATGAACCACGAAGTCAGTCTTTAATAACGCTAGCATCTCCTCGTTTTCATTGATCCATCGACCCGTTCCCCACTTGCTCTCTCGCACCTTGCTTCCGTTGCCTGTCATATCCTCTCCTCTAAGCACGATCCAAATGGACGCCCGAGATGGATAAATGGCGGTGATTGCCTCAGCGCTCTTCCGTCCGTGAAAATCGAGGGGCAGAAGAGGCCGGTGCATCCCTGTGCATATAATAAGTCAATTCCGAGATGGATCCGCTATACGGATCCTCTATACATCCCCTCCATAGCGCGTTATCGCTATTACGCACAGCGGTAATGGCTCTCAAATCACCAGAGTGCAGATTGTTGTTGACATGCACTGAACAATCCACGTCAACACACCCAGTGGTATATTTATACAAGAACAAGCTACACGTCAATGTAATTGTACATGGCTTGTGATGATGAAATGTGCTTATTCATTTTTAATAATTGGAGCGATTTATTTCCATTGTTCATGTATAGCAACAATATCGCCCTCAAACGACTGTCCCACACAGTTTCCCATGCTAATTATTCCATTGCCACGCCCCACTCTCGGGTCCATCTGTGATCACTTGTCCTAGTATGCTTCCATTTGGGCACAACACAGTTGGTCTTTTGCTTAAAGATCCCACTTCAAAAACAACAGGATTCTTGAGGAGCAGAAACCTTGACTGGCTATCCTATGCAGAGACCCCATTCTGATTATTTTGTTTCTCACCTATCCCAAGGGTACTTCTAATGGGACACTTCACCTTTAGCCTCAAGCTGAGAGATCTCACTTTTACACCATTTGCCACAGAACTCTGAGGAATGGGAACCTCAGCCAACATCTGTTGGGTCGAATCTGTGCACTAACCATGACCCATACAGATCAGATGGCCCATATCTGCGGTCTCCAGTCCTTTCTGACACACTCACTTGAACACTGATGATTTCAAAGCTAGCCATCACATTTTTCACAGACAGTTAAAAAATAACAACCTGGTTCATAACCAGGTGGTTTTGAGTTGAAAAAGCTTTACGTACTGTAAGTGCTTCATTTGAATAATCGAAGTATCCAGTGTTTTAACTGGGACGGAACGCACTGGTACGGAACTCTGGCACTTCTAAGTTCAGGTGCTTCTCAACATGCAAAGAACGTACGGTCAGCATTCCTGTAAGATTGACGATACATATGTGTTGATCCCAAAAAGTTGTTCCGCCTTACGCCGCTCATCACATCACCGAGTACACGCTTACTACGTCATCTTGCCGAGACTCTATTACCCCTACAGCTCTGTGCTTTGCCACCACTTTTGACACCATTGGACAGAACTCCAAGGAGTCGAACCCTCAACACTGATTTAAAACCTCTTCCATTGGGTTGAAAAAAAATCTGTCAGGGTCTGTTGGGTCTCACCTGTCCCAAGGGTCCTTCCAACTGGGCAAGCCTTGGATCTACAAGTCCTCCAACACAATACGACATATTGATCGTTTTAATATTAAAAATACGACCAAATAGAACGTATTCCACGACAGGTCCCCCGCGTCACAAGACGAACAAGACGTAGGTACGTTCTGCGCATACTCCTTCTTGATGTCAATTCGTCATTTTTGGGGAATTTGTCGTCACATCTGGGAAGGGATGCTAATGGTTGGGGTTAGTATTAGGCTTTCAGTGAGGTTAGACATGTTGCGTCTTCACATGGGAGGTTAGGAAGAGGCTGAGGTTGTAGTATGGTTGGCATTACAAAACATGTAGTCAACACTAAGACCAGACGACCCGGGTTAGAGTTCCAGTAACTCCCGTTATGGTTCAGTTTACTATTTATTTTTATTTTTTTGCTATTAACATGGCCGATAGGGGTCGCTAAACTACAATACGTAATACTTTGTCGTAATTTGGCACATTTCAAAAGGACCTATGTGGGCGTATAAATTGGAGGACTGTCTCCTTGGATGGTCACATGGTTTGAGACCCCATTTCTGACACCTTTTGTCAGAACTAAATGAAGTAGCACTCTCAACCCCAATTTAAAATGTTGTCCATTTTGAAAGCCGTTGAGTGTCACCAGCGCCAAAGGTCTTTCCACCTGGGCATGCCATGAGTGTCTCAATTTTTGTCAGAACTCAAAAGTAGCACCTGCAACTCTGATTTGAACCCTTGTGTATTGGACTAACAATTCACCTTCTGACACCAAAACATTCTTTAAGGTTGCCTGCTCGTCCTGGATCGAAACCATATCTATTGGGTTAAAAAAAAAACTCTCCACTGACCACAAAGAAAAATCAGACTGCGTACAAAGGGCCACCATTCCAATCAGAGTGCCTCATTGCTCTCTGGAGTCAGTCGTTCCACCCATCCCACTTCTGATACCATTGATCTCTTTTCAACCATTAAAGACTCACTTTATCTTCCATACCTTGCATTGCAAGTCAGCCCACTGGAATATCTAGAGAGATATAACTCTGATCTTCCATGCCCCTGTTGCCCATCAAAAATGACTTAACATGCAGATTGTGTTGTTGGAATCAAATCTAAACATCCCGACAGCCAACTTGCTGTTGTGCAAGTCCAGCTGGGAGTTGTGGGGGTGGAAGGGGGAGTATGAGAGTGAGGGACTGCACGCAGGCAACCGTAACGGCTGAGAGGAAATGGAAGGAGAACGCATGTTTGGCAGTGGGCTGTATTTCTTACCGCTTTGCTAATTGAGTTGAGTCAGATTTATTGAGACTGCGTACAGATTTGACATGTGGCTACATTAAAGCATTAATGTTGCTGTAAGTAAAGTGAAAGGAAGAGGACCAGTGCCGATGCGCCCTTAATACTGTGCTTTACTCGAAAACAACCACAGGAAATTAAAGGCAACACTGGAGGTGCCTCGCTATGAATTGAGGGGAAAGAAGTGGGATGACAGAGTTCATAGGTGGGGATGTAACATTTGGAGGCGGCACAGTAGAGCGCAGCTGTTCCCCAAGGATAGGTCTCTCATTGTCATGGTAACTGGGACAAAGGTCACACGATTGTCCCTGAGTGACTGTCCATGACTGCGTGTGCGTGTGTGCCCCTATAGTTCTATTTTTATTGCAAGTGTTTGACCATCAGAAAATCATAAGGAATACTGCTTGGATATTGACAATATTCACTCATAAGGGAGCACTGGCCATATGTTAAGAATTTTGATAACAATGACAAAAATACCTATAGCCTATTTAGAAAGTTGTGCCCTCTTTTTACATGGCAAATCCTCAAAACTACTATCAAACTTTGACACCATTCTTGAAAATGAAGTTGCTGTCACCCGCCTGTCTAAAATATCTGCTTACGATTGTGGCTCATGTGGATGAATTCCCTTCTTGGAGTGCGTCGGCATGAGTTTAGGAATTCACCCAAAATGGCTGCTTCAAACCAAAGCTTCTGACTTGCTGTTAAATTTCGGGCACGGTTCCTAGCATCCCACGAAGATAAAAATGTCCACCAAATTTTGCGTCAATTGGTGAAACTGGTGACGGGAGACAAACTTTCCCGATGGGTCATGTTAAAAAAAAAATAATAATAGTTGAGAAATGATTTATTAGAAAAGATTAGAAATTCAAAAATTAAATCAAACTAGTCACAATCACGTTGACATTCAAAATCGGCATGTCTTCGACACACATGCTTACTAGGAGTAATCGTAAATAGCATTATGGTTAACCAGCGTTGGCAACAGAGCCTGAAAGTTTGGGAGCATTTCAGTAAAAATACTAAAGAAGGATATGAGGAAAAACCTGCGAGACAGAGCTTGCCTATAATAACAGCATGACGATGATATACGAGCATCTAAAAAGAAAGCTGATTTTCATTTGTGATGAAGAGGGCCAGTTGTCTCAGGAAGCTATTTGACCAGCTAGTTGCTAATGTTTTCATTAGCACACACAGGTTATGTTTGATATATTGTTATAACAACAATGACATGTTTGAATAGAAAATGTGGTTACGCTAATATCTTACTGTATAGCACTAGGTTATAGTTCTTTAGCCTTCAATTTAATTGACACCATCATTTATAAACATGTCAGCAATGATGGTACAAGCTATTTTAAAAGTGGAATGTATTATCATGTTATGCTAATTGTCTTTATTTTTAATTTGCACATATACCTTAAACACGTCACGCTTGAAGCTCGTGATGTTTTATGTGAGCAGCTGCTTGCTAGTGCAATAAGTTGAAATTTACATATGATCCGATTAGTCGACTAAATACAAAAATAATCAATGATTAGTCAATTAGGAAAATTGTTCGTGGCAGCCTTTATAGTGACGTTACTCTACCTGGGTCATTGCGGCCCGTGATGAGCGTCATCATTTCCTAAAGGACTCAGCCTGACCCGTGTTTCCAGATCGCTTTCCGAAGGTGCAACAGCGGATCATTACCCCGAGTGTTTGAGTTTGTAGGAAGACCTTCATCCTCTTAATAGTCCGTCAACATAAAAGTGCAACCCCTCTATGTTTTATAACCGTCTCATTGACCTCTTCCATGATGTCGTTGTTGAGTATGCCGTTCATCTACGGGCTCTCCAGCCAGTGGTTCACTTGTAATTAATCCCTGACAACTTGTACTGATTTAAAAAAAAGAAAAAGAAAAAAAGAAGCAGACATTAAGTGCTTTCTTAAGCGGGGTGCGCACACCGCATTTGAGCAACCCTCTACCCCCTGCCTTCTGATCAGTGTCAGCCAGACCCCAAAGCTAGCAGTTAGCCTAGCTTATTTAGTATTTTTTTCTTCTACAACTATTCATCTCTCTTATTCTTTGTTTTAGTGGCAAGTCGGATGTAAAACAATGAACATTTGATGAGAAGGAGTAACATCGATGGTGTTGAGTCCCAAACGTTCTGTCGCTCAGCCTGTGCTCGTTGGAAAGTCTTCTGCTTCGTAGTCCGCTAGCTTTGCAATGGTTAAACGCTTGTGTGTTTACTGACCCAAAACCATCAAGCATCGACAACAGGAACTGGAGGTCGTAAGTACGTTGATTGATAGATTCCACCAGTTTTGATGCTTTGTTTAGTTTGACGAAACGTTTATGAGCCAAAGCAGCAGCCATCTTATCTGTAAACTCCTGGTGACTGCCAATCAAAACATAACGAGCTGCTCTTGGATTTGTGGTTGGATGAGCGAGTCGGAGGGTTCAGAAAGGAGGACGTGAATGTGCCGCACTCCCTGCTGCCTGTTTGTTGGTTTAGCGGGCAACCATCTTGTTGTATTTTCGGCCGACAATAGCTTATTCGATTGTCTCAAGGAACTATGAACACGATTGACAATTTCAAGCTTACATCACAAGTCAAAATGGTGGTTTTACTCTGTGAAATTAAGTTTTCCACTCATTGAAAATCTTTGAACTTTGGATCCTTCCAATTGGATTTGTCAGGATTATTTTTGATTTTAAAATGTGATGAAATGTCATTTGGCTACTATCGCAATCTGTCTGATTTGTATGATAGTCAAAGGCAAAAGCAATACAATCCGCTGTTTGTTTTCACCATATATGGTGAAATGCTTCCTTTATACATTATATAAAGGGAGCATTTGCATTGCGTTGCATTGGGGAATTATCAAAAATGGAAATGTTCAAAATCGTCGACTTTATCAATACGTTCGAATGACTTTGTTATACGTTCGAATGACTTTATCAATACGCTCAAACAACTTTGCAGTATGTTTGAACCACTTAATCAGTACATTCAACCAACATGGCCCAGTCCAACTGTTTACTCCACATTAAGCACTTTCATGCTTCCATATTTTGCCATATTACAAAAAAATCGCAAACCGGCAAGTTTTTCCATAAAGGTTTCCGCACCAAATAGTCAGTGAAAAGGTAGTTTTGAAAATGAATGCCAAATGTGAACTGTCGATTTTAAAAAGGAAGCTTTCACACGGAGCTTGCGTGACTTGGTCTTATGTTTTATGTGAGTCCAGTGTTGAGAATGTGTGAGAGGGTACAAGTGTTTCTGACAGGTGGCTCCATTGTGTCTCCGGCCATGACTTCAACAGTCACAGCCTCTGTAGTGAGGATATGACAAAAGGTGAAGGTCGGTGAGGTGAGAGAGGAAAATGTAAATATCACATTGTTGACGGATCACTTCGTTGTATTGCTTACTGCAATGCGTGAGATCTCACACACACACAAATCTATTTTTGGAGAACATTTATGCTACGCATACAGTATGAAACGAAATTGGAGCTGGGGCTACATCATCGTGGTCATCATTTCAACTAAGAAAAAAAAAAAGCAGTGAATGTAATGGAACGATTGCCTTGCTTGAATTCCCCTGGAGGAACCTTTTGTTCTTTTTTTCCTGCGAGTGCACTTCATTGTTAATATACATCTCCATGCATCACTTGTAACATCACTATGTAGCCTTTAAGTGTGGTCACAAGGGGGGCTTTAAGTAGAGCGCTGAGGAGGAAGAAAGATCTGGATCACCTTAAAGCGAAACAGGAAGCTGGGGGGGAAAAAAAACATCTGCTTACGCTTCTCTTTTGCGAGTAACAATAAGAGACACGTCAGCAATGCATACAATCATCATTTGGCTTTTGTTATTCATTAAAATCATCACATTGCCTCCCAAGCAGACACACTCTCAGACTCATTAAGGCTTTTCTTTCCTTTAAACAAACCCGTTTGACTTCTACACAAGTGAGTCTTCACATTTCCGCTTGACAGCGCATGGCTTCCAACTCCAAACATTCCTTCCTACCTGTTAAATCACAGTCGCTGTCGGGCGAATAAGTGAACATTTTAGGGCATGATCGTGGCGATCGGGCGTTGTGTTATTTATGTGGTCTGCTGGCAGGACGCGGCATCGAATCAAATTGATTTACATGAGCTTGTATTAAAACAACCTGAGCTGACCGCAGTGCTGTGCAAACATTAGAGAGAACGGGGGTACGACTCGTAATAAATAAAGCGGTAATGTAAACTTATGAGGTCGAAACACTAAAAAGATTCAACGCCAAAAAGGGAAAACCTGCCAAAAACTATAAAGTAGCACTGGGAATGGTAGCATTTCTTTTAGTTATATCTAAATGTGAATGTATTGCATACAAAATGTTAAATAATCAAATTGCCTCTCAAGTTAACTATTTTATTATTGTTTTTTGTCGGGATGGGCGAGTACCAACACCATGTATCGGGTCAATATCCAGCCTTATTTCAAGGTATCGGTATTTATTCCAGGGTTATTATAGTTTTTGGATTTTCATTTTGGTTAGTTTTTATTTCATTTTGAGTTTTCTTTGGTTCTGTTAGTTTTTATTAGTTTTAGTTTTGTTTTAGTTTCAGTATTAGTTGTCTTTTTTTATGTGTATTACTTGTGCACAATATTTAATAAACACCATGGTTAAAACACATTTTTTACCTAGCGTTACATTTCGGCTGAGTTAAATGAAAAAGCAGGCGAGCCGAGCCGTTGGAGCCAAAAGTCAAGCAGGCAAATTTGGTTGCCTAGGAAAGACGTCCTCTGAAGGTGCTTTTCTATTGGCTCCTGCGAGATGACATCACTTTTGTGTGACACACTTTCAAACGTCTTTATTCCGGTTAATATAATAAGCAAAAGACTAAAACGAAGGACATTTTCACTATAATCATAGTTAGTTTTAATTAGTTTTGTAAACATAAAATATAGTTTTAGTTAGTTTTAGTTTTTATTTAAATGTTTTAATGATTTTTTTTTAAATATTTTTTTTCATAAATTTTTGTTAAACTTATAATAAATAGCCTTGGTATTCGCAACGGTGGAATTGATCTGTAAAGTGGCTATGTTATAAATTCTTAAAATATATTAAAAGCCTTTTAAAACATAGTTCTATTTACAGTATTTAATCAGTGCATACATGATAAAGGAAAAAATTAATCGTTTCAACACCAGCGTGTCGGAAACAGTAACTTGAGGCAAACTTATTGATGCCGCGTTAAACAGCCTGTGCAGTCTCATGAGAGGACATCCTTCTTTGCAATTAGAGCCGAGCGTCTTGTGACCGCGCTGCGTCATCAGGGGTCAGCCCGACCGGCACAATGAGCCCCTTCACGAGGCTCCCAGAAGACAGAATTGATTCGCTCGACTCAGCGCAAGACTTATTAATTCATACATCCACTCATGAGTCCAGTAAATAACAAGTGTATCTTAATGGATGCTGATGGAACTCATGGCCGTGTTTCCCTCTGTATTTGCCCCTGCTGACTTGCACAAATGTACAATTATGTTCTGTATTTGTATTTTGCAGGAGGGTTATATCACTTATTTGTCGTCTTTCATTCATGACCTTTCTCCTTTAAAATAATTGGTTATTTTGGTTATAACTACATTTACTTGGCATAAATTGTTGTGTTGTCGACATGATCGGAAGACAGGGCCGATCATGTGATATTATCATTATTATTATTATTATTGTCTAATTTAAAAATATTGCAGCTCTGCTTACCTTTTAGCCTTGACATGATAGTGGGTATGTCGTATCCATGGGAAATGGAGCTATTTCTGCATGATAATGTCTTCTGAAGATAGTGTTTAAATTGTGTACTGCAGCTATCTCCTGAAATTGCCTCTTGAGCGTCTTCCACACTAGCTAATTGTATCATTCAAACTCTGTGTACGGGGAGAATTTAAGTACGTAAATTAGTCCCCGCTCATAGTCACATTTTAAACACAAGGCAAATAACATAAAATTGACTTAGTTACGTGTAGTTGTTGTTGTTTTTTAAATTTTCCAAAAACAGCAAAACAAACACAAAATATCAAAAAAACCACCCCACCACAAAAACACTCAGCTATACAAAACTATATAACCAACCATATATATAATTAAACATACACAAATATGTATCCACTTACTAATATATATATATATATATATATATATATATATATATATATATATATATATATATATATATATATATATATATATATATATATATATACGGGTTTTTTTTTTTTTTTTTTTATTTATCAAGATGGATTTAGATGTTTAAATTCACGCTTGATGGGTCGGTAAGCACTCTAGAGCCCTAACTATTTGTTTACTATCCATGAAAAAGTAAAATTTTCATAATAAGTCCCCTTTAAAGCAGTCTTATTCCTGCATTTTGGTTTGCAAGCTATCACTCTCCCAACTAACTCACGCCACCCATCACTTTTCTTATGTACTGTATTTTAATGCTTTGAAAGCTATGCTGGCTTTGTAGGAGTTGCAGCTGCCTCCTGGACAATGGCCAACGTGCTGACAATTCACTTTTGATATTTTTTCTCAAATCACGTCAAATAATGTTTGAACATAAAATATATGGAAGCTTTGTGGTACTCATTTTAACGATCCCACATAAGAATTGAAGACCTCCCCAGCGTTACGATCATCTTCCACTGCTTTGGTCTGATCACCATGCACATTATGAGCAAGTGAGCAATAACGCCCTCACGTTAAAAGATAAAAATGCCTTGTTTGCCATCTCATTTCCTGGAACGATAATGAGCCGAGGTACTTAAAGTCACCATGTGGTGTCGTTGCATCAGCAGGTTTTTTTTTTTCTTCTTTCACAACAGCAGTGTTGAACATTAAATATTCATTTTTATTAGAAATTTATCATCTTGAAAGTCGTGTTCGACCATGTGGGTGCGAACCATTGTTGGCGCACTTTAAGATGCAACCGCTGACAGTTCTGTGGGCTGGGAGAGGTGAAAAGCGCTAGTAGTGAGTTTTGGAAGGATGGGTGGTGCGAGTGTGTGTGTGTGTGTGTTTGCAGGGTTTGGCTGAGGGTGTGTTGATTTACAGCTATACTCCAGCCATTCAAATATAGAGAAAAGATGGATGATGTCTGACTGACCATTTATTACTATCATAACTTTGCCAGAGGCTTGTCTTTTATTGATAAGTCTGCTTTTAACATAAATTATAATGTTCAGTGATAATGTGAGTCGTTAGCTTCCCCCCCCCCCCCCCTGGTATTGAATATTGTGTATGAATCATCCCTATAAAAAATAATAATAATGCAGCAAACATTTTAGAATCCACCCTGCTGCATCCCATGTTTCACTGATGAGGTGGTAGTGTAATTTTTTTTGATCATACTGAGAGCTGAAATATTTTTGAATAATTTAAGCACAAGCTAATGAAATGATGTCTGGTCCAATGCACTTTCTATATCTTTCACTAATATGTGAGTACAGTAATGGAGTACTTAATAAAACTAAAAGTAAATACAACTAAGTATTGATATTTGGTAACTGTAGAAGTAGTCCAGAAAGTGTTATTATTAGAAACAATTATGGTACCAATGTTCCATACATGCATTATTCATATTACAAAAATGAGCGGTACAAATCATACATAAGGCTGAATTTTGAGTACACACTTATAATCTGTTTATTTAATCAAACTTAATTAAGATTATTGACCTTGTGAAATGAAATACCATATCCATATTAATCTCATTTAAAGCCTCTAACAAATCCCTACCAAACAATGTCCGATTTTTATTTATGTATGTTTTACTTATTGAGAGTACACATGCATATAAGAGGCATTAGACATTTTTTTACACCACCTGAATTCCGAAATACCAGGATGAGTTTTTGTGAACCTGAAATATATTGTACTCTAAATTATGCAGACTGTCATTTAGATATCTACTATAATGTAATATATGTCAGGTTTCCTAATCAGTTTACCAACTGTAATTTGCATTATTAACTTTACCATTTGGGAAGCTAAAGTAGAATACCGTGTTATAAAAATGTGAGCTGGGGGCAGGATTTAATATGTTTTCTTCTTCCCACTCCTTTTATGAGCATTATATGTAGTGCTTTTTTTTTTTTTTGTGTGTACATGGCTTTTTTTTGGGCCAATATCACTTTTGGTTTATTATTGCTGCATTTGTATATTTGAATGGCTTATTGTATGTACATGAGATGTTTTGTTTCGTTCTGCTCAAAAACAAATAAATGAATGAATGAAAAAAAAAAACATGACACATAATATAGTGTTAAAAGTCTCCATATTAAAACAATTAAATTCATTGAAAAAGATGGCTTTTCCAAGGATTGAAAAGTGCTTAAATAATAATAATAATAATAAACACGATCTAAGACAGGGGACTTCTTTTTTTTTAACTAATTTCTGTTATAATCTATTTTAATATTCTAGAGTACTCACCTCTTGAGTATTCTCTGATACCAAGTAATAATACGACAAGTAATTTGGATACATAAAATACCCCCCAAAAAGCAATAGCCCAAAGTAGCATATTTCATTAAAATTGCATAATGTTAATGGCAAATTTCTGTTCTTCAAATTTCTAATTTATAGTTCCGCCATTGCGAGTACCGAAACCTTAAAATAAGGCCGGGTATTTGCCCAATGCTGATACCCAGAGTTCAAAGTAAACATGGTGAAGCTGCATTTAGCTGTTATGCTGCACACAAATGGAATAAGCTACCAACAAGTCAGCCCTGAGTGTAAATGCTTTTAAAAGTTTTAAAAGTTTGCTGTCGAATGTTTTACCATTGTTTAGTAAATGTTGTAACCTACTTTTGTTTTCTCTTTTTTGCTTCTGAATGTTGCTAACTAGCTTATAGGTGTTGTCTTTCCTTGTGTAAAGCACGTTGAGTTGCCTTGTGTATGAAATGCGCTATAGAAATGAACTTACCTTGCCTTGCCTAGTATCTTTACTCCCCCATCTTTCATAGTAATAGGTAGTAATAAGAAGTAGCAACACTTAAAACATCAGTTGTACAGGATTTTCACTCGTATAAGCAGCACTTCATCACCAAGTTGCATATTTGTGTATGTGGCACATGCATCAGATGCAAATAGTGATTTCTAATGTGCATGTTCTCCTCTTGTGTGTCTGTCCAGATGTTGGAGCCAAAGGTGGACGCGCCCTCTTGTGAGCTGGGCGGAGTCGGAGTGGACAGAGGGGGCGTGTGCCTCCACCTGCCGCCCCGCAGTTCTGAGGGGGAGGAGAGCAGTCTGTATCCGTCCAGCCCCTCTGAACCCATGACCCTGAGCAGCCCTCACCCCTCGGAGCCCCTCAGCCCTCTAAATGAGGTCTACCTGCCCCTCGGTAGGCTGGGCGGGTCGGAGGAGCGCCACAAGGTGCCGCCCACGCCTCCGCCTTCCACCGAGGGCGAGGATTGGAAGAGCTTGGACGGACACGAGATGGAGATCTGGCGAGAGGGCAGCCAAAGAGAGGGAGAGTATGAGGAAGAGGAGAGTGTGAGCAGGATGAGCGAGTTGGAGGAGTTAGCAGAGCAAGAGGAAGAGGAAGTTCACCTCCACCTGCTGGTTTCAAACGCAGACGAGGACAACGCTTCCGAGCCGCCAGACACAAACGCACCTCCGTCGTCCTCCTCGTCCTCATTCGTCATCCCCGAGCTGCGCCTGGACCGCTCCTTCAGCGCCGATGCCCTCTCCTCGCCCAACACAGACGAAGAAGAATACGACGAGGAGGAGGAGGAGGAGGAGGATGAAGACGATGAGGAGGACGACGATGACTCAGAGGAGGACGACAGCGACGACGCCTACTTGCAGCGCAGCGACAGCAAGCGGCGCTCCATGGTGGAGGCCGCCACCTGCGAGAAGCACGGCGGCGGGGGCCTCAGCGTGCAGAACTCGCTGCGCCGGCGCACCCACAGCGAAGGCAGCCTGCTGCAGGACCCGCGCACGCCCTGCTTCACCTCCGACAACGCCATCAACTGCTTGGAGACGGCCGGCGGGTGCCACAAGGGCGGCTGGACGCTGCCCTCGCCCAAGACCTTGAAGAAAGAGCTCACCAAGAACGGAGGCTCCATGCATCAGCTGTGCATGCTCTTCTCAGGGAGGAAGGTAAGCGCAAGCACCCTTAGGCTTGGAAGGGGGACGTCCCATGCCAAATCACCAAGTGGGTTTAACCAAACAGATTTCGATTTTAACTCATTCAATCCCAAAAACGTATAAATACGTTTTTTAAATACTTTCTCCTTCATTCCTAAAAACGTATTCATATACTTTTGTTTGTTTTTTGACTTAGCTTCTAACATGAAGAGGGGGCTTAAAGCAATGGTAGTTATTACAAAAACGGCCAGCAGGTGGCAGCAGTGTATAAGAGATCAACCAGGGCCATGTTGCAACAAGCTCTTTTCGACAGTGTTTTCACCAAGAATGTGAATATCAATGAAATTTAGCTATATTCTAATGCTAATTGCTGCAAAACAAATATGCTTTTTTCCCTAATAAAAGAAGAGACTCTAATCTTTATGTTGGTTCCACGTTTTTATAGCAATAGAACATATTATTCTGTGGGCCTTGCAAAATCAGTCAAAATCCAGTAAAACAGCCAGGAACGAAAGGGAGTTGCTTTAGTAAAAATGGCTGTGAGTTAATCAAAATGGTTAAAATCTTCATGGGGTTTTTTTTTTTGGGGGGGGGGGTGATTTGGCTTGAGCATGACTGCACACACTCATCCTTGTTTTCCTGTTGCTGTGGAGATGATTACAAGAGAAAAGTTGCAGAACGGATGTCACAAAATATATTTCAAACCCAAACGCTAAGAAAAGTTTTCCTCTTAACTGTAGTAGCCCAACCTCAGCTGTCGGAAGCCAGTGAACTTTTTGTCCACATGCTTTTATGTACATATCCTCTGTGTTAGGTCGTCAAACAATGAGCAGAATGAGTGATGATGAGACCAGACTTGCTAGGGAAAGTCCTCCCCAGTGATGAGTCATGGATCTTCGAGTACGACCCAAACACCAAGGGCCAAAGACTTCAGTGGAAAAGTCCGACATCGCCGAGACCAAAGAGAGCAAGACAGTCCAGGTTTTTGGACATCAACCGACACGTCAACAAAAGATCCAATGGCGCATGGTTCGTTCAATGCGCAAGAAGAGGCGAGAGCTGTCGCGCCTCGGCACAATGTCCCGAGCAGCATCTGACAGTTCCTGGCCGAGAAGATTATCACCGTGCTGGAGCAATCTGCCTTCTCACCCAATCTGGTTTTGGAGCATCCGGGAAGAATTCCAGGAGTGCGTTACAGCGTGACAGAGAAGGCTGGGGGAAGTCCAGGCGGATAACTTCAAAGGGAAAAACTTGTCGTTTGGATTTGAAATGTTAAAATCGTTTGTGACTCCGGTCCTGGAACTTTTCAGACAAATCTCACATTGACCTATACCCTAATCTAAAATGTATGTACACACATAACTAAACATACACGCATTCTTTTATTCGTTCAATAGTGGGGATGCGTATTGACAAAACACATTCCTGAGCCCTTCACATCTGAAGCATCAAACACTCGTGAATTTATCCTAATGTACGCACGAGCAAAATGAAACACAAACACACGTCCTTGTTTACCTATAGTTATGGAGAGGCCTCATTGACGAAACACATTCCTGAGCCTTTGGCATCTCGAGCGCTCAAGCAGTCAAGAGTTTAGTCACAAGTCTATGAACTTCCTGATACCTTTTCCATCTGACACGCTAAGCATCGTCATGACCGTCTAATCACTCTGAGTTTTACCTCTTAAATGCAGATAAGGCTGTGTGACAAGACACACACACACACATTCTGGTGCTGCTACAGTGGCAGGGATGCGTCATTAACATAATGCCTTCCTGAGCCTGTTGCAGCCAAGCGCATAGTCATGACCTCAACCTGACCTTAAATATAATCCAAATCTTCCTGGACCTGCACACAAAACATTGAGAAATATTCAACACACAGTTGCTACTTTATTAGGTACACCAGTAGAGCCTTGACGATATCCAGCACACAATGCTCAGTTTACACTGAACATATCCAATATGTAACCATTTTTCAATCTGTCAGTTGTACTTCATGTTGACTAAATTCTTTAAAAAGAGTGACATCAAGCGGCCACAGGGCGCAAGTGCATGTTGGGAAAGACCAAGTGGCACTGTTTGTTTCACTCTAGAACAAAAAGTCCCAAGACTAAAAAAATCATAATGCTTTCTTGTTTCTTTTATAGCCATCTAACAATTAAAAATATACTTTAATTCATAATTTTGGCTCAACTGAATATGGAAATCTAATTTAAAGTTACCAACGGTGCGTAATGAATTACTTACACATGTGTTGCCGCCATAGGAACGGGACTCCGTCGTAGACGAGTACTCCCTGTAGTCTGCGTTCAGTTCTCCTGGGGGCTCCTTGCTACAAATGCTGTGGTACAAGAGCAGTATCACTAGTTGTCCAGCAGAGGGCAGCATGCATCACATCATCTTTTTGTTTGGGATCTAAGATTTTTTTGGGCTTTTGTGTTTTGATTCTGATAGTATATTCTACAACATCCCCCGAGTTGTTGTTGAGAGCTCTTTATCTCTACATGATATGTTTTTTATTCAAACCTGTTACTCTTAAATGCCTGCATATGACAAGAAAGATAGCTCGTTATGTGGAGGGCACTCCATCACTTTCGGATTAGTCAAAGGCAGGGACTCCTCCTTATCTGGCCGCTCTTGCAGCTGGGCCGTCAGCACATTTGGCATCCTTAAATGGCATTGAGATTGTAAATATGCGAGTGTGGGCAAGCAGCAGCGGCGGCGGCGGTGCCTCCCGCGCGGCCCCAGACTATTGGTCCTGCCTTAGTCGAGGCCAACTGGACCACCCCCGTTGGCGTCACGGCCATCTCATTTGAGGAGTGCGTTTGCACTATTTAATGTCATCTGCCACCTTCACACACACACACAGTGACACAGAGTAATTGTGAAGTGTTTATACTTTTTTGCAGTTTGCCTGCATATGTATAGCCAAAAATGTACAATCACAACAATATGGCATGCATTTTTTTTGTTCATGTAGTATTTGTAGTAGTGGTAGTAGGTGTCACTTTTATAATGGAAACAAGGTGGTGATCAAAAAAGTGTAAAAACCAAATAATAATCAAATAAAATATCAAAGTAAAAACCCAATAATAATTAAAGAAATTATCAAAGCAATAGCAATTAAAGTGATAAAGTCATTGATTAAGAACAGAGTAAAGCCACTGTGGTCACAATTCAAGTGATATTAAAGTAATAAATAAATCAATTAAAATTTGAGTGTTATTAAAGTGATAATTCAAGTAATAAAAAAATAGCTAAATACTAAATAATGGCAGTAAAGTAATAGTAATTATTTTAGTATTATTATTATTTTTAAAATGATAAAATAATTAATCAAATAATAAAATGACTATCCAAGGGATATTAAAGAAATGATAAAGCGATGAATTAATAAGAAATATTTGCTATAGGAATAAAAGTGATTAAAGTAATTACATAATGAAAGTAAATACAGCAATACAATAATAAAAATTAAAGTCATAATAATTGTACTTACAGCAAAATCACAGTCATGAATTACACTATTCAAATAACAACAGTTAAAGTAATACTAAAGTAATTGTTAAGCTTATAGCTATGACTAAAGTGATAAAAATCCAAGTATTATCAAAGTAATAATTAAAGTAAAAAAGTAATAATAATCAAAAAATAATAACTTTTGTTTAGTTTTTTTGCAATGACCGGGTAGTTATTGCTACTGTACACGCAATAATGTGACATTTTAGTATGATTTTAAACAAAATAATGTAGTGTAATTAGTAGAACTTTTCTTTTTTAAACTGCATTTTTTTTAAACTATGAATAAAAAAATATTTATTATTTGCCCTAACAGTTTTTGAAATTGTAATTGAAATTTTTAAAACACAAAAGATTTTAAAAATATGTTGAGGCAGGACTCAAAAAGAGGGATTCGTTTGTACAGGATGTTGCACTTTCACACGTTTAAAAAATATAAAGAGCCATTTAGGTTAAACAAAAATAGATTGCTTAACCTCTATTATACTTTCCTAATAAATTATTGTGAGAACACGTTGCTATGAAAGTTTTCCTTTCCCAAATCCAGTACTGAACGTTAAAGTTCCAATGACTCACCCTTTTTGTAAATTGTGTACAATTAATAAATCAGACGAGGCCCCAAATTTGGCTTTGGTTTTGATTTATGTCCCACGGAACGAGTGCCATCTCTGTGCCTGTACCGTCTCTCTGCTCTCTTTGACAGCAGGAGTGGACAGAGAGCAGATCGAGAGGAATAGTGTCGCTCTGATTTCCACCGAAGATGCTGCATATCGTTTCGTTATAGTTTTGAATGCCTCCATGTTAATAAGACATTTTGTGGGATATTTGCAGCAACGTTTAATTCACATCACAACCCACCAATTCCACCCCCAAATTTACACACGCTTCCATTTGTCTCCCTGTTGATGAAGACGCTGCACTCACTGAGACCTTAGCGGAGACACGTCTTAGCACGGCCTGTAAACATTTTGTTTATGGGCTGTAAAATGTTTGTTTGAAATGCGTGTAAATACCGTCTGTCTCGGCAGACGTGCAATGGAAACAGTTACAGCGTCGTTCAGGGCGACTTACAGTCCCTTGCGTCGTTGTCAAGAGTCCACGCAAGTGGGCGGAACACAAGTGGGCATACTGTAAGTTACGTTTGTTAAGTTGCGTACTGCATGAGTATGACACAGGATGAGTGGAGTGCTGAGCAAATATACTGGAAGAATACTTCCTGCTTGTTTTGTAGCACTGCAGTTCATTTGGAGGGTGTCGACATTTCATCCCACCTTTTGCATTTTGTCCAAATATTGGAGTCAAAATACTAAGAAAGTCATGTCCTCAAATAGTGGCCAGAGAAAGTTACTGTATTTACGCAAATACAGACAGTAGTACACAGTGTTTATTTGAAAGTGGTGAGTACCTTGGTTAAATTAACATGGACAAACATTTGCAGTTTAATAATAGCATGCATTAATAATAACCTAATAATACACTTGTAATAACCTAGTAATAACATAATAACATAGTAATAAGAATAATAACCTTTTTTTCCCCACAACATTCCGTAGAGTCCCATTATTATATTATAGCTAAAGACCCTAACCCTAATCCTGACCCCCAACCCTGCCATGCCATGACCAATTACTAGAAACTAATCTGGAGCCCGTGGACAAAATTATCGGTAAACAAAGTGCCCTTTTTGGGTAAAGCACCGCAGCTAAGCTCTACAAAGACAAACGTGCTGTTGCGATTAATGTGCCACACGGTTTGTGCAAGTCACACTACTGCACGTGAGCGTAGCTGAAAATAGACTTCAACCATCAATTCATTGGACGTTTATGGAAACAGTGTTGAAATATCTGCTGATGATGAGTGTTAATGTTGTTTGGTCTAGATGGAAATAAAAAACAAAACAAGTCAGGGTGTCGTATTTGTCACTAACTGCACGTTCTGCAACAGTCGTTTAATCAATTGAATCACCAGAATCGCATGTTGTTTACTTAGAAGGCCTGCACGGGACAAAAGTTCAAATCAATGCGGGGCAGCACAAAATGACTAAATGCGTACGGGTAAATATTTACGGACAGGAACAAACTCTGCGGACATTCAACACAGTGTCCTGCGAGCTGGGTCTATTGGCAAAAACTGGAACAAACTCAATAAATGGCCAAGCTTTGCAGCTTGGCCATTTATGGTGTTTAACTTTACAGCTTGCAATAAATTAAATCACCGACTGTCTTTCCCAGTAAACATCTTAAGTGTGCTCTACCAGTTTTGGAACTTTTCCCTTTTCACTTTATGGCACTGGAAGATAAAACTGGACAAGTAATATTACTCACGTTGTTATTTTTCCTTTCATTTTGAATGGAACTGAAACTCTTTATTTTTTTTAAATACAAATTGCAACTGTTTTGAATTTCATTTTATTTGGAATTAAATTGATTTGAATGTGTATATATATAGATATATAGATATATGTATTTTTTTTACGTTAATAGACACCCCATATTTTAGAACAAAACACAACTTCCTGATGTCATTGAATTTTAGTATATCAGACTTAGGTTAAACAAAGCTCCCGTCAAAACTTACGTAAGAGCCTGATTGATGTGTTGCTGCTTACTACCCTGACGTTGTCTGACCGTCTTATTTTGGTAAAGCTTATGCAGCATCGGCCATAACGAAGACTTCTCCTTGATGATGTTTACCTTCTGCAGGAGACGATCCAGACGGCCTCGTGCTCATAGCTGCGTCATGTGCGTGTGTGGTTGTGTACAGCGCCGGTTGCCATGGCGTTAGCATGGGTCAATCTGTAGTCTGGTTGACAATAAAGCAGTTATAGTGTCATTAGACTGATAGACTGCAATGAAAGATGTCAAATGTTTTGTCACTGACTCAACCACTGCTGCCATTGCATCAAAGTGTACATTGTGTAATGACTATGAAGGTTCTAATTCGACCGTAAGTCTATCCTCTCGATGACTTTTCATCTGCGTCAAACAAACATGGAGATCATCGTGCTTGATTTATGAATCATTTTCATGCAGCTGCGTTGGACTCGCAATCAGTAGTATTCACGAGGTGGCAAGAGTCAAGGTGAAGAAACACATGATGTTCTCACAGGAAGTGGCTTGGGTCAAGAGAGCAATTAAGACGCAAAGGTACACAAGAGGGGATGTTATTCATCACCGTTTGACGTCTTAATAGGAGTTCTGCCCTGACTTCAATCTTGCAGGTTTCAGATAATTTAGCCAGATATCAAACATATATCAGAATTCTGTCGGAAAATTTGACATCGTAAGAATTTGTGGAAAATTGTCCCAAAATTTGGATTTTGTTGATTTGTTTTTTTTTTGGCTCATTAGGCTTTCGTGTCCTCCTTCGCTCCTCTCCAATCGGAGTCATAAAATCACGCCGCCTCTGGAATAGAACATTTTCCAATTCGAGGCACCTGGCTTCTGCCACACCGTGCCACCCAACAGCGCTCCATTCTGTGGTCCCCGCCCCCCACCACATACACAATGAATCGGTATGACGGCTGCTAAGTGCAGTGTGAAAAGGGTTGGGTTGCGTGTGATCTCGAGCCTTTGCCCGCGGATTTTGGGTGAGAGGCGGGTCACTAAACAAAGGGAACCATGGATAAATTAGGGTCTTCAGATAACCTACTACCCTAGAGAACATGTAAACAAGGCAAGTCAGAGCCCAGATCTGAACCCACATCCTCAGATTTTACTAGACTAGTAAATCTTACTCTAAACTGACACTAAGCACTCAGAAGTTCCGTGACCGCTACGTGTTGTTTACAACCAGTGGAAGTTTAACCTTTTAATGCGCAGGTGCATTAGTGGGGCATCTGTGGTTCACAACATTCCCCGTTTAATGCTTTACGTCTGATCCCGGCTCGTTTTTCCCAGAAGAGCGCCTTTTTTTTCCGAGATTTCAGCGTCTTGTTTGTGTTGAGTGTTTCCTCACAACATCCTTGAGCCATCATTTATGCCATTGATGACGCCACAACGCATGTATACTTGTTCTCTGCGCCTCCTATTTGTAATAACAGTCTATGTTTACTGAGTTTCTATTGGAGTTTTTGAAAATGGCAATTCTCATTTAGTAAGATTCAGAATCAATTTTAAATGTCCCAAAAAATTTTTAATTTAAATTATTCTTGCCCTTGTTTGTGTGTGCCTTTGTTGGGAGCGCTGTTCATGTTGTACCCGATTTGGCCACTTAGGGGCTGTGGTTTGGCGCGTTCTGATACACTGTCCATTTTGTAGCCACATTAGAGAGTAGAAGAAAAAAGTCAAGATCAAGTTATTCTAATAAAAAAGTTTTTTGCAGCGTAGGAAGCGCGTATGCTGGTGAGTAATGTTAAGATGCTACTCTTTATACATTTCTGAAACGTTTTGTATGAAAAGCCGTTGAGTGATAAAAGTTCCGCAACTAGCGCGCTAATTAGCATTATCGACTCAGACTGAAGTAGATCATGACGCTTCTTTACATCTATAAATTGATGTCAATCAAATCAATAGGAATCAAAAATGATTCTGAATCGAATCACAGACCCAAAAATTGGAATCGAATCAAATCAAATCATGAGACAGTCAAAGATCTCCTATCCCTAATAGAAAATGAACGGATGGTTGGTTGGATGTCAGGGTAGATGAAATGGCAGCATGATACCACCTAGCTGCTAATATATCTTAAAATTCCCGCAAAGGTCAGCGTAAGTCGTGAAAATCGCCTGTAATTGTTTACGGGATGGCGGGAGTCAGTTCCGAGACTGGGCTGGGTAACCTGATCACTTGTTTGAAGATCTCGGAGAAGTGACGCACAAGTGTTTTACATCCTGTGACACGCAGGAAGCAGCCATCTCCTCAGCAGGTCTGAATAACAGGAGATGCACACACACACACACACACACACACACATGCATACTGTAGTCAAATTTGTAGACAATGCGCTTTTTGTCGACAAATATATTCGTTATGTGACTTGACAATGAGTATCTTGTCTGTGGGTCACCAGGTTTTTTCTCAGATATTATGGTTTTGCCCCAAATGTGTGTGTGGGTTTATTTTTCCCTTTATTTGGAATAGTTGCACTAATGTTTCCTGTGGCAAAGACAATGAAAGGGGATTATTCAATCAAACACAACGGGAGTGCTCAATCGAGCCTGAAAACATTTGAGCCTGAAAACATTTGAGGTGGAGGTCGGGTCTTTCGCTTGATGCTTCCTCTCGTGTGTCTCCTTGTTTACATAATGAGTTTTATTTTGTATTTTCTAAGACGTAAAAAGGCCTCACAGCGAGGACTTTTCCTTACCTCGAGCCAAGATCCACCAGGAAGATCTTATCGAGGCCGCTACAATTATCCAAACACGCCAGCTGCGCTCATTTGTTTGTTTAGATTTGCGATCCGTGTACCCCTTACGCAACAGGCATGCTATAACGTTACAAATCCTCAGAGCGTATGAGCAAAATAATATTTTTGCAGTTCCAAGAGTCGCGGTTTTTTTTAAATACATTTTTTTCCCAGCAGGTTCTGTCGACCGCACTTGTAGACTAAAATAGTCCGACTAATAACCCACAAAATAATAAACATCTTAAGTAAACGTAAGGTTTTGTTTTTTCGAGTGAACATGGCAGGATTCCCCACTTTTCCCAACATTCCACGAATGGTTGCATACAACTACTATTTACAATTACATGCTAATTATAAAATGCTAATTATGTGAAAATTGTGTCCACTGTCAATAAATCTTATATTCAATTTTTTTCTTTAAAAATGCAGTTTGTGACGAAAGTTTTGAAAACAATATGCTAGAACAGTCTTTGTTGATAAATATACATTCTATTTGGTGATTTTTACATTATTTCCAAAATTTTACTTAAGTAAACATCTGTTACTAGCTCTGAAGAAAAAAGTAGAAGCCAAAAGTAGAAGCTGTAGAAAAATGTGATTAATCACGATTAATTCCGGAAAATTGTGCCATTAATTAGTCTTATTGTTCGAAAAGCACTAATATATATATATATATATATATATATATATATATATATATATATATATATATATATATATATATATATATATATATATATATATATATATATATTATGCAGTACCTTGTGTTGGTCTAGGGTGTGACGCCACATAATGTCACAATTCTGACATATACAGACAAAGAAGATTTGTTTGTATCCGTTGGCGCCAACATTTTTTATTTTTTTTGTCAAGCGGAAGAATGAATGAGGCGGAAGGAAGAGGAGGTGTGATGACGTGTCAGAAGGCAAGATAGATAGTCATTCCTTCACGTCTCGACTCTTTTGGCTTGTTCTGGCTTGACTGGGTCAAGATTGTTTCCCTGAGCGCCTTGGCTTTGTTGTTGCTGGCAGCAACAAAAGAATGTCAAGTTTAGATATGATTTGGGCCAGTTTTGTTAGGCAAACCTCATTGACCTTCATCTTAACTTTTGCCCCACATTGTTCAGTCCACTGGCTCGAAGGTTTGTGAGCGAGATTTGTCTGCAAATTGTGCAACAAAGATTGAAAGACGGGAAAATGCCAGCTTCGACGGCCAGTGCGAAATGAAAGAGGCTTAGCTTATCGCCGAAGCACTGCAAGGCTATGCTATCACCTTCATGCAAAACATGCAGCAACGCCAGATCTCACCTTCAACAGTTTTGGCCATTTTAGGATTTCCACTCTTCTGCAATGTACTTGAAAGTTTGAAAACAAATATTTTCAAGATGTATTAAGTGCTTGACTTGACAAAAAGGCCTCTAAAAGCTTAAATAATAGCCCACTTGGATAGAACCTTGTGATCATATTATCATATTTCCATAATTGTACTTAATGAAAAAAATGGCGCTAATGTGTTTGCGTAGCCTCAACCAAAAAAATGTGATCGAAGTCTCCATGTCAATATTGCTATGCCATTACAAAGACTAATTTATTGCACCGCTCATTTTAAGTCCACAATTGACAAAACGTGTTTGGTTTCACACGTGCACGCTGTGCGTTTGTCCACATAGTCGCATTTCGCACACTTTCACAAGCAGGTGTGCGTATGCATGCGTTCGAGCCGTTATCTGCAGCACGATTCCGCAACACCTAACGGCGTGTCAACATCTGCACCCAGCGCCATTGGGGGGGCCCTATAAGCCGCCGCGTGAGCTTTGGCAGGTTCTGGGTTTTGTGACGCTCTCGAAACGAGCATGTGAGCGGACTGTAAAAATCAGCACGTATGCACACAAACACACGGCAGCTATTTTTAGGAAAGTCTTACACTTTATAATCCTTTACTGGTTGTGCAATGGGTTTGTTTTGCATTGGGACCAGAGTGGGACATAAAAAAATGAAAAGAACATAAGTTAGCTCTTTTTTAAAATATTTATATATTTTGCATTTTAACATTTTCTCTTAGTTGGAATATGACAGTTTTTGTGTCAGTGTATTTATAGATATACAGTAAAACTTTGATGCAATGCTTTGCTGATAGCGTAAACATATGCCTGGCTACGTTATGTCAAATAATCTTTTTTTTATTTTCTTTAAAAGTAGTATGCTTTCAGTTGAAGTCATTTTTTTAATCAAAAATAAAAATGTTAAGACTTTCACCACTAAACTTCCAATTTAAACTTAATTAGTCAATTTTTGAAGTGGAACTGGTTGTGGCATTGCGGACATATTGCCAAACACCTCCCAGATAGTCTGCTGAACTTGCTTACTACTGAATATCTGTTGCTTATCAGAATCACACTGATAGCTAACGCTAATCTGTTGTAACACTGCAGCTTTGCTTAGCTTAAGGCTTTGACACAATAGTGCTTTTGGTTAGTAAATACGCTGAAGGGTTAATGATGGTGACCATTGATTTTCTTATTTCCATTATTGCCTATGACACCATGGTTTCGTAATTTGCACATGTCTGGTTGCCATCAGACGGTGATGAAAAGTAGTGGTTCCCTGGTGGAGGTCAGCCGGCTAACAATGCGGCAACATAGTAAGACACAATATTGCGTGTTTTTAGATATGAGAGCGAGAGAGAATGAGGTCATCACCTCTGACACATTCCTGTGTGCTTTCATCCCCGTTGGATCCCATCCATCTGGAACATAGCGCTACGGTGTCAAGAGAGCGTTGCGTCTTTACATGCAGGCAGCCAGTGAAACACGCGCTGGCCTGACTCGACACCCTCTCTTGTTCGGATCCCCATGCCTTTTTCTCCTGATGCCATGTTCGATAGAAGCTGTGTAGTTCATAAAAAGGATTTAGCTACTTCTTGTCCTGGGGTGGGAGGGGGGCTATGAAATACTGTATAAATGTGTGAGTCTGTCGGTTCAGGAAAGCGAGTTGAAGCCACAGAAGTGTTGCGCTGATTTCGAACTGCTGTAAAATATAATAAAGCAAAAACGAGATGTTTAAACGTTCATTTAGTAGGTGATGTTTACTGTCAAACTAAACATAAAACAAAGAGGATTATATTTAGTGTATTTAAAAAAAAAAACTAAAAAAAAAAACACATACGCCTACTATATAATTTACTTTAAAGTCTGTTACCTGGAGAATATGGGGATCGTATTGTTTTCGGGGTGGGAAGGAATTCTGAAGTTTTGCATTAGGGTGTCAAACTTTTCGAGCCTTTTCATGCACTTGTTTTTTCCTTCAAATTTCCTGCATTGATAGCACATAAGTTGACTTTGACCAAAAAGTAAAGCCGATGAAAATCAGTTGAGAAATGAGCGAATTTATTTTCAATGTGCATACATTGTCTTTCGATGGCAACATTGCCCCCGCCAACATGGCCGCCGCGTAGGCTCGTCTCTTAGCCAGGCTGCTTCAGCTAGTCTACTGTTTATATCTGTGCATTCACACTTATTGCGAAGTGGCTGCTACTTTTCTGTGGTTTGGTTTGGATTGGTTCGGCATTGAGCAGCTCTCATTTTATAAAGCACTTTAAAACAACCACTCTTTAAGATGGAACCCAGAGGCAACAGATACAATGAAAACAGCAGAGGCCCCAGAATTGAACCCTGTGGAACACCAAAACGTTCCGGTATACATTTGAATTCATATTGCACATATTCATCCGACCACTTTCGTTCTTTGCTCAACATAGTATGAAGGGATTCAAATAATAAAGAAATCACGCGACGTACTATCACAACAGTTACAAGTCGACTACTGAGCGCACCAAATTCCCAGCAGCCAGATAGGCCAAGCGATGTAGCGTGATCACCTGCAACCAATGATGGCCAAGCGGGGTGTGTCATCACGAATCATATGAGTCGGGTGTGTATCTTGACCTCCGCTGAACCCCTGAGACTGACTGATATTCTGGGGTTCAATTAAACTTAGGTTAAGAAACCACTGCTCTAAAGTTTCAATACAAATATTGTTTTTCACAATTTGCATAATACTCACGTTCCATCCATTGCTCCTCTATCTCAAAAATGTTGGGCAAGGTCCTTGGTACACAAACGTGCATTGACATATTTGAATTGTGTGCTTCCAATAATTTCAGTGCTCATGCACACCAGCGCACCACTTATGTGCTCGTACAGTGCTGAGCAGCAAGAGCCTTTCAAGCATAAGCTCTATTTTTGCAGTTTGAAAGCGTTTATTTTATTTTGACTTTGTAGGCAAGTTTAATTCATATATTAATTACCAGGCTTAACTTACTTTTGATTCGATTTATTTTAAACGGCTAATCGAAACTAAATGTAATAGTCATTTGTAGCAAACTAAAAATATGCAGCATCAATGCTTGTCCTTATTTTTAGACGGCTCGCTCAACATCCATTCTCACAGTCAACTGTGACTTGAGTCTGAAAATGTTTTTAGAGCTTCAGTCAACACCCACTCCCCAGGTTGTGCCGACATCTTGTCGGGCCATGCTTCCACTACTTACCGGTACCCATGGAATAAATTGTTTACGCTATTACGTTTGAACTGGATTTAAAACTTAGTTGTTTTGGGTATTGAATGTCACGATGTTTCAGAGCATGAAAATGTCATTATTTGATAACAAAAACAGCACTAATGTAAATGCACTTATATAACACTTACCAAGCTTAAAAAAAACATAAAACACTGCACACCATCCTATTGCTTCCCCATTTGTAAGCTTTTAAACTCACATAATCACTAATAAAGACAATTCATAATATGCTTCTCAATAAAAAAAGGATACAAAGTTTTTGCACCTTGCTGTTTTTCACAAGTGACAATTGCCAACTACTGGTCAGGCTTACATTTTACAAATCAGATGTTTTTGCAAGTCTGTGTGCACAGAGATTGTTGACTGAACTGAAGACTCACTTTTCTCACCTTTCAACAAGATGCCATGAGCAGTTGAAAATAAATATAAATTGAATAATAAATAATAATAATAATAATAATAATAATAATAATAATAATAAAAAATAATAATAAATAAAATGGTTAATAAAATAATAATAATATAAATAATAATAAATAAATAAATGGAATTTTGCTGAATTGTATTAATCAATAGTTTTCGTCCACAGTGGCTCTGCCCTATGCTTCGAGTCTTCGGTCTTTAAAAGGTTGTTGGTCTGACTGGACCATCAATGGGATTGTAGACTTAAAAGGCAGCAGTAAACATTTAGTGGCGAGTTTCCCCACTAATGGAGAATAACAGCTGTTGTCAGCCTGGAGTCAAGATACAGCCGTGAAGCACATATGGTCATGTATGTAGGAGGAGCTCCTATAAAGTCTCAACAGTGGTACAACCAATGTGAATGTGAACGGCTCAGGCTAAATGGTACCAATGGGTAAAAAAAAAAATGCTAATTGAGATAATCCTATTTTCTAATTCTACACTTAATTCCAATGTACATTTTCTACTAGTCACTTATTTTCATACACTTTGACTACAATTTTAACTTTTGTGCTGCTGAGAAACCTAAAGAGACCTAAAGGAAGGTATTTTTTGAGAAATCTCTAAATTAACATTTTTGACCACGCCATATGAACCGCTATACCACCTATAGCCAATCAGTCAAATGCTATGGAATTACAGTATTGTACAGTACAAACCAACTTTTCCAAAATGACCACATTGCGGGTCAGTCCTGTCATCTTCCATTGAACTCAAGTAACTCAAGATCTGAGCATGCATGGAGTCCGCTTCCAACAATAATGTTGGACTATTGCCGA
This sequence comes from Leptonotus elevatus, assembly GCF_054856555.1. Taxonomy (NCBI): domain Eukaryota; kingdom Metazoa; phylum Chordata; class Actinopteri; order Syngnathiformes; family Syngnathidae; genus Leptonotus; species Leptonotus elevatus. Next base: position 10,145,128 of record NC_141253.1, read on the forward strand.
AAATATACAAAGAGGGGGAGATTCCCGAAACATGGCACAAGAGAGGCACAATACACACACAATGTGTTCCACCAGCTGTGGCCAGGAGCTCACATTCAGGTTCCTGTAATATACAATGGCTCATTATGTCGAGCCCACCCCGCACTCGCACACAATGGGGCAGTTTCAGGCCATCAGATTAGCAGTGACTGACCCCTTCCCCACCCTGAAGCAACTTCCCCTTCCAAACCAATCGAAATGCATGCTAGGCGTTAAGTGTAACGTGAAACCAGGAGGAGTGGTGTGGGGCTGAGTGGGGGGGTTTCTTGGCACAACACTTCAAACCAGGAGGGGAGGGGTGCAGCAGAATCAACAGCCCACTCTCACACACAGATTGTCCCAGTCTCGATTTGCACTGTTTGCAAACACCAGATGCCACATGCAGACCGTACAGACACTTTTCCAACTGTGGGATATTCACTCGAGGATCATATCGATGGAATGATCATTTATTTCAACGTGTTACTGGTTCGAGCACACCGATCCGGTCTTTACCGGGGCCCTCTTTCTTCCTGTGCGGAGGTTCTCGGATGATGCAGTGTGTGCTCTCCTTCCTCTCCCCCCAGCTCAGCTCCGGATCCTCCTGCAGCTGTGAGGTCGGCCCCGACGGCACCAAAAAGAAAAAATCCAAGAACCTGTAAGTAATCCTGTAGCTTCTTGTTGTTGCATGTACGCTTCTGTCTTTTGCTGTCTTCTTATTTCATAGCTTGCAAGCATGTTATAACTCTGCACAGGCCTCCTAAAATTTGTTCAACACCTTTATAGATACCCATTTCATGCGAAAACATGAATTTGCCCATGCATTGTCAACAAAAAAACTTTTCTACTATTTGGTCAGGATCATAACCGGTTGCCAGCAATTGTGAATGGGACATTGTGTGAGAATTGTCAGATATGATTATCCCGATACTACCAATGAAATGGCCTATATCAACTAAATCCCAGATCAATACCTTGATCAAGATCTACGACCGAAAATGTTCATTCCACGCACCATCAAAAATTCAGCTATGTAAACCACTATACTACCAATGGCCCAAATCAACTAGAAAGTCATTGTTTGTTTTATTCCATGTGTCACAACTGCACAAAGATATTACAAAGTCGGATATGTGAACCACTACAGTACATACTAGCTGAAGTGAAAAATAAATCCTGCATCTATGCATCTTTCAGCATCTTAAATTGAATTGAATATTTTTTTAATGCTCTACCACCTTACAAATGATATTAGACAGACCTTTATGTGAACCACTATACTACCAATGGCTATCATCATTTTAAGTGAAAAAGAAATTCAGGATTCAGACTTAACGAGATCCAAACTGAAATTGAAAAGTTTCTTCAATGGCCCGTCCCTTCACAAATGTAATCACAGTGAGCCATGTGAACCACTACACTTCTCATAACACATTATGAACTGAAGTAAGAGAGAAAGTTGGAATCCATTTATCATGATTTGAAGATAAATTAAATAGTTTTTTCCACTTTACAACATTAGCAAGGTTTTGTACAATATGTTAACGGCCTACTCCATGGCAAAAAAAAAAGTCATTTGTTAACATGATTAATGCATTTTTTTGTGGCCTGAACTGAAACATTTGAAAACGCAAGATATGTGCTTTTGTGTATCGTGTTATGTCTGGGCATGCTCATGTATGTCACAGTGAACCGCATCACTGCAATCTTGACAAAATGGCATCGCCAACTAGTGGCCTGGCATGCATATTACAGTGTTTTCAGTTTGATTTAATTTAAATTTCTGTTTGCACAAGTGTTGAGTTTGGTCATTCTTCAGATAAACATATTTTCACTTTAGCTCAAAATAAAGTAACATGTTCAAGGAAGAGGGTGATCAAGGCTCCTCGTCATGGATTTAATTAAGTGGTAAATGATGTGCGAAGACTGTGTGTGTGTGTGTGTGTGTGTGTGTGTGTGTGTGTGTGTCGCCACATGTGTGCGTGTGCGTGCTTGTGCGTGTATGTGTGTGTTGACGCCTCAGTGATTCATCAGCTGTTGAATGAGCCTTTTCACACTCCACTTCATCAAGACCAAGGCACTTTTACACACAATAAAAGCTGCTCAGAGTGGCATCTTGTAGCTCCATGTGTTCTCCTTCTTATCCACAAGCCGTGTTTGGTTAACCAGGAAGATTAAGTGATTAAGATTCCACAACCCCCACCACCCCCCCCCCCCACCACCACCACCACCACCACTTTAAAGTTGTGGAAATAGTTCTTTTTTTGGGTTTGAGATTAACGCATTTTGTGATTTGAGTGCTTGGCAGTGATGACAGCAGGTATTTTGGTAGTTGTAATTAGCCTCATCGCTAATGTTAGCATTTATATGACAATACAGTGGTGTGTTGGAAATAAAATGGTCAAAACATTTGTTCATATTCAGTCATGGGGATTTCTTTGTGCACTTTCCCACAGTCTAAAACATGCATGTTGGGTTCATTGAAGACCCTAAATTGTCCATAGGTGTGCGTGAGATGAGTATGACCCTGCGATTGGTTGGCTACCAAAGTAAAGCGCTTTGTGTAAATTGAGCGCAATCAAATTTTGCCCTTGAGCACTAAATCTTGCCCGTCACGGTCCAATTTTTTGTACTGTTGCAAATTGGATTCTAGTTTTATGAGTCTGTAAATACATTCCTTATAAAAGTTGGCCGGTTTCTTGCACTGTTTCACCATGCTTGTTAATATTATTTAGAGAATTTGCGTCATTGAGCCCAACCGTCCCGTGTTATTCATTACATAATAAATGCCATCTCATTCTTGTTCAGTGCTTGTCTCCATCTGAATCTCAATCTTTATTCTTTACATGCTATTTTAAGCCATTTTCAGAGAAACCCAGGCCTGAAGTGAGCAATAAATGTTTGAATACATGTTACATCTATGCCACTAAACCCGAAGCCTGGAGGGAATGAAATCCTCCAGATGTGTGAAATAGAATCAGGAAGTGGTTGTCTGATTTGTTCATGGCTTTGAAAGGTCAATTAGGTGTGAGCACATTACATAGTGATGGTGATAATAACCTTAGACTCCCCGTGGGTGCATGTGTATGTCATCCATGGCTCATCCATTATTTCCAGTATAAAGCCTTCTACTGTGAAGGGCTTTGATCGTTCCCTAATCCAGAGTATTTTAAGACAAAGAAGAAGGATACAGCTGGTTGGGTGATGCTTGTGTTTGTTCTTCCCCTTGTGTTTCCCATTTAACAGCTTTTGTTGATGTGGTTAGCCTATCACGTGCCTCTCATTTGCTAATGAAGAGATATATAGCATTGATCTTGTTAATCTCATCATCGCTGGAGACAAAAGAGCACATGAAACGCATTCTATTTGTCTGTACAATGTGAACTGGATGTGGCAATCGACTAATTTGCAGCAACTGCCTACCAGGAAGCATAATCAATGCCTGACAATCATTTTTATGTTTATCGAAAGATGGACACCTCTAATGTATCATTTTTACACCATATTTAATTGTCAGTGCTTTTGTTGTAGCTTAGGTTCACAAGTGTTCTTTTTTCATTTATTTGTGTTGTTTGGGTGGGCGTGTATACCGATCAGTGTATTTGATTTTGATAGGGTAAATCCGATAGATGAGTTTTTGCATCAGAGGATTTTTACCCACATTCTGAAGAGGTCTGATTCCCATCTCAAAATATCCAATTTCATCCTTTTTTTCCCTGTGTATGCTGCCATGATTCATATCCCAATTGTGACACTCATCCGCAACAAATTACAGCTGTGTTACTTGATGCTTGCATGCCAAGGAAACAACCGTAGGACGACGCATGACATGTCAAACCATGCAGCAAGATGAACAAAAATTCTGACATGCCAGATTTTCTACGCTGTGGCCGTGAAGGCAACCGATCGTTAATTATATCACACAGCGTGGGCTATGACGCATCAAGACGACTACAAATTGGCCACAACAATAGAAGTTTGTCTGGCGACAAAAATGAGCTACATTTTTGCAGTCTGACCCTCGCATAAATCAAACGATCAACAATCCTAATTGTTTAACCTGTTCAATAATTTCAATCGCAAATTCTTAAGTGTGGTCAACACGGAGTTAAGGTAAGCCACGGACTCAGTGATTGTGACGTGAAACGGAATTTCCATAAAAATGCTCAGCACCGGTGCTACCCTTCCCCCAAATTGAATGAATAGAGTCTGTGTGGTTTAATTTGAGACATAACTCCTAGCAATATGGTAATATTTTGTAAAGGCCCGTCTGACCAGCTTCCTCTGCCTCATTTCCTGCACTTATTCATCGCATTGTTTTTGCAAACCGTCTCTTGCAGCTGTTTTCCTGAATCCATCCCCAATATGTCTGCCATAACCTAGCCCCAGATTACCCTCCTCACTCTTTTGTGTTGACTCAGGCCAGGTGTTGTTCTCCCCCAAGCAATGTGAGCCAAACATGCTCCATTTTAGTAGTAGTAAACTAAGTAAACCGAAAGTGCATCAGAGATGCCAAAGAAATAATAATGGGTGGAGTCGCTCACATAAAACCAATGTTGCTTTGGTCGCTTGTTTACAAGACTATTGTTTGCCTGAAAACACAAAATGACCTGGTTGTATCCGTTTTTAAAAGTGATGTTATTGACCCAATTCAATTGGGTTACTCAATTTCCCCCAAAAGTTTGGTCAAACGAATAACCCACAAAATAACCCAACAAATTGGGTTTCTTTGTGGGTTATTTTTTATTTGACCCAACATTTTGGATTACATAACTAAAAACGTTGGGTTGGTAATTTTTTTACCAAATTCAGTTGGGTTATTCAATTAATCCAAAAAGTTGGGTCAAATGACTAACCCACCAAACAAGCCAGAAAAAATAGGTTGCTTTGTGGATTTACTCCAAAAGTTGGGTTGGTCCATTTTTGACCCAATTTGGGTTATTTTTGACCAAACCGTCTTTAGAGTGTATAAGACAACATTTTGGCCTTTGTAGACATATCATAGACATGTTGTTATAATACCCAAGAACTGTAAAAACGATGTTTCAAATTGTGGAAAAAATTACATGTCTCGTAAGTGTTCAGTCTTATTGGCATATGTTGCTTGCTGTATGAATAAAATTACCCCGTAAACCAATAACCCTCCATACTAATTAGACTGTATTCAAGAGACAGTTATTTGCAAAGAGAATCTCTTAAGTAGGCTAAATAATTTAAGTGCAAATGATAACATCCATTTTTTGCACTTGCCGAACAGACTTCAAAAGTGGCAGTGATTTGTTTACAAAAAAAAAATCTAATGTGATGTCAGTGCACTGCATACAATGAGCAAAGCCATCCAGACTCCGTGGAAGGAATCTATCCACTCTAAACACTCTGAGGCGATTGGGTGGTGTGAGTGAGGGTCCGCCTCCTGCAGACCATGGGCGCTATAAAGGCTACTGCCGGAGTCTCCAGGGGGGTGAGAGGAATGTGATTACCAAATAAATATGCACCCATAAGGCACACGCTTATATGCCGTCATGCCAAACAAATCTGTGCCCATGTTTCACTCTATGGTCGATTTCTCTGAGAAGTGCCTGGAAAGGTAAGAATTAGGAATGTGTGTTTGTGTGTGTGTCTGAGCATCCTGTATGAATTCTAAGCTTGGCAAGAAGCTATGTGACCCCACCATGGATCTCATTTAAGCGTCTCAGCCAGGGTTAGGGAGAATTCCCCAGTGAGGCCTTCCCAGCTATTTTGTATAGGAAGCCGCTTTGACTTCTAACTGGAGACCTTTTTATTAATATCATCACACCAACCTGGATTTTAAGAATAGCCCAGGCGCATGGTCTGTGAGTGTGTGTGTGTTTCGAGGAGGCTCAGGAAATAGAGCTCCTCTTTTTAGATGTCAATCGAGGGAAAGGCGTGCAGCACGTGGCTGTGTTGGGTTATTTATGGATACAATTAAGGACAATTCCCCTTTTCACCATTCTTCTAGGAATATTGCAGTGACCTTCTTTCCGCCGTGATTAGATTTCCATTCCCACATTACACTTTCCGCAGTGCTTCTTGACTGCTTTTGGCAGAGGACTGCAAAGAACAGGACAAACAACGACCATTAAAGTGTCACTGACCCACGACACTGGTACAAACACAAGCATGGACATGATTTGAGCACAGTGTCACATTGTCAGCCTTCTGCAAATAAAGGATATGTTTACATGACAACTAGTAACAACTGGAAAGTTTTGGCTTTGGTGGTTTTGGAAAGTTTTATGTGCAGATGGCTTCATGCTGTAATACACATTCCAGGCCAGTAGTTGGTGCTGTGAACGACCCACATCTGGTTTTGTGGAGGAGAGTCAAGGTTGTCAATGGAGAAACTTTGCGTGTGATGTGTTTTTTTTAAATAATTTAACTACCGTAAAACAGCACTACAGTCTACTATTACGTTGGTACAGAAATGACAAAACGTAAAGGGGACTTTGGTGACCTAAAGTTGGCTTTAAAGATGGAGTTGGAAGTTTTGAAGTCGTTAACAATATTTAAATGTAGCCTGACTTCACTCCCTCCAGTTCTCGGCCCAAAGAAATGTCCCAAGTCAAGGCAGCTACACTGCTAACATGACTTGTTCATGATGGAGTATTGCCAGAAATTAAATGTTTCTGGTTTGATGTTGTATCTGTATATAGCCATCGGTGCCGCAAACAGCCGTTTTATATTCCTTGAAATGAAGTAGAGAGCTTTCCAATTTATTTATTTTATTTATTTTTTTACTTTTGTTGCTCACTGGAGTTAAATAACCAGCCAAGAAACTATAAGTCCCCTTTGCGAGGGTCTGCATGTGTCCCCGCGAGGCTCTGGGCAGTCATGCCTTGTGTGTCTACATCGCTGATTGGGTAGTTTTTGTCATGCCGTGATAAGTTAAGAAATACTGCTTAAACATTTTTTTGAATAAAAAGCATAAAATGGGGCTAGAGAGGGATACTTTTTCATGAGATCATTTAAATAGTATTCTAGACATTTTTGACATGGCAAAAAAAAGTTGTTTTGATCATTGCAAACTTTAACTTCAGTGTGAAATCGGTCACTTTGCATGACTTTTTAACACGTTTCTTCATTTTGTGTTAAGTATTGTCAAAACAGCCAAGGTAAAAGCAAAACATGCTTAATCTTGTTACTTAACTGGTGAGATCATGAGGACATGAGTGATCCATATATTTTTTGCGAATTTAGAGGCAAGTTTTCCCAAAAGTAGTTGTCTATCTCCAAATGAAATGACTTTAGATGATTCCACTCTATTTTGAGTACTGTTTCTTGGTGCAGTGCTATAAAAGGGAAAACAAACGCGTGGGCCATCTTTGTTGTTAATGCCTATACTGAACACTGCTATTATCTTCTATTTCTTAGCGTTTATACATAAACTACAACAATGTGGTTTTGAAAAACTTCCACTTTGAAAAACTTCCACTTTGAGATTGAAGGTGTTGTTGTCATATAAACAGATGGGCTGAAAGGATGGAAAGTTTTAATCTGGTTTTAGCTTAAAACAGTGTCGTGTAAACAAAGGCACTCCGGCATTTGTCATTTTAGACCTCACCTCAGTGCTACGCCGTCATCTACAGCATGCCGGCAGACTCTCCCAGGGTGTGCAGCCTACTTTGCACACTGCCATTAGCGCAACTAATGTGAGTCAAGCAAGTAGGGAATACAGAGGGCCCCAGCTGTCAGTTAATTGCGGAAGCCCGCTTAGACCCCAAACCCTGCAGCCCAGTGTCACGACGTGGACGGGCGTTAAGAAAATACGATCAGGGAGGCCATCGGGGGTTGAAATGTCAGGATGTGCTAATGTGATCATCGCAAACAGGTCATGTTCCAGCCGTAAAGCAGATTAAGCTAATTGCTGGGGTGTCGTTTGAAATCAGATGACGATGCGGCTATTTTTGACGACTCGGCTGGAGAGATGACGAAAAACTGAAATGCTTAAATGTGAGGTTATGTTAAAATGGGCACTTGGGGAACGGCCATTAGTGTACACACAGCCCACAGGTAATATTCAAGCAGAGGTAAACAAACATGGCGACATGGCAAAAACAAAAAAAAGTATTTTGGAGTTGACTACTTTATTTAGCATAGAAGTGACATGAAAATAACATCTTTTATTGACCGTAGAAAATTAAACGGGGAATTGAAGTCTATTAGCGTAATGACGGTGTCCACGCGTCGCAGTTTGACCATGTATACGGGACGAATTCTGTCCGCAGAAGCATAAAAAACGGTCTACCCCAAATCTTTCAGAAATCGGAATTTTCTGTATGAACGGCGCCAAGGAGTAAAGGCAGACTTTAATGTTACGCCTGCGAGGTGCAGACTTGCCAGAGAACAAGCTGCATAATGGTGGGCAATCAAACTGAAATTGTCCAATATCCGTTGACAGCCACACGATGGCAGGGCAAAGGCACACTCGCTTCGCTCAAAAGTCATTACATCGTCTTCACTTACTAAAAGGCACCGGCATTAAAACACTTCTCTTAAAATAAGAAATCCACTTTTGTTGGGTCATCAAAATATTTTCAATACAAAGTATAGTAATTCAGTGTAACCCCTCACCCAAAAACAGAGCCTGCCCTTGTGTTATGAGTTTAACAGCAAGAGGTTTTATTATTGGGGTAACAGTATATGCATCGGGCTAACACGTGAGAGTTGTTCATATCAGAGTGCCCCGTTGTTTCCACAAGAGAGAAAGAGCCCAATCCTGCATTTCACATCTGCTTTAAGGCTGATTCATGCAGCGCCATGTGAATCTTTTCAATCAGCCGATGAGTCATCGCTGGGTGTGCGTGCGTGCCTGTGTGTGCCACTGCATCAACATTGTGGTGTTTCTTCAGATTAGGAGAAATAGGAAGGGAATTTATTGTGAAATTGATTTCAAAGGAATGTTGGGCAATCTATTGATATTCCCTCAGAATTAACAATAACATTACGGTGATGTGAATCTAATGTACATGTATCACTAGTATATTAATACCATTAACCCGTGAGGCACATTAATAAATATGCTTATCTGACCATGACTACAATTGATGCTTTCCAGCGCCAAAACTCACTCATCGGTTGAGCTGATTCATCATTACATTTGAGGATACATGGCTCCAAATGACAAAAATGCTAACATTATAGTACCTTGTTGCTGTATCTCCTTATACAGAAGACCATTGTACGAATGTTAGTGTCTCTTCCCTGAGGTCATTCCCAACATACAGCATTTTGAGGAAACGAACATCTTGCGGTGTCTCAAGATGGCACGCCCGGTTTCTGTCATACTTACCGTTTCTCATTTGATTGTTTTCTTTTTATAGCCTAGAAGTATTTTTACTTCCTAGCATTTTCTTGAATTATGACTTAACTGCCTTAGCGTATGTTAGCGAGGGTAGGAACGAAATTCTGTTGGAAACGGAAGACCCACTGTATGTCATTGAAGTGCATTTATAAGACGGTCTTTGCAAAGTGATGTCGCCAACTACTGGTCTGGCATGCATGTTACATTGTTTTTTGCATTTCTCTATGAACGTTGATTGTTTTGCCGTCTGTATGTGACACTGAATCGGACAAGTACTTGGATAAACCTGAGAGGAGTCTTAAAATGATAGGACAATTAGAACATTTTATTCATACCGACAATTCTAACTGTAATTCTGATTTGACTACAGTGATAGGTTATATTGAAGTGGAACCCGTAATCTGTAACCTGCGCACAGGCCTGTTTCCTGCTCTGGTCTGAATTGATATCCCCTACACACTAATGATGCAAGATGCTATCAAACCTAATTGCCATTCAGACACACAAAAAATGTGGACGTACATTTCTGAATGCCAAGCTATTTATTTGTGGAAGCTCCTTAATTAAAATTTTGTCTCCCACCTCCACCCCACTTTTCCTAGGGAGATGAATGGGGGTTTAGGTCGGTCGCTGGTAGGACATTTAGCAGCCACGCATCCGTGCTGCACTTTTAGCAGGCCTGCCAACTCACAGTGGAAATCAAAAGCAGGGACTCAGGAAATGGGTGCTGAGTGAGGTCACATCCCAATTACAGCGCATGTGCTTCAGGTCGGGAAAAGCCAGGACATGTACCGTGGGATTAGGGGAATGTGCACATATCCGTCGGAGGCCTCTGGGAGCGTTCTACCTTGTGATGAGCACAGCTCTCCCTCTCTCTCTCTCTTTTGTGGCAGGGGTGTGTGTTAAAGAGAGGTAAAAAGTTGAAGTAGGCAGAGTGGGCGGTCAGGAGAATTTTTGAGATGCAGCAGATGAATTCGGGAGGGTCGCCGAGGCCTTGGCCCTGGGGGTCAGCTTCCTCTCAGCATCCCCTTTGGGCACACAGAAGAATGGCATGATCAAACCAGAGGAGTGAGGCTTGAGTCTTTCTCCTCCTGCTCCTCCTCCAACACTTTGGCTCAGTCCCTGCCGAGGAACCTGCCAGGGGCACATCTACAGGAGAGAGTTTTTTTTTTGTTCGATAAAACCACTGACATGAGAGAGTAACGGCAAGTGACAACACGCCTTTTCGGAATATCCTGTTTTATCATTCCTGCCCAACTGCCTGAAGACTTAAAATGTATGCATGCCTTTATTTTCTTCATCTTTTCTCGCTCATTTTGCATGGACTGGTGGATTTACGACACTGGAATACTGGATTGTTTCTCAGACTCGGGTTCCTGGGACTCTTCTGACTCTTCTCTTATCCACACAGGGCCAAAGACATGAAGAACCGTTTGGCTTTCCTGCGGCGGAGGAACGAATCTCCGGGAAGCAACCCAGCCGGAAAGTTGGACAAAACCATGAAGTCAGTCAAGTAAGTGGCCACTTCCTGACCATGTGTGGGCGTGTGAGACACCTTTCCGGGGCTAGGCTTGACTCCTGATGGCCGTCACGGAAAGGCAGACGTGTGCGCAGTTGAATGGGAGGCACTGTACTTACTGGCTTGGTTTTCTCAACTCAAGCTTATAATGAACACATTGTTAAATGCATTACGCAAAATTTGACTTATGTGTTCAAACAATGTCGCTTCATTTGTAAGGAATTTTGTAACGGGCTGATGGAGTGTGGGTGGGTTGCAGGCTTAATTTTCAACTTACTTACGTACATTTGACAGTGAAAATTCCTTCTCGTGAGACAATTAAGAGATTCCATTGGTTGTATTTTATTTATTTAACCCCCAAAAAGTGACGTACCATGAGTGGTACACTGGATCAGTTGGGGGTAATTTAACTTGGGACCCTGGAGGTCAATCTATGTTCTTCAAGATTTGACCACGACTAGTAAGAAAATGAATCCAGAGTCCATTTTTGGCTGCATGGCTTTTTTTCCATTTTAATTAAGTCAATTAAAATACAATAAAGACATGAAGAAATACTTAAATAAAAATTTAACATTACTCATTTCTATTTTAAAAGGTAATGTAATAGATATTACCCTTATTCAGAATTGTACTCACTGTGTGTAGATTATTAGGCACATTAAATAAAAACCTATCTAACAGGGTGTCGGCAGATCATTTAAATGGTCATACATTTTCCAAACTCAAATCCTTAATTTTTTTTTAAAAATCACATTTTATCCTGTATCCGCTATTCAAAAGTCCTAAAATGCCACATAGGATTGTCAAACAATGCTTATTGTTCAGGAAGGTTGTTAAAGTTAAAGCAGCATTTCACACAGGTAGCATGTAAATATCTGATCATTACAAGACAGATTGTCTGCTGAGTTAAAAGATAAGCTGCATGCCTCCTTATGCAGTGAAGAGCGCATGAAAGGCAGCATCTTGTGGTGAAGGTTGGAGAGAGGGAGGAGACTGCTCAAACCAAAATATCCCTCCATTGGCTATTCGAAGCCCCTCCTATCCCTTCCCCCGACTTCCATTCACTGGGATTATAAAAGCCTCCCCCCGGTGGTGTCAAGCAGAAAGACTCATGACTCTCGTTGCTCTCCCCGCTCACAAGCTTGAAGCCAGCAAGTGAGAGCATTAAGACTCAAGACTAAAGTGACTAGGAAGGAAGGAAGCGGCATTTTGGCTCAATCGTTGTGGCACAGGGCTTCTAGCGAATGGGTCACACCATGAGAAATCTGGCAGAGATGGGCTTACTCAAGAACCGCTCTGCTTTTATCTGCAGGCCCACCCCGGAGGATGCGCTCAAGTGGGGGGACTCGCTTGACAAGCTGCTGGGGCACAAATGTAAGTGACTTGAATTCAATTGTCTACATGCATGTGGTTGGGTACAGTGTAAGGACATACTCTTAAGGGGAAATCTGAAAGCATGCATCATCAACACAAGCACATGGACACATTCCTTGGCCAGCAAGTTTAATTTCGGATGCACAGCAAAGAAACACATAATGAGTCTTACTTGAGTTCCCCAACCGCCACCTCCTTCAGTCTAATCGAAGCAGAATAGCTGACGTAAATCCATTGCTACATCTGTTGCTCATTCTGCATATAAATTCCTCTCTTGCAAGGAGTGAGGTAAGACTCCCTCCCTGCCTTGGCTGGTGCTTATCAGCCATGCCGTTCGATCCATGGGAACGGAAAGGTGCAGGCGGGGATGTGTTGGCAGGTCCGGCTTCCTCCCATTCTCTTTCGGAGATTCGGCCTTCCTCAAATCATTAACTCAGCTCTGAAAAGTCCACCAGCTGCATAGGCTCCAGTCCCGTTGTTGTAAAACATGCCTTTGTACGAGGTAGCCTGTTGAGGACAAGGTCAATGGAAAACTATTTTGTCTAAGGGGGGGTTTAGTGCAAATACTTGAGAATCGGGCGTACTGTTCTGCAAGGCCAAGTGCCAGGCCCGCGATGAAGACTTTCCAACCTTTGGGGTCTTACTTTAGGTGTTTCAAGAACACAAAATACACAAAATCAAGAATCTGTAGTATTGCAGGTCTGCAGGGTCTAAGAGGGTGGAGGACAATGTTTCTATTGGGGATTTTTCAAAACAGGAAAAAAAAATCATCAAATAGTTGTTCCTTTGTGGAAGACCCACTGCCATTTCCTAACAGTGTTGAACACAATGCAGGTTTTGGGGTCTCATTTTAAGGGATTTTAGAGCAAGAAATGTCACCTTTCTGCAAGTATGAGTTCTGTAGCTCGAAAGACTGCTTTCTTTGTTTACTTTTTGCTTCATTCTAACCACATAACTCACAACAGCAGACCTATTTTTGGGCTCTCCGACTCCAAGGAGCGTTGTCATGGCGCCACAGTCAACGCTCCCTTTTTGTTTATCCTCCTCATCATCGTTCCTCTCTCCCTCTGCTCTCCTTCAGATGGTCTGGCAGCCTTCAGAGCGTTCTTGCGCACCGAGTTCAGCGAGGAGAATCTGGAATTTTGGCTGGCGTGCGAGGAATTCAAAAAGATTAAATCGCAGTCCAAGATGGCCTCCAAAGCTAAGAAGATCTTTGCAGAATACATCGCTATCCAGTCTTGTAAAGAGGTGAGGAAGAATCCTGAGGCCATGATCAACCATGATTTTGTATCTTCTTCGTATTAACGTCCCATTTCTTCCGATCTAGGTGAACCTGGACTCGTACACACGGGATCACACGAAGGATAACTTGCAGAATGTGACGCGCTCCTGCTTTGAGTTGGCGCAAAGGCGGATATACGGGCTGATGGAGAAAGACTCATACCCCCGCTTCCTGCGCTCAGAACTCTACTTGGACTTGATCAACCAAAAAAAGGCCAGCTCCACTTCGACGTCCTCTTCATCATAAGAGGCAAAACGATTCTCCCCACAGGAGAGAGCGTGTTTGGGATGCCAAGTTTCCTCTGTCTTGCCTTTTTTTTTGTTTTGTTTTTTACGTTCTGTCTATCATCCAGTTTGCTATAACATCTTTTGTTTTGGGGTGGTCGCAGGAAAGCTAACAGCACTGCAAAGGAATGTAGTTTAATCATCAAGTGGATGGACTGTGTGCTAAAAACAAAAAACAAAAAGCCTCTAACTGAGGGCAGAAGCTGGGTGCTTGTCAAATCACTGTCTTATAAGAAAGAAGAATTAAGGACGGGGTTTAAAAAAAACAAAACAACAACCCTGCAGACACGAAGACAGTCCGGTACTGTTTGTCACTTTTTTTTGTTGTTTTGTATTGTAGTCCTTTTTGTTTCAACAACATCCATGGTAACCACTCGCGAACTGTTGGTACGACAAAATCGCCCCATCTTTGTTTCCTCGACATCTTGAAGAAAACTAGCTTTGTTTCCGTATCATCGACGACCCTTCTGAATGACTGTGACAAGGATGGACGACGAATGCAATGGATGGACTTATTTAAGACTTGAAAAGACGTATTGACAGCAAGAACAAAAGGACTTGGAACAAGAGGAGAAGCCAAATGCCATTTTCCTTTAAACACAAACGTAGCTGATAAACAAGGAAGCATCTCTCAGGACATGATTTCAATTTTTCTGACCGCTTCCCAACTTGCACTCCTTTACTTATACTGAGCAATACACAACAAGTAACTTGGAAAACTTCACTTTGCCTATTTATTTAGAGTAAATGATAACTGGCTGGACACCTCCAAAAGCACTCAGCTCAAAGCTTTCCTCTTAACCACCAAACAGGTCCAATGCTGTCCTGAATTTAAGTGCAATATTTTTATTTTTCATGTTTTATTATTATTATTGTTGTTATTATTATTATTATTATTGTTGTTGGTTTGTTCATTTATTTAGTTTTTGGGGGGTGGGGAGACAAGCGGCTTTAGCTCTCAATTAACTATATATGTTAGGAGAGAAAAATTAGAGCTCTTTAAGTTTTACTTAACAGTGAAAACTCTCAACAAACCAATAAGTTATTTCATGGATTTAAAGCAAGTAATGATTTTAACTGTGTTTGCCCCCCGGCAGCGGGCCGCCGGGAACATTATGGTTGTACATATAATTGTTTAAGAAAACTATGTGATAAAAGAAGCAAAAAATGAAAGTGACAGGAGGTTCCCACAGGTTGTGAAGGTGGGATTCAGCTGTATTTATGTAAATATAAGAGACTCCAAAATTATAAGACGACATGTAATGCTGATGAATAACAACATAGATGATGAGCAAGAACAGGGCACCATGTCTGTGCTTTCTTTCTCTCTCTCTCTCTCTCTCTCTCACTCTCTCTCTCTCTCTCTCTCCATAATAACACTGCTTGTAAGAAGTTTTCTGAATACATTTGATCATTTTCACTGTTTACAAGTCAAAATGCATCTTCTGTGATATCAAGTGAAAACAGCAGATTGCATCTGGTGTCAATGCTAATTATAAATAAAATGATCAGCTGAACAAGTCGACCTGTGTTGTCCCTACTCCCTGCACTATTTTTTTTTTTTTACAATTAATGTCCTCTAACATTACAAACAGCAGTATCTCATTTAAGCTAGAAAAGGCTGATTAATATCGAGATAAACAACCAAAACACATTATTTTATCTTTGAAGTTTATAAATAATTATGTCAAACAGTGAAGACCATTGGCACGATTAGCCACGATCAGGTTTTGGAGATTTGCCTCTTCCAACACAAGCTGACTTCAATCAACAGGATCGTTATCAGGCTTATGCAGAGCTTGCGGTGTTGGAGAAGGAAAACATCCGAAACCTGCAGGACTCTAGCTCTCGAGGACCGAGTGTGCCCACCCCTGTTAACTAAGCAATGCCTATGTAAGATTGCATCAATGCCATTAGCGCATCACAGGCTGTCTTTATAAACTGTGGTAATGTAGAGTGTCTTGAAATTAAATGGTAAATGGACTCAGCTTATATAGCGCATTCTACACAACATGGTGCTCAAGATAAGTAAATGTCAACACTCTAGATAGGAAATTCAGACATTCATCGGTTGTCGCAATTCTCTAAATCAGCGTTTGTCAACCCTGGTTCTCGAGGTACTATCCGACCTGTTTTCCATGTCTACCGATTCTAACGCAGGTGAGCATTTGATCTGATATTGTAAAATATATGTATAAATTATTCTCTCACGCTAACGTTAGCTAACTTTAAAACAACACCAGACCAGCAAGCCTTAAACGGTAGCCTATTGTAAGTCATGTTATCTATATACTTGGTTGCTGATGTTTGTTCCTTGTCATTGCTATTTGATACCTTTTAAAAAGAATAATACAAAAAGTACTGAATACAATAAAAAATACAATTAATAGGTGGAAGTGTGGCAACTCGTAGCCAAGTGGACTAGCCAGCTGAACACTTTGCCATTTTTAGAACTCATCTTTGCACATCTAACTCGATTGGAAAATTTATAAAATAGTTGGAGTTAACTGATTACAGTTTTACAGAGAAAATAAACACGTTTTGGTGTACTAGTCTTTCTGTTTCACGCTTTTGTTACAGATCTTGACCTCCAACATGGCGGACAAAAAAATAAAACTTTTTGTAAACTATGAAGTGTGATTTTTCTTCACGAAATATATGTTAAATATGAAAATGTCCTTATTTAATTTGGGATGGATGATGAAGAGTTTACAGAGCTTCAAAGGTTTGAGAATGTTATTGCACTTTCTGTGACCCACCAAAGATGGGCAGTTGGTCGAGACACAAGAGTTGGGGTGTTATCGGGGTGGGATTAGTGGAAACAGTTGGAGCTCTGTGCGGCCATTGCACGTGTTTGTGTGTGGGTTTGTCTTAAAATGAGGGGGTTGATCTGACTGAAGTTGGTTCTAATCTCCTTGAGCAGCTGCCATCTGTTTTGACACACTGTTTCTTTTTGGCTTGTTTCCTTCTCACCCTCTCGCGACTATTTATTTTATTTTTTATTTTATTTTAAATTGTCACGCTCGAGAGCAAGGGAAGTCCCTGTGTCAAGATTCTCTTACAGATTCCCTTTTGTCCACATTTCCTTCCTCTCGTCTGTGCAAACTGTATCGCAGTATCTGTCAGTGTTTTGGAAACCCAGCCATCATGACTCTTTCCTTTTGTCTTAGTCTTTTTCTCAAATATGGCCGCATTGGGATTCCTCCGCTGTCTCTTATCTTACAATGGCAATTGCTCTATGCCATGACTTTGACTTTTAGTATCTTCATTTACAGCTGCTTTCAACGTTGCGTAACTTTTTATTGTGTTTACCCGGCGAGGAAATCCTCTTTTTTTTTTTGTCCTTGCTGCTTTGTACTCGCAACAACCTTGACAGGAACCTTGCAGTTTTAAAAAAAAATGAGGGGATGCATTGTTTTATTAAAAGGCTCAGGACTTGCAAAATATGCTACACAATAAAAAAAAAGAGAGTGTAACACAGATCTTAACCAAGGCCTAACAATACAAACATAAAAGTTATGATGAAAATCTCGACATTTTCATCAGCTTTGATGCTATGCTCGCTGGAGTAGGCAAAAAAAAAAAAGAACATAGCATCGGCCATTTGTCTAGAATACCTATTTCCAATTAGTGCTCATTTGGGTGAAATCCCTAAATGGAGTTTGTCAAAATACGAGCCATGGAATTCGTCCCCGAAATGTCTAATTCAATACAAAATGGCCTTAAAATAAATTACAGTAAAATATAGCAAAAGTTTAAAATAGCTTTATTTTATTTTATTTGCAACAATCAAGTCAAAAGAAATAAGTAAGGGGATATTTGACTCATTGATCCATTTTCAACAGTAAGAAGATAATGTTTTCACGTACAATTAATACCTTTAAAAACTAATTTTGCCACTTGCTGTTGACTGAAGATGACATCACCTGTGCTGAGGAAATAAGTAACGACCAATCACGGCTCAGTTTGCTGACCAAACCCAGAAAACAGGTGAGCCATGATTGGTCGTTACCTACTTCCTCAGCACAGGTGATGTCATCTTCAGTCGGCAGCAAGTGGAAAAATTTTGTTTTTAAAGGTATTAATTGTACATGAAAAATAATGAAGTTATCAAATTAATTCTGGACAAAATATTAACTTTTTACTGCTTAAAATGGCTCAATGAGTCAAGTACTGTATCCCTTTAAAAACAATTATTTTTGGCATATCCCTGCAATTTACGGTCTTCTTGAAATCATTGTTTTATATATTTATATATATATATATATATATATATATATATATATATATATATATATATATATATATATATATAATTCTTTCCAGCGGTGGGCATTCCGTATTGACGAATGGCTGTTTTGCTGATGAATGATGAGAACTAATCATTTCACTGAGGACTGAGGAGTATAGTGTATGCAGGTATAAGTTTTGTGCGCAGTTTATAGATTTTATATCAGGCATGTTGTTGGACAGCTGTTATATAACTTTAAAAATAAGCAAGACAGAGAAAACATTGGCATCACATTCGCCGCAGTTACGATGGTTTGCTCCTCCTACACCGTGACATTAGTGAAGGAAGAGAATAGTAATATAACAGACAATATCTGGTGGACTGTGTGACTTATTAGAGCTTGCAAATTGGAACCGAGTCACCATTAAAGCCACATTATTTGCAATTCAATTATTATTACAATGATTTAGGACTAAAGTAAAAATGTATTTTTATTGTGGTGAATAAGGATTATTCAACTTTAGAAGCAAAAATAGTTTCTTCCACTTTATGCTTTGTGTCAAGGTTGGATTTATGAACACATCACATTATTGATCCACAATTGTTTTAAAAGTGGTCATCTTATCACAGTGTGCTCTTGTTTATAAAAGTAACTTGAAAATAAACAATATATTTGCTTGCATGATTTATTTGACAGTATTTAGTAGATTACATCTGAATAATTTTAGAGTGGCCCTTGCATACTTGCATTTTTTTGTATGTGGCCCTCAAACGAAAAAGTTTGGGCACCCTTTCCTGTGGGGCGCAGCATGGCCGGAAAGTTTGATGGATTCACCATTTTGAGGATTGTGAGAAAAGGGTGCATTGCAGCTTCAGTATTTCTGCGCAACATTTCTAAGAAAAACATTTTGCTTGCCAACGTGTAAATCTTACCTTCCATGAGGCCGTGCCTCAGGTAACATTGATTCATTTTTCTCGCGTCCTCGTAAAGGCGTCCATCCGCCAACTCATGGATAAAATGTTGCCAGATTTCCTCAGTCAGGCACACTGGAGAAAAATTCATCCCGGCTTGACCGAGCTGAGGGGGCTGTAACAACACTGACCTCAGATTTATTGTGGAATATTTTCAACTTGGCACACTCGACTCGGAAAGCAGCGCCAACATTTATTCGCGAGTTTCCATTGCTGTGCAAGGCTTGTGCGGAAGTCAGCGTGCGTCAAGGGAGCCTTTGACTTTGACATTGCTCTGGGTCGCAAGAGCCGAGATAAAAACATGTTGCAATTTGACATTTAACCCAGAGACATGGAAATGGCCCACAAGAGGATTCGGGGCTGTTTTTACAATCATTCAGTCTATTTTTAGCACAGACATAGAGAGGGGGAAGAGGGAAGAGGGAAGAGGCCAGACTCAGTTTTCTTTCCAACCAACCACTTTAAATGATGAATGTTGTAGTTGCTGAGCTTCAATAATGGACTCCCCTAATAGGATTGCAATCAACTGACTTAATCTGATTGTTTTGGTAGCCCCAAAAATCCTAAAGAAAATGGTTTGGTGATAAATCTTGTGGTTGAATTCAATAGAATTAACTGCTTTTATGCCTTTAATTGATATGTTTTGGGTATGACAGCAAAACCCCAAAGGAAGAATGCTGTTTTCCATCATTCCTATAAATGGAAAATTAAAAGGCTGTTTCTCTTGATACTTAAGTAGCAATTTAAAAAAAATGCTGATTCTGCTATATCAAAAAAAAAAAGAAGCCTATCCCAGTGGTAAAGTTTCTACCCCGGTGCTGTAGGTGGCGATGATGCAAATTACTACTTATGAGTGTGGTGGTCACCTAGCACTGAATAAATGAATAAATGAATGATCTGTGTATGCATTGTGACTTTACTCAAACTATTTGTTTTATATTTGTAAAATATAACCACATGAAAATCTGACAAAATGTGAATCATTTTATGCAATTTATTGGACATTTTGTACTTCAGTCAAGTGATATAAAATGCTCCTTCTCAAACTGCTGTCTCAGTACAAGTTAACTAGATATTCAGACTAGACATTTGCACATGACATCAAAATATTTGTACCCTTTCTTAATGGCACACAAGGTTTCTTCTTCACTGGCTAATTAGTTCCCCCGTCTCATTCTTGGAGTCCCACCAATGAGTCATCAGCAGACGCTTGAGCGATCAAACGACGTAATGTGTCATCTCAAGGGAGGAAGCACATCAACGGAAATGAATCAAGTGCCTACCATGTACATTACACCAGTGTTTGACTCATAGGTTGCTTCATGGTGGATAATAACTGTTCCCAGTGCAGAAGAATGCACAACTGTTTAACAAGAAAAGTTAGGCCAACTGGAAGAAACGTACGCACGATGCAAAAACCTTGTGTTTGGCTTCTGCGACAGTGCTATTCTTTGAATATTGATATCTTTCAGGAGAAATAAACGTTGGATCTTTTACGAGCCACAGTTTCCCTCTAACAAAAGTATTTTTGGAGGCTTACTGAAGGGATTGACGGAAAAAAATGTTACTCACAAGTCGTTTCATATGACTGGAGGCTTGTTTCCAGCTGAATGGCCTCTTAGCAAAAAACCCCACAAATGTGTCATCTTCTAAGCAGTGGCATCAATGAGTGAAGCCAACGAGGTTAGCAGGAATAAAAGACTTTTCTCAGGCCGGTGCTAGGAAGCGGAAGAGTTTGATTGGTAGACCTTGGTGGAGACCTGCATTCATTATTCCGGTTTCATTTATTGTCAAGCAAACAGCTTCCCAAAATATTGAGAAGATCCAGATTTGTTTTCATGCCAGCTGTATTTCATTGTGTATTGACGCTAAAAGTGGACACCCTCCCTCGGCTTCCCTGTGCTTCTATTGTCAGGTACGTCCGGACACAGTACACTTGGATTTCCTTCAGCTGTTGGTAAATGCTGATACCTCACTGTTGGATCAGCCTCAAACAAAACAGGTCAATCGGTACATCCCCTTTTCCTTTGATACAAGGGAATATCCGTTTTCACCTGACCGGCAGCAAAATAATAATAATAATGAAAACAGCATTACCGTCACCTCACCTTGATAAGGCCAAATTACTCATTCAGCATCTGCTTCCTCATGACTCTGGATTATGTTAAGGCTGAGGCCTGGAACACAAAAGAGAGGCTCAATCAAGGGAGACACCAGAATGATTTTGGATGCATGTGAATGGCAGGTTTAGGATGATTTTTTGTCATTTTCCACCCTTTTGTATGTAGTAGATGGAAAAATAAAACATCCAACAAAGTTAATAAGAACTATGAGCAGCCCAATTAAACTTTAACTTATTTTATTGTATTACATTACGTATATGTGTTATGTGGCAGCATACATTCCATATTAGGTAGACCTGCACACTTTTTTATGCTCATAGTTAAACAAACGAATAAATAAATAAATCAGCTCATCAGATTTTAAAGGTGTTCCTAATAAAAAGTGACTGGTGACTGCATGCCATGAAGTTTTGTCTAAATCTCAAAGAAATTGCAACACACTGAGGATTTTTTGGATAAAGACAAACAAAAGGGAGACATGCATGCCTTTCATTGGACGAAGACTGGCCTTTTAGGTTCTGAAAAAATCTGACCATTTATTTGGTGGATAATGGTTATCACTTAACTTAAACTACCCACTTGACCAATCGTTAGAGCACATTAACAATCTATGTCTTTGTGAAAGATGCCAGCTCAACTGTTTAGTTAACTTTCTTTTTAAATAAATGTGATTTAAAATTTTGAAAACATTTTATTTTTGTAGAACTCAAATAAAGGTCATTGTATTATGTTATTTCCCAAAATTGAAAAATCTTGCCCAATATCAACTGGGATAGACTCTAGTTCACTAATGACCCAACAAGTGTTATAAAAATATATATATTTAACAGAGTTCTAAAATTACATTAAAGCTGCAATTAGCAATGAAGTGGCCCTTGAAACACAAATTCATGGCGAATTCTCAAGGTAACCATCATTTTTTAACGCCATGCACCAACATTAAGTTTATGGTTGCCCATCTCTCTACTTGCCTTTGTTTGGGGCTCATTTGGATGAATTCCCTGATAGGCGCTCATAAATGTGTGGGCCCTTTAATTTGCCTGGAATCTAACCAAATTGTCCAACTTCCTGTTCAAAAAATGTTTATGTGTCTTTTTTCAAGCATTCTGTGCTTATCTGTGAAACTTTTAATTATTATTATTTATTTTTATATTTTTATATATTTTTTTTCTTCCCAGGGAAAGTTTCGTTTTGGGATAACTTGAGGCTTTCAGAAGACCATTCATTCATTTGAAGAAGCACAGCAATTGTAGGAGGGCTACAATAAAACCTCAGAGGATCTGTATAAAAAGCCCCAAAACATTAATCAACTACTGCTAGAATATATAATAATAATGTACACATTTGTATGCTTGTCACATCATATTTTGTCATAAATTTAATATAGCCCTCAAAGGACTGACTAAAAACGGAAACAGCCCCGACAGGAAAAGGGCTGCCCACCTCAGTGTTGCAGCAAATGATTTTCCACGTCAGCTATACATGTTTGAACAATCAATTTATTTAAAGGCAGAACACATGAGCCTTCCTTTCGCATTGGCCGTAAATAAAGCGTGCAAACTGCAAAGTCACGGCATAGCCCAAAATCGATGTAGACAGATTAGGTGTACCGAGCTTCATCTGCAGGTGTTTGCCACAACGCTTTGATGGATCCTCTCTTTCCGTTTCCCCGTCACAGTTTCACCGTTATGTAACCGTTTGAACTCTAACCAGACAATCTTGGCCTTTCTCTTGTTTTCCATTCAGTCACAAATCATTCCACTACTCAGTATAACATATCTTTCTGTGTTATGTTTGAAGTTCAGGGCCATATGTTTTAACAAAAGAGGTGCAGAAATAATGACAGTAGGAGAGCTGCAATAAAAAAATGCCACTCGAGGCCAGGGGTTATTTTTGTACCTCATTCAACCAGTGAGTAAAAATAAAAACTTCATTATTTTTGAATAAACAAAAGTTTGTGAAACGATGCGTATAAGATAAAGCTGGCACAAGTCTCACCCCCTACTATGAACAAAAGGGAGAGAAATATTGGCCAGCGAGCTATTCAGTGTTAAGTTTCCGTCACTAAGTTGGTGCTGAATGGCGGTAAGTAATGCATCTGACAGCAAGGGCTTCCTTCAGGATTTGTGAATCATTTAAGCCTGTGCAAGTTAACAGGAAGCAGAACAGATGGAGTGATTTACACGTCCATGGCTTCTTGTAAATAACTAATTGGACAGGCTTTACATACAGTACTGTGGACTGTAGAAAAAAGGGGGGAGGGGGGGTTCAAAAAAGAGCTAGGCCTTAGAAGTTGCGCAAAAACTAGGATCTGTGTCAGCAAATCTTTGCGAGATGCCTGCGAATCTCACAAGACTTCAGCATATCTTGTTAACCTTCAGATCAGGGATGAACTAAGTGCTCATTATTCAAATGTTACTACATTCATATAATTAGATACCCCCCCCCCCTTTCCCCCCATCAACTCTCCGTGGTAACTATAAATAGTCTCATTTGTCTAGGAAATGATTGTAAGTCGGGTGAGAATCTAATACACCTTGCACACAAGGAGAGCGCTACTGCCACCTACTGTAGTGGATGTGTAATTAGCTGAATTTCAAGGATAAATCTAAGATGGACTTAGATTTACAGGTGATGAAATTCATCTTTATTTGATTTTCTCTCATCTTTTGAATGCACAGTTGTTCTCTAACAAGGAGCTCGATGCAAAATTCACAACAAATGCAGTAATAAGGAGGACTGTTTAATTACCAATTTTTAATAAACCATTAAATGCATTGGCCGTGTCATCGTGAAACATTAACAGGTTGGACATCTGCATTCAAAAGTTAGTCGTGCATTTTAAGTTCAGTTTCACCTAAAAACTAAATCACCAACTGTATAAAAGAAGAACACAGTAGCTCAGTGAAGAGACTTGCCTCCTGGGCACACACTGCTCCCTCTCCATGTTTGTCACAAGTACAAAATTGCTTTTGCTTTAATACCCAGTGGCTAAGTGTAAGGAATAATTTTATAAATTGTGATGTTTAAAGTCATCTCAACAAAAAAAACCTCTGAATCTTACCAGAAATAAATGTAGCGTAGCTGTAGTCTAATGTGAGGATTCGCTGGTGGTTAATGGGACACTGTTTATAAAATGAAAAGGCAGGATGGAGACGGATTCATTCTTAATTTAAACTTTACTCGTCATGCACGGCAGCTAGAGCGACAACACTTCCTGATCCCCTATCAGCTGGCTAACACTAACCAATCAGAAGCTAGCATTCTTTAGGTAAATAAATGCAAGTGAATGACGGAGAGCAGCCGATTGGACACATCAATTTAGCTACTAACCAAAAAAAAAAGTATGAATGCGTAAATAATAATTCTGGAAACATAAATGTACAAGTACATATAGATTTTAGTAGTACGCTACGTGTATTTCTCATAAATTTCAGTTTGTTTTTTTCTGAATATTGGCCCCACCCTCTAAAAAATTTGATATTTACACATGGCCCTAATACGCCATCGTAGACTGGCAATATTAAAAGGTTTATTTAATAGTGGCATGCACAGTTCATACCTTCACTCACAAAACAGGTCTAAATTTTGCTACTGATGATGACCTTGCCTGTTGAATTCAAGACCTCCTACGCTTCTTAGAAAAGTATTTCCTTGAAGGATTTGTTGAAAAGCCATTACTGACCAACGCCAGGAGTGAGTATGCAGCCAGTACTGTAGAATGGAAAGATACACTCTTGGTACTTAGCCCCAGTTATATAATTTGAGAAGGAAATTCCAGAATAAAGAGGAAGTAAAACTACATAAATATATCTTTAACCATAATGATAGATTCAGCATAAAATCCTTATTTTATCGTTAAGCGAGAGTCACATCACAAGTATTCAAAAGCAGCCTCAGTAGAATTGTTGCGTTTGCATAGTGTCTGACATATGAATGACTCGCTGCCTGTCTATTTGTCATACCATTCTGAATGGGTGGGCGGATGCTGGTCGTAGAGGATCAGAAGCTGACACACCAACAGCTGCTCACCAATGGTGTCTGGCCATGAGCGGTGATTGCAGCGGCACTGCTAATTTCTGGTGCATTTATATGCTGCCGGGCAGAAATGTATTTTAAACTTCATGTAAAAATAGACCAAGAAATTAAGGGGCTTGGGTGAGAGGAAAGAGGGAGTGAATTATGAAGCAGAACATTTGAATGAAAGGGCCACACGTGCAGATTAGCACCAACTAAGGGAATCATATATTGTTGGGCGCCAATTATGTTGTATTATTAGTAAAGACAAATTGTATTTAATTCATTGGAAAACATCAAAGACACTAATCCTTATGCTACCCTTACTGACAATTTCAGTCCACGTAGGCGTTTACTAGGTCCTCTTCTAGTACTTCATTCCTAAATTCCACCCGGCAGCACTTGGACAAAATTCCTGGATTGGAAGACATTGAACCGACTTTGGATCTCGGGGTCCCCTGTGAGGTTTGGGATTTCATAACTGAAGATGAGGCCTCAAAATTGGACACAAGAGGGGGCCAACAGAAACCAAACCCTTGAGCCCACTCGCCGGAGCGCCATAAATAGGAATTTGGAATCATGGAACCTTGATTCCACTCCTCTGTGTCAGATATGAGGGAGTGGAATTTCGAAATGGGGAATCTTAGAACTGGCAGGTTTCAAACATGGGGTGAGTGTAATCGCCATTGATGACCTACCTCCCTAATCCAACTTTTTATTTATTTATTTCTTCTTCGTTTTAATAAAAAAAAAAATCCAACCTAACCCCTAATCAAACTCCTAACCCCAAATCCTAACCAGGTTAGTAGACCTTGTATTGACCTTCCATCTTCTCAGCCAATCAGTTCCCTGCATTTCCTTGTGTCTTACCCACCTGTGTTCGATTGCTTCATTAGTTCTGGTTTGTTGGCTGTCTCCCAACCCACGTTCTAGTTCTCGTTTTGTCCTATTTGGAAAATTTCAGATTATTTTCATTTCATTCATTTTCTACCAGCTGTGTTGTGTTTTTAAGTTATTTTGGGAACGACTCTCCGCGTTTCTTTCTGCATTTTGAGTTCACTTGGAGGTCAGGTATCGAACAAATGGCAGGATTCCCTTTGAACAAAGATCTTAAACAGTTTCCATGTACCTAACTGAAGATGGGCTGTATGTTAACATTGGTAGGTGTAGGAAATGCTCAGTTGCGGAGCTCAGCCCTCCAAGACCTAAATTTTCTTCTGTTATTAAAAGCACTTGTTTGACAACGGGAGGAACAGAAAGAGTGAATATGTTGTAGTTATAAAAACAGCAGGAAGGACTTTTAAAAATATATTTAAGTGACTGAATAGACAAGGCTGAGTGTTTAGGTAGACTGCAGCTTCTCGTTATGTTGTTTCCGGTAATGGAATTTTTCCGAGAACACCATCACGCAAAGGTATTGTTTCATTATTGATGAGTGGAAAGATTTCTCAACCGGCAACTTCCAATGATTATTTATTTTCCGACATCAGACATCGTGTAGGCGTATCATTCAGTGGGTAAAAAGACACAAATCAAAGTGTACTTGATTCGAACAGACACAGTGTGCACTGGGCCTATGCTCCATTGATTGGTTCGACCAAAAATAAATTAGAAACACATATTTTGGAAGTAGGAATTTGATATATAACCCAAGTTTATACATGAGCAACTGCTGGCCAAATGTAATTCATCAAATTAAATTACTTGGATTGTACATATTCAAACTCATGCACTATTTTTAAAACTAATGTGGAAAAATCCTGTTAATCCAGAACAAGAGTGCTCTGGTTCCTCCGCCAACTCCCAATAACAAGGGGCCAGGCATGCGATCCATCTGTGGTCCATCTTTACTTTAGCATATTTATCATACTTTTGTTTTCAATTCGGTTCCGTCCTGGAATTCATTCACAAAAACCTCCCAGAAAGTCTAGAGAAAGATTGCTGTACAACGCTTCACAGTTGTTTATGTCACTTTCCCATTGTGTGGCCTTGGTTGATTGCGGGTCCTTTCCCCCTGAAATTGATAGCTTGTACTCTCTCTGGTTACATCATCTAGATCTAAATACTTGTAGATTGATGCAAGAACTACTTTGATTATTTTGTATTTTCTCTCCATGTCTCACGCCTTTACAGCAGCTGCTTTTTCCCTCAACTTTGGATTCATACTATTAAAAATGGAGTGTTTGTGTGGGCCCACTTCTGGACCAACATAATATGTTTTTTTGTTTTTTTTAATGTGTAAGTGATTATGGGGAAAAAATAGAACTGTATGAAAGTAGATGCATAAATTCCATCCTTATTATTGTCAACTAAGGCGGTGGACACACATTGCCCACTGATAATCAGGCCGAGTTTGAGTTTTCCCCTGTTTCCAATGAAAAACGGCAAATTGGATGACTCGGATCAGAATTAATGAATTTACTTTATTGGGACATTATCACAAGAAGTGCAACAGCTACCACCCCATTTATACTTATATAAAACATATTTCATGATTTTTTTTATGAGTGTTTTCAGCCATAATACTGCACATGCGTGCAGTTTAGTTCCGTGCATGACAATAGCTAACTGATAGCTATAAAATAGGCAGATTGTATTTATGGCACCAAAAACCACCACCTTTGGCCACAGAATGGCGAGGTATCTTGGTCAAAGAAGGCCATTTAAAACAAAACTTTTACTGAGATAAAATATCAATTTAGGGATTGTTCTGCTTTGTAAAGCGCTTTGGGAAGTGTACTGTATGGTAAGGCACTATGTGCCCATCAGTGGTCTCCATAGTAGTCCCTTTTCCAGTTCTGCGGTCTTCATCAAATTTTGCCTTTTTGATAATCCAAGGTCTTTTTGAGTCTGTTTGAACTCAAAGGCCCAAAATGTGTCCAATTGTGTCAAGATGACCAAACTTGTGTGAAATCCTGCTAAAGTCTCACGAGAATAAGTTTACAGGACAGTGACATCGCTGCCATTTCCAATATGTGTGCCCTGTAATTATATTCCATAATTATCATTTCATTGCGGGGTTGGAAAAAATGATTGTCGGCTAATTGGACGTGCTGGTAAGTGTGATTCTGATGTTTTGAGAGTAGGACACTGAGGACACAAACAGCCTCTCCCTTTCAGTACAAATGTCAAGAGCAGAGTGCAGCATCACCTGATGGTACTAAACCTCAGAGGGGCAAACATCCGGCCTTCACCCACAATTGTGTTACCTAATACTACGCCAGCTAATGCCACGTGTACCTGTAGGAAAACAGAAGCACTTCAGTCAAGCCAGAGAAGTACGATGGACAGGCTGACCAAACTGTATTACTTTCAAAGTCATTTATCTGAACTGGTGATGACAAGGAGAAATGTATCATTCTTTCTAATAGGACCATTCTTTATACTACATATTGATTTTTTTTCTGTTCAAGCATTTTTTTTCTTCTTCATTGTGCAGCACCCATCAATAAGATTGTCGCACAGACCTCATCAGAAACAGAGAGTGTATAAAACGAGAAACTATTTTCCACCATCTCATTTGAGATTTGGTTTCATTTCCCCTTTCTAATTTTGGTCTTTCTTGACTTCACGCAGTTTCCCTCATGGTCAGTGACTCACTCCTGCCATTCCTCTCGGCCTATGACTTTCCATTAGTCGCCTAGCAACCAGGTTTCGATCCCTTTGGACGAGGTTGGGGAAACTCCCCCGTTAACTTTTTTTTCCTCATTAGAAAACAGGAACCATACGGTCTACGTCAGTGTCTTGACAGCAAGTGAATTAACTAAAGGTAGCAGAAAGGAAAATATTAAGAGACAACTGCACCTAATTGTAATTCACACATGGAAAAAGTGTTTCAATCAGAAGGGGGTTCTTAGAATGGAGTTTTGTTCTCAAGGTGGCAGCATAACCGGAATTTGTACATAGGTGAGTCAGAACGCACCTAAATATCTATATGAAAAACACTTCTAGGCCATATGCATAGAACAATCTAATTAAAATATGTTGATAATTGAGAGTGTCCACTTGTCGACATATTCATGCGCCACTGTGAAAATCCGGCATTGTCTTTTTTAGGGACAGACCTCGTGTGTATATGATATGTAGTAGAAGAACCACTACCGGCCTGTTGCCCTCATATCCATCATTAATGAAGTACCTGGAGAAGCTGCTGTTGAGCAATATTCTACCAGTTGTTACACCCTGCCACAGTTGGGCTTTAGCCACAGGTGCTTCTTCTCGGCCGGCAAGAGCTCGTTGACCTGCCGGTCCAAACTGTGTCAGGGTTTTTTACTTTCTGGACCGAGAGTTGACACCACTGATTGGAAACACATACTCCATGTTCATGGGTGAGGGGATTAACTACTGGATTCAACTCATTCACTGGCAGAGCTGCCCAGCTTCCTGGTTTTCCGGAGTGCCAAGGAGGCAGAAATCAGTACCGTTCCTGACATTACGGGTGTTTAATAGATAATTTGGCTGGAATCGTTGTGATTTCTACCCCTAGGCCTTTCGGGAAATCAGGAGTATTTGTGTCATTTTTGTATGAACGTCAATTGGCTTGATAAAAACACGAGGGACGGGAGTCATAAGAATCTGCCTTTGGCATCATCGGGAAGTGGCTAATCTTTCGGTCGCTTATTGCATCTTCACGCTTGTGATGTATTATGAAATAAGAATTGCTTTTTCACTCTTTCCTCACGACTCCAAATCACTCCCACTTGCAAATACCGAATGGGTGGTATAAACGATGTGTAACACATCACTCATATGTGTGTAACTGCAAATGTGTCAGAGCTTGAAAACTCAACAATTTTTGCACTTCAGTCATTTCGATAATCTGTTCTCACTCATTGCCTCTCTGACAACGGGGATGCTCTCACACTGAACATTACAAGGAGTGTTGAAATAGATGCTGAAACAAATTAAGCGCATCAAATCCTGACGCCAAAACTAAAAAGCTACGCTTAAGAGATGTCATACAGCAATTTCAAGGGTGAATAATAAGCCTCCTCCAAAAGAGGAGAGTTCCTTGGGGAGAACAGATTACATTCCCCTATTGCTAATCCTGGAGGCCTAGGATGGAAGATGCCATGAGGCCCATTATGCATTTTTTTCAGCACGACGTTTTGTACAAACTTGATTAGTTTTTATAAGCATACACTATAAAGGTTGTAACTGTAAAAACGACAGTATTTTACAGGCAGCAGTGATCTTGTAAAATACTGTATGTTTCCTATAGTATTGTACTGAATTTATAATATACAATTTAAGTGATTTCAAGTATTTATTTGTTTATCTTTACATGATTTGGGCTTCCAGCTCATAAAACCCACGAAAACAGGATGTGAAAAACTAGAATACTGTGAAGAAATCACCATGCATACTTCCCAGTGTTTTGCATGGAAAAAAGGATGGATGGATGATTAAAAGATCCAAAAAAATGCTATGTCTTCCCCCAGCTTTAGGTATTCAGGATTTTCAGAAAGCTGCAACATTTACGAAGATGAAAGAGCCTTCAAACTTTGTCCGTGTGAAGTCTAGTGATCAGCCCTGAAAAAAAGTATCTTCCTAAAAATGAATCAATCCAAATCTTTCAGGAAATCTGCATGTTATATAACCTCCTGACTGAGTGGCTCATGTCAAGACATCGTGCCCGTGAGAACCCACAATGGAAAAGGATGCTTGAATTATTAAATTATTTGAGCAGATACCAGAACAAGAATATTTAGTCAAGTGAAGATAATACTTAAACTGATCTTCTTACTTGTTCAGTCACCTATTTAAACCCTTACCGGAAGCCTGTGGACATATTTAGGTCACCGATCAATCACATTGTTACTAATAAATTAGACAAAAAGGTGCCCGATCCCAGATTAGCGCTCACGTTTGATTTAGCGTAATCCTCAACAGGCAATGTCAGCAAAGAATTATGTTTGCAGATGATGCACATTCACATGCGCGTTACACTGCATTTATAACCTGCCTGCGTCACAGGGGAGTGGGAGGTGGGGGGAGGAATCCATTAAGGTTATTTGATGGATATTTTTAGCTGAATGGATCAAAACAAAGGGATGAATTATGTCACGATACAGAGAAATGTTTTGCTTTTTGGTCTGTAGTTTTATTTCTACATGGACAAGAGAGTCTTGATGAAAGAGGAAAAAACTGTACAAAAGCTAGGGATATTCGAGATCACTTTTTTTTCAGCCTGATAACAGTAGAAGTACTCTCCTCATGAGTAGTCACCAATACCCATACCAAGTACCCCTAGTACGTTTGATACATAACATTTCCCCCACAAAAAACAATGAAAGATATTTTTTTTAAAAATTAAAAACTAAACCATTTTCCGTAAAACAACAGAAGCCACAAAAGACCAGCCAATACTGGTATCAGCCGCCAATGCGAGTACTGATGCCTTGAAAAAAGGCCAGGTATCAGCCTGACACCAATACATGGTATCGGTACGCACCCATCCATAATAAAAACTATACTA
This sequence comes from Leptonotus elevatus, assembly GCF_054856555.1. Taxonomy (NCBI): domain Eukaryota; kingdom Metazoa; phylum Chordata; class Actinopteri; order Syngnathiformes; family Syngnathidae; genus Leptonotus; species Leptonotus elevatus. The sequence continues at coordinate 10,176,748 of NC_141253.1, forward strand.
CAATAGATAAAGTCACGAAATTACTGTATGAGAATAGTGATAGTGATTTTTATTTAATTTTATTTTTTATTTTATTCTGTCATATCAAATGTATACTTGGTTTAAAAATATCTCATATTATGACAACATTATTCTTGTAAAATTCCAACTTTTTATCTTAATATTCCAAATGTATTCTTGTAGCAATATGAGTTCCCCCCCCACCCCCCCCCCCCCCACACACACACACATACACATTATTACAAATGTATTCCTGTAAAATAACAATATAATATTCTGTCATTTTCTTATCTATTACTTTTTTCTTTCAATATTTCTTGCAACAATATAACTTTCTTGTAATGTTATGACGTACTGTTATACTGTATTGGTATTTTTCATTAATATTCCTTTGTATCTACATGATAGCAATGGCAATGACATTCATTGCTCCTTTCTAGGATGTAAAAAAATATATAAAAAATATTAATAACTCCTGTCCTATAATGAGCAGCCTATCCCCCCTTCCCACCAAGCCCGTTATACCTGTAGGTCAGTTGCATAATTTGCTGACAATTAGAGCATATGCATGAGTAGCTCTTTTCTGTTCCATGCAGTGACGTTAATGGAGCTGACCCGTTGAAAAAGGAAGCATGGACATAATCGCAAAGCAGCGGGCTGATCGTATCAGTCGCGGCGTCACAAGGTTTGCGCACGCAAGTTTTCGCATTCGCTTGAATTTCTCAAGTAAATTTAGAATACACTTTTAGACTGGAACACATTCCTCAGTCAGTCTGGTCTATCAGAACACTGTGATGTAATAATGTAAGTGTGGCCTTTGCAGTGTTTTTCTCACACATTTAGAGCAAATGTTTGTGTCAGTCTGTCTTCAGTTTCAGACGGGGCTAATGGAAATGGGACGTTACAGTGTCCAAAGTGCATGTTCAGAAAGCCGCGACATTTCACATTCAGATAAATTGATGATTGCTGCCATCAGGGGTTAAACTTCACACTCTGCAGTAATTACACAATGTTGATGTTCCACTTTTGGTACTACCTCTGAAAGGGCCACATTTGTGAGTTGGATTCAAGCCTCCATTACAGCATTGGCACCTTCCACAGCAAGCCTGGGAGGGGGAAAAATGGGAAAATTATGGTTTAGATCAGTTGTTCGAGTACCCCTATCCAGCCTGTTTTCCATGTTTCCCACAAGCAACACAGGTGTTTCAAATGATCAGCTAATCAGCAATCTCTGCATGAAGCCTGATAACGAGACATGGAAAACAGGCTGAACAGATTATTATATTTTTTGCCAATCTGATACTCCAGAATGCTATGAACATATATGTTTTGGCATTTTGTCCAAACAAGCTAAGATTTGATTTGACTTCAACCACGTTTTCATATAGTAGATGTGAAAAACTGCCATTTACTTGTTGTCATCATAAAACCTCGTATGACTTATTCTTGTTATGCATGTACAAAACAAAGTTAACTACTGTACTCTAAAATAAAAATAAAAATAAAACTGTAAAGCTATTTACTTCTGGTGCTGTCATCCAGTAACGTTGTGCTGCTGGTTCTGGAATTAGTTAGCACTTATGTTAGCCTCTGCATGCTAAACTCAATATTTACTTGTAGCCACTACCTAGTATGCCTTTTGATGTGGATTGAATTGTATTTCTATGCAATGTTGTGAACAGACCAGAAATTTGATGGAAAAAATGAACACAACCGTTTTTAGATACTAAAAAATTTAGTTACAATGTCGGCTTGAGCATCTCAGCCAGAATAGCCATCATCACAATCTCCTTGTGTAACGTCAGGGTTCACAATCAGCGGACAGCTTCCAGGAGAAAAAAAATGCCCTAGTCAATAGAGACACTTTTATTTGCAAGCCTGCCTGTGTTGCAAGCATTTTGTGGAATTAGAATGTAGTAATCCGGCCAGTGTAGGTATGATAGGCAAACGTATAATGTAGGTGCTGATAGGACATTGCTTCAGTGTTGGGTAACGTCAGCGGCGTGAAGCTTCAGAGTTCACAGCCTGGGCCAATTTCATTCACAAGTGAGGCAGGAGGAGGCGGGAGGAGGAACAAAGACTGCAAAAGAATGTCATACGCAAACAGGGAGGAAAGGCTGAAAATAGCAAGTCAGATGATGAGACAATCATGCAAAAGTCATAAGACCATTTTAAAGATGAGCGACGCTAAAGGCCAGTATGGAAAGACTTTGGTCCAAGTTTCACCACTTTTTTTTCTTCCATTTTACATAATGCAAACTAAACAGCATCTGTCAGTCGACTGCTCCCAAACAGTGGAAAACAGGGATACAAATACAAGTTTATGACATCAGCTGGGGATAAAAATAAAAGTTTGACATCAACTATGTTTTTTTCCCCAAACTTTGGAAAAGGTCCACAATTTTTATGCTTTACAAAAATTCAAGGTATTCTGAGTGGATACATATGCAATGCTATATGATTGTGGATGCTTAATGGATGCTAAAATATTGATACTGATGCATCTTAGGTTAGTACTTCCAAGCAATTTACAAATTAAACAAAATGCTCAAAACGACAAACTTTGTAGACTATGTTTTTCAAACAAATGACTAGTTTATTGTGCAATGTGGTGGATGATTACTGGGGTACATTTAGAGTTTTAATCCCCAATGATGTAATTAATTATTCGGACTTCATATGACTGTGTAAGTGTTTCTAACGAAGTGGCCTGTGAATGTTTTAACAGTAAAGCACTTTATTACCATAACGAAGAAAAACTCCCTCACTCCAATTTTTTATTTTATTTTAGCTGAACCAGATGTCAGATATGTTTAGATGAAAGTGTAATAAGTACAACATTTTAAAGGTTTATAAAACAAAAATTATACCATGAAGACTTCAAGAAGACGATTGAAAAGATGTCACCGAGCATTACGTCACTGGTACAATTTGTCCTTGAGATGCCCTCACCTCTTTTATAAAATAACCACCGGCCTAATGAGCTGCCTATTATAGACTGTTCATTTATACGAGGCCAAAGTATAGGTCGAGCAAATACACGTGTATCTGCGTAAGAGCCTTTTATTCATTAAGCGCTGTCTCAAAGGAGTGCGTTGCTAATGGGTAAATGAAAGTTACAAACACCTTGAGAAGCCTCTTTTCTTATTCATTAGTCCGATAATTGATGTCAGGGATTCCTCTCGTTGCAGATTACTATCATTACATAAATGCCTTTATTTTTTTTTTCAGTTTCAAGATGCCGGCCGACCCATCGCCATGAATTACATTTATGAAGCCCAGAAGTAGGTTTTAATGTCAAAGGGTGAAGACTTATTGCTTTGAGGTTAACCCTAAAGTAATTCTAACCCTGGCGCACGGCCTAACTCTAAACCTAACTCTTAATAATAGCAAATCAAGTGGCACTGAACATCATCTGATTTCCACATAAGATTTCTCGAAATACTATACTTAACATTACATTTCCTCTGAGTATCTTTCACAGATGTGGCCAGATATGTGTTGAAGGAATGAGGAACATGAATCATTCACTAGGGCAGATTATCGGCGCCGATATTGGGCATTTGACGAATATCGGTATCTGCCTTTTTTCAAACTCTGACAGCTGATAAAAGGTCAAGCTATACTCCTATTTACTAACCATTTATTTAAATTTTCAGGTAACTTTATAAAAGATTCTGCTGACACTGGGAACCTTCTGAAACTTTTGTTTTTGTTCAACATTAAAACAAAGAAATGTGAAAGTTTTTTTTTATTTTGGGGAATTATAAATGGGTTTTTACTCGCGACTGCCACCTCTGGCCCAAAGCATAACTGCAGCATCTGTGCTCGTTCATGGTGCGTGTTAGAGCTGTGCGATACTTGAGAATTTGGTATCGATCAATACCAAGTGAATACTGGTGCCAATATCGCCGATACCGATACCAAGTACTTTTAGATTAATAAAATATTATGCTATTTTTAATTATTTGTCCTATTAAAAAACCTTTTTGGGGGGCAAATTAAACTTTCTTGTTAGATTCTTAAACATGCTATAATATAATATCCTCAACAGAAACATACCTGGGCTATTATTTAAATTTGCAATGTAGTAATAATCTTCATATTCTTAGCCCCTGTCACTCTTCTGCATTCAAAGAAACGTCAGCCACCGAAGTTCCTCTAGTCTCGTCACATGACGTAAACGATACTTACATGTTGTGCTACACTAATACCTAGCTCAACTAATAGTTGGAAAAGCTCAAATGAAGCATAATATGACTCATTGTCATATTATTTACTGTAAAAATAATTATTTGTTAGTGTCAGTGCCTGTCAGTGCTTGACATGCGCGTGTGCTACAAAGGGATTGTGCGAGGGACCCATGAGAAAGCAAAATAAATAAATAAATGTAAAATATACGATACTAGCGCTCTGGTATCGATCCAATACCGATACTCATGTTAGTATCCATTCTATCGATACTTGGATCGATCTGCACAGTCCCAGACCCACGATCTTAAAGCGACAGCCACATTTGACAAACGAAGACATGACTTCAAATGAGGTAAGAAAAACTCCGCCCCTCCCCAAAGAAACTGTGGAGTGTGCAGGGTCCGCACTCTCTACTATAAAGGGATTGATAAAAGCTAATAGATGCAGTTAGAGTAAAACAGTCAGGGCTTTTCGTACTCATTTGGGCACTGGTGGAGCATGCATAATATAGAAAAAGCTTTAATATTACATTTTTAAACAGCACATTATACCTTTAGGTTTCCATTTAACTTTTTAAGACATACTGTTAACTTTGGGAGCTCCCTAAAATGTTTTTTTTTTTTTAAATGAAGTATATTGTCTAAGATGAAAAAAACATACATTTTGAAAAGTCTGAAATATTGTTCAGTAAGCAAAGTCAAGGCATTGGCATTTGTATTTAAAAAAAAATTTATACCAATATTTTTTCCCCCTTTTTACTGGAAATGAAAATCGGCTTCAAATATTGGTTATCGGCCTCCTTGACTATTAATAACCGGGATTGGTATCGGCCCTGAAAAAACCTTATCGGTCTATTTCCATCATTCACAACTATTTCCTTTGTGTTGTATGTCATCTCTGACATATTGACCTCACCAGTGTTTGGGCCAACAATTTTTTCCCCCCAGGTTAGAAACCTGCTCATCCGCCTGTATATAACATAATATAAGACTTTGTTTATTCAATTGGATTTTTTTCTGTTATACAGCTGCCAAGACAACAGTAACTGGAGGACTGGTCCAAGCACTCAATATATAATTTCCTATCTGAGTGAAATGACATAGCTACTTGCATGAAAGGTTGTTTTAATTAAAAATTCTAAATCGAATTCACTCTGTGTGAAGGGGACTTTTGTTTTCGAGCGCTCATGTATCTTTACAGGGACTTAAATTGGCAATTTTGACTACTATTATGCTATTACAATTAATACATTTTCAAGGAAACATTTGCAACAATTACATTTTATTATTAGATCTCCTAGCCAGTGAGTGAAATCCAATATACTGTATAGAAAGACTTGTTATTTGTAGGGTTGAAGTCATCGTCAACAGGATATCATGGAGCCATGTGAGCTCAAATTTCAGCCTCACTTGACCATCTGCTGATTCTGGTAAAGATCTTTTTTGTTTTTCCCTCATGGTTGGGATGCTTTGTGATCAGACATGAATTTCCTGGCTTTGTTGTCACAGATGACGGTAAAGTCATTGGTGGCCAAACTAAATCTAACTGAACGGATTCATAAGCACTCCCAATTTTACTACAAAGTAGACTCAATCGTTGGTCATATAACAAGGCCTATCTATGTTTTAATAACATGATCACATCTGCACAAACTGAGCTTTCACTTTTCTTTCTCTAGAAAGGTTACTCTATTTATAGCCTTTAGTGAGGTGAGAAAAAGGGAGGTTGCCGTAGAGATGAGTCACCTCTAGCCCGAATGACCGAAGAATCACTCTGACAGCAGGGGGTGTATAGACAGTGAGATACATGAGAGAACTGAACATGACGGTTACAAATGTGTAACTTGCTGATACTAAGCACCACACTTTGATAAGAAACTGTCCCGAATGTGCCCTGCTTGTTCAGAACAGAACAACATGCTGTATTTCTTTGCTCAGGCCCTGACATTGCACAATTTGGAATTCAGACAAAAAAATTTACGCATGGTGGCCCTCTGAACTCACACAATAATTGTCTTTGATACGTTGTCACGTATGATGTCACAATGTGAAACAAGACCATAGCATACGTTGCAAGAACCTAGCCTAACCCTAGATTTGGAGGTGCTGATTTTCATCCCAATCACTTCACACGTGGCTACAAACCACTCCAGTGAGAGTTGGAGGTCACGCCTTGAAGAAACCAACAGTAACTCATCATCTAATACTGAGGACACCAAACCAGATCCCCTCAATGCTTCGGCAGCGCCTAGAAATTCTGTCCATAAAAGTTATTAACAGAAACAATCACAAAGTGCTGCCTATTGGCGAATCCAACCTTTGCTGCAAACAAATCCCTTATTGTAATGTTTTTCTCATCTGTAGCCTAAATTCTAAAAATAAAATAAAATAAAATAAAATAAAATAAAATAAAATAAAATAAAATAAAATAAAGGCTTTGGTCAGTTCATACATATATATTACTGAAAAGAGTCACTTTTCTTATTTTCTTCTTTTCTTGCTGACATAGTAATGTTAATATAAATACGGGTTTGTCCATAAATAGGCTCAATGACCCTCACTAGTGACTAGTGTCATTATATGATCATATGAGATGACCCAAAGTATAGTACACAATTGTCAGTGGGGAAATCATGTTAAATCGTATTAATTGTGTCCTTTATTATTATTTTTTTTAATCAAACATTCTACCTTTAAATTTATTTATCTTTTTACATAATGTTGCTATGTTTTTCCTTCGGCGTGCCCTAGTAAATTGACAAGTCAAATAATAAATAGCACAGAATAGGCCTACATTCAGTTTCAAATTACTTGTTGTAAATCTAGTATACCAACAAATTTGGTAAAGTCCTTTATTTTCCTAGAGAATGTATCTCAACAAGGACAGGTCTTACCTAGTCCTGCACCTGATAATAGCTACTTTCTTCCCAATGAATGGCTCTCACAATATTTATTTTAAAACTAAATTTCATCAGCAATAACATTTCACTTTCTGTGACACTTTTCTGGGGTCAGCTTTCTAAGGTCTAGCCAAAAGTAGGCCAACAAACAAGAAAAATAACCATTGTTGTCAAGATTTCTCACCTTATGTGGACTCTTGAAGGAAAATGAGGTTATCACACCAACCTTGAGTTGTGAAACATAATGGAGGAGTAAATTGTGGCATTGGGGACAGTGGGTCTGCTACGGGCAAAGGTAAATTTGATCTGTTAGTGATTGATATGACAATTTTTGTTTTATTTCATTCATTCATCCATTACGAGCCTAGTCCAGGGGCCCCTTTTGATTTTTGTTTTTGCCTAGGAAATTAATTTCCTTTCCTATCCTATCAGAGCGAGATGTGATCCGGAAGTACTTGGAGGATAGGAGCATTCAAATTCTACAAATGTTTAGGAAAGTTATGCCACCTTTAAGCCACCTTTAGCAAAGGTTACTAACTTGTGACCAATCTTTACGAAATAAAGCATATTACCCACAATTCTTAACGGCAGCAAGATTTAAAGCAACAGGAGCCAATGACTGCGCAAAGACACTTGAGAATAAGGCTCAAGACATTAAAAATCTTTCACAAGTGATAGTCAAAACCAAGAATTTTCAAAACAAAAGGGTCAGAAATAAAATTATAAACACCTTTCCATTATTTATTTGAGTGTGCAATACCAAAATTAACATAAAACCACCATCATAGATCCTTCCCCAAATCAACAATTCATTAATATTTTGCAGGGAGAGTCCGCAAGTGATGACTTGTCAGCAACACTTGCCGTTGCATGCTGATGTCAGTTAGGAAAAGTGGAGTCAAATTCGTGTGAAAGCGTGTTGTCCTTTCCTATGTTCATCAGCACATTTTTATTTCTCCTTGACATGATGATGTAATCCAACAAAGGTTTAGGAAAGGTGGCATAAAGGTTGGGACATTGGACTTTCCGAAGGCCCCCGCTGATTTTGGGTGAGAGGTGAAGTACATCCTGAACTGGTTCTCAACAACCATTCACACTTGTGGATGATTAAGTGTTCTATTAACATGAATGTTAAAGGAATGTAGAAGGAAGCTTGAGTTAGCTAGAAATAATATACAAATCCCACACAAGAAGGCCCGAACCGAGACCCTAACCATTCGAGCCCAGCTCCAGTGAGTGTTTGGTGTCCACTAGTGTGATGGGTCAAATGCAGAGATCACATTTTGTGTACCTGTGTGTACATGACAAATAAAGACGATCTTCTAAAAAAATAATCAAATCAATTCAATGACTGATTTTCTTTTCTTATAAAGAATGTGATTTGTTTAAATGTTTTGATTAGATGTTCCCATCCCTATTATTAGACTTTCTTCTCTGAAGTAAACATGAGGTACTGTTTATGATATGTTCACAAGCCACTTTGCTGGGACCAGTGACTATTGTTAAGTGTGTTGCTGCTCCTTGCTGGTTACACCATGTTACTGCAACCAGAGGAGCCTTTGGGTAGGAAATAAAAACACACACGTACATAAACAAAACAATGACCCCCTCTAATTATCATCCCACAATAGTATACAGACAATTATGAAACGGAGAGTGCGCTTATATCTTTTATTTATTTATTTATGTCATGGACATTTTTTTAGTGCAGTCATTATTATTTTTGCACCATTTTTTCCCCACCCAATTGTTATCCCTTCCAATTCATATTGGACTTATAAATCACATCCTTGTACATTAAAACGCATTTTTATTCCAACGTAATGGTTTTTGCATTGGTAAACGCGGCATTCGTGAAAGTTAAAAAAAAGGGAAAAAATGTCCAATTGGTTTTTAAAATAAAAGTGTTGGCCAACCAAAAAGTTACGGTTGACTACGATTCCTAATTCCTATGTATACTCAGCTCAGTTGACATTGTCGATATAACTGACCAAATGGCAGTAAATGCATCGTCTGTATATGTATGGGAGGATTTTATAATGATAAAATAGATACACATTCTTCGTCATGATGGCAAATAACACATATGTCAGCTACATAATAGGAAGCATTTGAAGACTTGAGTTAGTTCCCACGTATCACAAGTTACTCGCCGTGAACCTTTTTGGTCGGCCAACATATTTCTCCTCCTTCGCCTCCCCCTCCCCTCTTCCCAGACTTTTTTTTCTCCACCATTTTTTTCCTTTTTTTTTTATGTAGGCTAGTGCAGGCCGGCGCTGTAATTTTGGAATCTGCCCTTGTGTATGGCGGACGAAAAAAATTCCTCACCAGGAACGGCGACACAAGCTCTCTCCCGATGCGCGAGCGGAAAACCTGCACGATCGGAACTGTCGTCTTTTTGACGACTCGTTACGCTATTTGCTCCAAAAAATGTAACGTAGCGTGTCGAGGTGGCGAGGGGGGGCAAACACAAGACTGGAGGGAAATTTCTAACATTTTTGAATTTCCTCATAACTAATTCACATTTTTTCCCCTCCCCCGGAGGAGGAAGCCGTTGTTGCAGTCACCCCTGGCCGGGGAGGGAGGCTTTTTCGTCGGGAGTGTTTTCGCATGATCTACGGCGCTTTTGGAGGTATGTCAAATCGCTTAATTTAATTTTTTGGGGAGAAAAAAATGAATTTACAAATTTTCAGCAGTGAGCTAACGTCAAGTTTATGGTTGTTCCACTTGACTAATGGACGCGTCAGCTCAGTGGTCGCTTTCCAAACCAGGTGCAGCCATCATTGAGGAGCAATTTTTGCTCGTTTGTCGCGGAATTTTATTTAGGAATTGTAACTTTTGGGTCATGTGGTGAGGGAAATAAGAGCTAACCGGTGCTATAAGCGAGCTATGGTGGCGAAATGAAGGGCGACGAGGAAGGGGAGGAACAATTTAATCACACACAAAAACCTCCTGCAGCCATGTTTTTGTGTGAATTTTCCATCAAATTTGAGCAGGGCTCCGGAGTTGCCCCCCCCTTCTCTCTCCGGTACTCAGGCCACATTCACGCCGCTTCTCGGTGCTTCTTTGACTGCCTAACACGCTTAATAGATGGATACGTCCGTTACTTTGGCGTCCTCGCGTAAAAACATATATTGTATTTCACCACCATTTTTTTTTTTACACAAGATGGACGTTTTTTAATATCCTAAATGTACGGCTGATTGGCGCCACCTGTAGGCAGCCATTTGAAAAAATTTAATACAGTCAACATAATTTGATTAGTTTGGGATTTGTTGACTCACTTTGAAAAATTTCAGTCAAATTGTAATTGCAATTGTTTTGCTTCAAATGGAAATTAAACTACTTTGATGTCCAACCTAATAAAATCACAATGACCTTTAAAAAAATAAATCTGCATTCATCAGCAGGATGCAAGTCAGCTTTTTTCCTCCCTTGTGTTATTCCCCTGCAGGAGCCTCTGGCCTTGAATGGTTTTGCTTCAGGGTGACAAATCTGGTAAACTCAATGATTTACACCCCCCCCCAAACAAAAACATAAAAAACCCAAAACAATTTAACTTGTACTTGACTATATTGTTGCCTTCAAAGCTTTTATTTCAACCCGATTTTCATTTTCTCCTTGATGGTTCAGGATTTATGATTTCTTGCTAATTATGTGAATCCTAGAGATTGGGAATTTTGCATGCAAAATAAAAATAAAAAATAATCCAAAATGAACCGCGCAGCAACGATTGAAGGAGAAACAATCACAAGCAACACTCCTGTGGTTTATTTTATTAATCCTGTGGACGCTTTTTGTATTTTGCTCAGCTTGCTTTTTCTATTTGAGTGTGGTTGCCATTTTGCTGGGGGTAATTTGAATGCTGACCTTCAAGTCAAGCCCTCATAATAAATTCAGTAGGCTGCTGCAAAATTATAATAAATCTGGCAGGACAAGTCTGCCTTTGTTTATTGAATTGAAATTTAATCTCAAATAAAAAAAATTGATGTGTTTTTTTTTAAGCAGTAGACCTCCCTAAGGCTTAAACATTTGCCATATGCATAATTAATGATTGAGCAACCACAATCTAGGATCTTACTAGCTGAAGTAAGAAAGTTTAATTTTGATTCAAATCTCTTGAAGATAGGGAACAAAATGTAATTTGATCCAAACACATCAGAAGTAGCTTTGAAGAGATTTGACAAAGCTGCAAGCGTCTGAACATGTTAAATGAGATTTTCCATGTAAAATTTTGATTGCTTCCACATGCACAGTCTGGTTCAGATCCGGAAAAATCTTGGTTTAACGTCGCTGCCGTTTATCACCCCCCCAACACATACATACTAAAGCAAAATGTGTTCAAACCAGATACATTTGAACATAGAAGTGTTTGAAAAAGGTCCTTTCATGTTTAATTTAAATTGCTACCAAGTGTGCATGCTGGATTGGAGCCAGAAGACTGGTTTCATGTTACAGTTTGTGACCCTGCATGCTCAGCAAATTAATTCAATATTGCAAAAAATATATATATAATTTTAAAGCAATATAAAACTTAGTTGTACAGGTGGAACAATTAATCACCAACTAACTTATGATCAAATACATTTTATTATTTTTGATAATCGATTAATCGTCAATTAAAAATTATATAAAAGAAATTCAGCTTCTCAACAGTAAATATTCTCTGATTTATCTAGTCCTCCATGAAAGCAGACTGATTATCTTTGTGTTGAAACAAAGTGCTTGTTTTACTTTTCAATTTTGCATATTTTCTGACATGTTAGAGACCAATCCAGCTACTGAATCATAATTAACTTGTTTGCCTATTTTCTGCGCCGTCAATTTGAAACAATGTCCTGTTTTTTAATAAATTGATGGAAATCAAATTAAAAAAATTCTGTTAGTTGTAGCCATACTTAAATGTAAATAGTAAATTGGCAATAATTATACAAGTATAAAAATAAGTTGACCTCTGTACAATCATACAGTATGTAATGAGACTGACAAGTGACAACAAATAATGCTTTAATGTGAGCAATGTGTTGCATATCATTTTTCTCACATTCTTCTTGTTAAGCGTTTCTCAAAAGAAATCAAAGAAAAAGCAAAACATGCCTTCAATCCATTTGATTCTATGTAAAATGTGCTGCAGTGTCACTTGACGCTCTTAAACGTAGGTCGTTGAGTTGTATGCTGGTGCTTGACGTCATGTGACTGAGAGTCAACGGTTGTCTTCAAGTTTCGATTCAAACGTTTGACTTGAGCAGTGAGAGTGTGACTCTGCTCTTTCTTTTGGAATACTTGTGGTAAAGTCAAAAGTGAACCAATGAAAAACAAACGGCGGTTGATGTTCGTTGATGGTGCTCATACTAATGTGCTAGCATCTTAACATTTTAGAGGCTTGGCAATCCTAAAAATGCAGGTACATTTTAGTGATTTATTTGATTTTTTATGACCTTCGGTGCTTTTGCCGTAGAGTTGCCGCTGTCGTATGTTCTTATGAATAATACTAAGAGCAGAGAACAAAACCTGTAGGGTTATATTTGGAGAACAGATGGCGGAAATTTCTAGTCTGTGTAAAAAGGACAGTGGTCTATCTCGTCACAGTAAGGGGTTTCTGTTTTAGTCGATATCAACTTGCTACCAGAGTTTCTATTTTCTAAAGAAGAAAGATTTGCTTTCTTTGATTCCTCGCCAGTCCTTTTAGGCACTATTCCGGATGAGTGATGTGGGTTAAAATGAGCCTTTTAGAATCCATTTTGAGCATAGCAGGCATCCACTGTTCTCTTGTGTTCTCAGTGGCTGTGCTGAAAATGTCTGAAAATTGCTTAATTTATATTAGTCCCTGGGAAATTGCTTTTCAGGGGTTAGGGCCGCCGCATAAAATCGTGTGCTTTCCCACTCATATTTCTTCCTCTCCTTTTCCTTGTAAAAATGAACCTTATTGGTTTGATGAATAATGCATCAGGACATTCATTTGCAGCAGCAGTGAAAATTAGGCATGTTTACGTGCAGCGGTTATGTACACAAAATTATGTTGTTGGTTTTTTTTTCTTTTCACATGACCATTTTGTGAAGGGCCTCTGTTGCTTTTCTGGGAGGGGGAGGGGGGAATCAGCAAATGTAATTTCTGTGCGTGATAAAAAAAAAATGGGGAAGGGCTGAAACTGGTGCAGGTTTAATGAATCCATAAATCACAATGGTGCCAGGTTTGCCGCGCCCGCGTATGTTTGCAGTGTAATTTTGATTTCCATCAAAAATTTAATCTGCCAGCCTACACGGGTTTTAGCTGCAGATCGGATGCTGTCTTGAATTTCTAATTTTAGGGCTCTGATCTTTCTGGATTTATTTCTGCATGATTCAAGTCTGCTTTTCAATATCTCCTGTTATTAAAATTTAATTCACAGCATTAACATATAGATTGAAAATGTTTTTTATGGGGGGTTGTGGAGCGAATAGCACTGGAATTTTACTAGACGCCAGTTTGTTGCATAGTCTCTGATGTGTGTGTATGTTAGAGTTGGGTTGCTGGTGGGGGATTTATGTATTTCTTTGCGTTATTACTTTTTGAAATGATGGTCAAGCTCAATATTAGAAGACATTTATTATGAGCGGATAGCAAAATGTATGTTTGAAGGAAAGAGGATTTTTTCCCCCCCCTGTCTCAGCTCTGGATAATTCAAACCAATGCAGTGAAAGTAGTGATTGAAGTGACCGTTCGTCCTCCGTTTTTAACTCGCTCCTATTTTTACTCCCCCTCTTGAGAGTGCAAACATTTTCCTGATCCCTTAAGCAAATTTGTATTTCATATTTGGATTTTCCTTTCCAGTGTACAGTATTTGACTTGCAAAGCAGATGGATTTTTTTGGGGCAAAGTTAAAACGGCAACCTCGGTTAGTGCTAGTTTAAATGTGATGTTCCTGAGAGTGATTGATTTCCTTCATTATTGTGTACATGTAGCAGCACTTTAACATAAATGTAGGGCAATTATTTTTGGTAGCTAAGCAGTGGTAACACTGGATTCTTAATGGAGGATGCGAAAACGCTGTTTTTAATGTCTAAAAGGAAATCTAGGGGCCTTTGACACATTTTTGGATTGACTATGGGGGAACATTAATTAATGTGAATAATGGGACATTTAAAAAAGTTTTTTGTTGTTGTTGCATTGAGCAGAATAATGCTGCCCAGTGGACATTTGCCATCGCATGGAGTGGTTGCCATGCAACATCCCATGGCTGTGTCTCTAACGAATCAAACAAGCCAAAGTTGGTGTATATATTAACACACTCTATTCAAAAGTTATAAACATTTTCAGGTTAATTTTCATATAAGTCAAGACCCTGCGGCTGTTAATGGCTGCTCCGTTGGCCCTAAGAATGCAATTTTTAAAAAAGACCAATGCAGAATCGCTGATATTCGTCAAAATGGCGAATATCAGCACTAAAAATCGGCCTAGCCGATAATCGATCTGTCCCTAATTGGGACTGACTGACCAATAAAATAGATCAATGCATTTTTTCGCCACACTAGTTGCACACTCGTTTTTTTTTTTTTTTTGTATATTCACTAATTTGGTGGTTTAGCTTTGCTAAACTTCTGATGCATTACAACAAGGACTAACTCACAGCATTATGGACACAAATCACGACATAAACTGTACTTAAAGGGATTTTTGCCACTCTTCCTTGCAAAAGGCAGCCAATTGGTAGAGGTTGGATGGGCGTCCACCATAAACTGCCCGCTTCAGGTCTCACCACAGTATTTTGACAGAATTTAAGTCAGGATTTTAACTGGGCACATCCAGAACATGAATCTTGTTGTTCTTCAGACATTCCTTGGCTGTATTGCTGGAATGCCTTGGATTCTTGTCATGTTGCATGATCCATCTTCTACCAGGCTGTAACTTCACAAAGAACGGCTTCAGGTTATAATCCAGATTTTCACAATATTCCTCTGAATTCATGATTCCCTGGATTATATGGTGTTGTCTAGGTCCTAAGGATGAAAACCGAGCCCAGAACTTAACTTTCTCACCACCCTGCTTCACTGTCGGGAGAAGGTTCTTTTGCTGGTATGCAGTGTTGACTTTTCACCAAACATGACTGTTTTAGTTGTGACCAAACTGTTAAATTTTGAACTCATCCTTCCACAGAAGGGACTTCCAAAAAGCTTCAGGTTTGTCCAGGTACTCTCTGGCAAAGTTGAGATGGGCAGCTTTGATCTTTTTTTTTGTGAGCAGAGGCTTCTACCTAGCAAGCCTTTTATGAAAGCCTTGTCAATTGACTTTTCTTGTGATTGTTGAAACATGCACATGTGTCCCAGATGCATCAAAAGAGGTCTGCAAATCCCTTGATGTGATGCACAGGTTGGCTTTCACCTGAATTATATATATTTTTTTGTGGGTCTTAATGATATTTTAAAAGGTCGTGCACTTCTAGGCAGGATTGTAGTAATTTACAGTGTTCTCTAGTTGCAGATTATCTGCTTCACAGTGGAATGACGATTATGAAATCATACCAAATAACGTTAACAGTATTTTTCTTGAAGCCGTACAAGCTAGTGAAATTTTAAACATAGTTAAAAATTTTGCTAGTAATTAATTTTTATTTTTTTTTACAGATTTGAATATGTCACTAATAAAACAAATCACATACATTAGCTTCTCACATACATTTGTAATCTATCATTTATAACTGGAATTTTCCCAGACCAAATGAAAATAGCTTAAGTAGTCCCAAATTATTTTTTTTAATTTACAGACCTATATCTCTACTCCCACAGCTGTCTCTAAAACATTGGAAGAATTGGATGCCGATAAAATCATAGATAAGTATAAAATTTTAAGTATAAGCCAATATGGATTTCGCTCCAATCGCTCAACTACCATGCCATTAATTGAGTTAACTGAAGAAATTTGCACAGCCATGGATAAAAACATGTTTTAGTAAGTGTTTTTGTGGATTTACTAAAAGCATTTGACACCTTAGATCACAGGTGGGCAATCTCGGTCCTCGAGGGCCAGAGTCCTTTAGATTTTGGAGGTTTCTCACTTCTAACACAAGCTGATTCCAATCATTGAAAAAGAATGCTTTGTTAATTGTTATATAATTCATTGATTGTTCCATACCTGACCTATTGCATTGAAGTGTGGGGCTGTGCTGGCAAAACCTGCACGGAACCCATCTTTCTTCTACAGAAAGGTGCTATTTGTGTCATTTTCGGATGCGGATACAGAGACCGCACTAATCCATTATTTATAGAACTATAAACTTTAAAATGTCATGAATTGATGGAGTTTAACTGCCTTAAAATAATGTATAAAGCCCATCATGAAATTTTTACCAGTTAACCTGCAAAAAAAAAAAAGGGAAAGTGAATACAAATTAACTCTTTGACTGCCAAAAACGTTTAATAACGTTTGGTAAAATCCAAATGGGTGCCGCCAAAGACTTTAAAAGACGTTCACTATGTTTTTGTTGTTGTTTTTTTGGGAAACGGGTGGAGGAAAGCCTTGGCAAGATGTGCTGAAAGTATCAAGCAGATCGAGTTAGTATAATGACTATTTTTGGGCACTAGATGGCAGCGATGACTCTTTGGACAAGATCGGATAGGAGTCAGTAGAAGACGTGAGGCGGAGCTAGAGTGTTGAGGGGAGAAATGGCGACCGGTTGCAAGCAGCTCACGCTTGAGCATTTTTTTCAAAGACGAAAAGCATCGACCAATGCTAAAGAGCACATTGATGATGATGATGGTGACTCCGAGGTTGACGCCGTAGTTGGAAGCGTTGACGCCGAAGTTGGAAGCGTTGACGCCGAAGTTGGAAGCGTTGACGCGGCGGCTTCGATCACGTCGTAAAGCTTCACCGGCTAGCGATGTTAACGGCGGAAAACGAGCACTTCTGCACAGGCGGACGTTCAATCGGACGATGAAGAGTACCCCGAGTCCAATGCATATTCATCGGAGGAGTGGGTACAGTCTGATCACGGAGAAGGCACTGGTTCTGGACTACAATGCCACCATGAATGGAGTGGATAAGTTGGATCAGAACATCTCTTACCACCCGGTATAGGAACTGAAGGACATGAGGAAGCCAGACGTAACAACAGGTCACCGTATCATGATCCTGAGAGTAGACTTGATGACAACATGGCCAAACACACACTGTAGTATATACCTGCTACTCCCCGGAAAAAAAGGCCGGCAAGAAAGTGCACGCGAAGGGGCAATCGCAGTGAAACTAATCTGTGGTGCAAATTCTGCTGCGAGTTTTACACAATATACCTCACAAAAAGAAAAACTGTAGTTGAAACATCCACACATTTGTAAATAGTTTGCCAAATTGTTTTGTCAAATTGTTACACTGTTGAATGTAAATAAACGTATTTTGCTATCAAAAAACACATTTTCATTGTTGGTGGTAGTGTTTTACAGAAGTAAAGCACTGTTTAGGTGTTTGTGGCCTCATTCATGGAAAAAAAAGGTGTTAAATTCACTGTGTGCATGAAATAATATCGTTTCACAGAAAGCTTGATTTCTCCGTATTTTGGTCCAAAACAGAGCATTTGGGTGAAACTAACCTATTTTCTATTGTTGATTACTGAAAAACGGAATAAGGTAGAAACTACTGATGAAAGATGAGAGTTCAATCTTTCATTTGGTAGTATCTGTGTTTCCATAGTCCAAACACAAAACTTTCTGTGGATCTTGAAAGATCAGTCAAAATGCTTAAATCAGCTGGCACCCACACATCGTCTTTTCTCAAAATGCTTGGCAGTCAAAGAGTTAAGAGGAACGGATATTTTTTCCAAACCTAAATAATGGAACAAAACAAAAAGAACAATGTTTTTCAACTCAAGGTGTCAGTTTGTGGTACAATCTGGATTGTAAAACTAAATAATCTCAGTCTATCTGCATTAAAAAATTTGTTTTTATAAAAGCACATTTACTGGAAAAATACATATAGCGCAAGGACATGCTGCTGAATTATTTTATAGAATTGTTACATTGAAAGCGTCTTGACTGCTTGCTGTTTGTCATTCATTAATTTGTGTTGATCAGGGCCAAATATCACAAGTTTTACTTCTTTCTGTCCCCTGTCATTTCTTTTTTCTTTTGAAGAGTGAGATAAAAATTCGAATTGAATTCAATTGAAAAATTTAAATACTCTACCTTTAAAGCTTTTGTTTAGCAGCAATAGGGAGCCAAAGTGTCCACATCTCCCAGATATTAATTGAATATTCATTGAAAGTTGAAAATGTATTCAGTATTCATTGAACGTTGAATAAGCAATGATTAAAAGTTTTTGTTTTAGTAGCAATAACAAAGTATCCATAAACTCAAATAGTCATTTATTCATTCAAATTTGACTATTCAATTATTATTATTAGCCTCCCTTTAAACATATCTGTATCATGATCTGTATTAGTTGTAGAAGGAGAAAAATATCTGTCGGCAGAGGTGGGCAATTTACAAAATTTTGCCGGTCTGTCATTGGTCAGAAAACCGAGAGTTTGTCAGCTACGGACTGACGGACCTTATGTCAGTATTGACTCTAGAGAGTTGCGAGCAGGACTCAGATTTGCCAAAAAAATGCCGCATTGAATTGGGGGAGACTAGCAAGGCAAGGTGGCTTTCAACGTGGTGACGTCACGACTTTGCTCCTTGCAAGCATGTATAGCTGCAAACTCTAGGGCTGCGTTCAGACTGCAGGTGCATTTGATTCCAAAGAATCTGATTCCTCCTCAAGTCCGATTTTTAGGGCTGACTGTCCACACTGATTTTAGTAAATGTCAAAATCCGATCTGGCCCTATTCAGACCGGGCCACATTTTTGACCAATCTGACAGGCTGCTGCAGCAACGATGTCGAACAGAGGGTGTCGCCCACCGCGTGTAGTGTTTGACGTCATATTATTGCAACATTGTTTACCACTCCGCACTGCCCGACTGGTTCCTCGCAAACACGTTAATAAGCGTGAGAACCGCAAAATGTTGTACACATTCATAATACAACCTTTTTTTACCCCCCCCCCCCCTTTTTTTTTTTAACCTGTCGCGGGCGGGTGTGGAATGCATCACCTGCGAAAAGTGAGGGAAGACTGAGGAAATAGGCTCCTTCAGTGAATTTGAAAAATTTAAAATAGGGTGCACAAACAGAAATCTCTAACTGGCAATGGTAACAAAAAGAGAACATGAGCTGAGAGATGAGATGAGCTGAGAAATTAGTTGAATAGGCACACTTACATTTCCTAAATAAAGTAACAGGAAGTACCGGTAGTTGTTTTTTTCCCCTTTGTGTTCAACCTTAACTTTTTGGCATTTAAGTTGTATCTTCTTACATTTGACATTTAAATGCCATCGTTTCAATTTTCTCTTCGAGCCCCGTGTGCAAACGAGATGCCAGCTCTAAAAGGCTGCAGGAAGAGCTCTGCAACTAATAGGCAGCAGGGGGAGCTTGACTTTCTGTTGCGAATTATTTTTTATTGACTAAGCCATTAGCGGTGGCCGTGGCTCAGGGTGTAGAGACGGTCGTTACCAGAAGGTCGGCTGTTCGATCCCCGCTCTCCCAAGTCATGTGTCGTCGTGTCCTTGGGCAAGGCACTTCACACACATCGTCTCCAGTGCAACTCACTGTGGTGTATGGAAGGTGCGAATGTTTGGTGGTGGTCGGAGGGGCCGAAGGCGCACACTGGCAGCCATGCTTCCGTCAGCCTGCCCCAGGGCAGCTGTGGCTACTTAAGTAGCTTACCGCTACCACAATGTGAATGTGTGAGTGCACGAATAATGTATCCATTGTGAAGCGTCTTTGAGTTTCTAGAAATAAATATATATATATATATATAAATCTAAGAAGAAGAAAAAATAAGAAAAAAACTAAAGAAAATCCAACTGCATGTAAAGTTATTTTTCTACATACACATTATGTCACGTGTGAAAGAAATGCAATCAATTCAATCGGTGCTAGCAATGATAATTTCATGTTCATTAATTTGTTAGGATGACAAAGTGATCCAAGCTGCATTTTTATTTTTATTTTTACCACGGTTTCCTTACTTCACCTGTAGCACACTTATTAAATGCCAAAGACCATTTAAGTTGTCCATTAGAATCAAAACGTTGTTACAACAATGAGATTTTTCGTTTTTTGTTGGTAGGAGTAGAGAAGGATCAGATGCATTCATCTATCCATTTTCCGAACCGCTTATCGTCACAAGGTTCGTGGGCTTGCTGGAGCCTATTCCGGCTGTCTACTGGCAGTTGGCGGGACACACCCTTGTACTGGTTCCCAGCCAGTCACAGCAGTTTTTCTTGAAATTCTAGCGCTTGAAATGTGGTAATGATGCAAAATTGCCAGTAGGGTGTAGCAGTGCATCATTATTTTTTATTTTTTTTGATAAACCCATCCATTTCCTCCGCTATTTGTGTGGAGGGAGGATTCCAGCTCTGCACTACTACTATAATGTCCTTTGGTCATGAAATCTGAAGCACTTGAACAGGAAACATGTATGAATAGAATTTACAGTAGGGCAGGGCGAGATGGCTGAAAAGTTTATCACAATGTTTCATTGAAGTATGGTATTTCATTTCAATCAGTATAGATAATTATTATTATTATTGTTTTATTTATTTTTAATATTCAAAATAAGGACCCAGAGAAAAAAGGCTGAATTAAGTTGGGTATTTTTGTATAGTTTTTAATCCTTAATAATAGGTCAACACAGCTGTGGAAAAGGCAAATATACTGGTGCATATTAATATCAAATAAACACATTTTTAAACAATTATGTGCTTAGTAGTGCTGGGTGACATGACTGAAAAATATATCATAATGTAAGTATTTCATTTTTGCATATAATTTTTTCCCCCCATTTAAACTGATAAACAAATTAAATTGATAAAATTAAATAAAACACAACAATCAAGAGTAAAAATAAATACCTTTCAAAATATCTGGTAGGAAAACTAATTTTCAACGAATGCTGCAAGTACAGTGCTGTTGTGTAAATTGTAATGTGTAAAGTTGTTCAGTTGTTGATCAATTACCGTGGCACCCCTGATAATCTTTTACGGCACACTATGGTGCTCAGCACCCTGGTTGGGAATGACTGCTGTCTGCTCTACAGTATGCTCCTTTGATGATTCGTGCTTAAAACCAAAGCATCAATAGAACGCAAACATCAGCAAAGGCCAAACAATTCCATTTTGGATCAGCACTTTAATAGATAACCCAACTCCTCTCTATGCCAGATTTTTTTTCTCATTAAGAGTCATACATTATTCACTGAGAAATTAAGATTTTTATTTTATTTCATTAACAAAAAAAGGGGGGGGGGAATGCTATCTGGAATTCTGGATCCACACACAAACTGAACACGTTCCTCTTTCGTTAAACAATTTATTCTAATGAGGCTTGTGGCTAATGCCTTTTTCTTGGTCTCATGTAAGGTAATTATTACCCAATTATGTTGCTTGCCTCATGTTATTAATGTATGACATTGTCTGTTTCTCTGTCATTAATCATGCGGAAGTCCAGGGTTGGAGAAGGCGGAATC
The DNA here is from genome assembly GCF_054856555.1 of Leptonotus elevatus. Taxonomy (NCBI): domain Eukaryota; kingdom Metazoa; phylum Chordata; class Actinopteri; order Syngnathiformes; family Syngnathidae; genus Leptonotus; species Leptonotus elevatus. Next base: position 10,198,373 of record NC_141253.1, read on the forward strand.
ATGAGTGCACAAGAGTCCCCCAATCCTGGCAAGGACCTGGAGAGCGGTGGGAGCAACGGTCCCCCTTCCACTTCTGCTGTGGTCAGCCAGGACGCGGGCAGCCAGAGCCAGGACGCCGGTTTGCCTCCAGTCACGATCAAGAAGGAACCAGGCACCACAGAGACGAGCAATGGTACTTTTGGTGACACCAACCCAGCGGAGATCTGCGTAGTCATCGGAGGAACCGACGGCAAAGCAAGCGGTGGTGGATCTCGCAGAGGCCAGACGGAGGGTATGTTCGCTCTTGGTACTCCTCCCCCAACCAAGAGCACAGACTCATGCATAGGTGTGTGATCACGTGCATACATACCGTACACGTTAAAAACTCCCATTTAAAATCAAGGTTTTCCAAACTTAGGGACAGGACACAAAGTGGCTTACAGGTAGGAGTGTAACAAAAACAAATTTCAACCGGAAAATCCTTTTTCAAAAAGTTGTTTGTCAACGCCAAAGCATGTGCTATCAACACCAAGCATGCATCCTTGATATTTTGGTTTTCATGCCGTCCACTGACCACTAACATATAACGTGCCAACACTTTGCCTGTACTAGCTTTAATTTCAGACGAGCATGCTTTAGCTACCTATTGTTCATATCTACAGTATAATAATAAAGGTAAAAGCACTCGGTTCCCATCATGCATTGCATGGCACAATGCTTTGAATTATCGATTTATAAGTACTAGAGATGTTCAATTACAGTTTTTTCAGACTGACACCAGTACAATTATTCACTCTTTGGTACTCACGGATACAGAGTACTGATACCTCTAGTACCGTACTTTTGATACATAAAATGTCACGACACAAGGGCAAAAAATTGTAAACATAGACTTTTCTTTGTGGCGCAGATGATGATTTGCAGATGTGTCAAATTGCCTCAGTATAACGCCATCTACTGCCGATGAGGACTTTCTCAATGTTAGATTAATTTTTTTAACCCCACAAGTATATGGGTTGGTATCAGCAGCCAGTACCTGATACCTTAAAATAAGGCCAGTTTCGGCCCAATACTGATACCTGGTATTGGTACTCGCCCATCCCTGATAAGGATGTAAATCCTTGTCATGTGTTTGTGTTACCAGTAGTTTGTTGAGTGACTTATTTAACTGTCACATATGTGGTTGATTTATGTTGTGCGTGTGTTGTTGTTTTTTTTAACAATCCATGACTTTTTGTTGTATGTAAATTAGTGACATGACATCCCGGTCAATACCCCCACATGAGTTGCAACACTAACCGGAGTGTTGCTTACATGAATTACTGGTTAACAGAAGCATTGAATGACTGTTTAACTGATACATGTCATACCTAATGAAGTAATTAGTTACTTTTAACATAGTTTTCTGTGTAGTAATTTAAAGGATTATCATGTATCTTTTTTATAAAAATGGTTAGGTTATATCAAGGGAAAACACTTGGCAAATATTGGCAAATTTACCAATGATTGAAGGACTTGTATTGGGCAATTTAATCGTCAGGCCGATTAGTTGGGCAGGCCCTACCAATTACCATTGCTCATTAAACTCTGTATTTTAGTGCTACTACTAATCATAGTTAGTGAGTCACATATACTTTTTGTGATTGTCTCAGCCTAAAATACTTGTTTTCTTGGCAGTATTTTGCAGAAATTGTGATTGATGAAGCCTGAAATTATACAGATTGAAACAGAAAATCAAGACACAAACCTGTTTCACCCTTGAAATGGCAGAACAAAGACACTTCCAATCCATATCCAACCATATATAGTATATCTGTAGGAATAATTCATTACAAAATTGTTTCGTGTCCGAGATGTACTCGCCACCTTCATATGTTGCCTGCATGTTGCTGATTATTAAAATATCCATCTGCCTCTTAGCTGTCTGTAATCCGGGGGTCGGCAATCCGCAGCTTTCGAGGCACATGGGGCTATTTAGCGCCGCCCTAGTGGCTCCCTGGAGCTTTTTCAAAAATGTATGAAAATGGAAAAAAGATTGAGGGGAAAAATATAAATTTTCGTTTCGATATTATTTCTGTAGGACGAAAAACATAACACAAACATTCTTATTGTTTTTTTTTGTGCTATAAATTAAGTATCAACATTTCTGATTTGCGTCATAGCCTGCAACATTTCTATTCAGCTCTGCATGGTGCCAGGCATGTGATTTTTCCAAACTCTTTACCGAGACAGTGGAGGAAAGGGCCATTATAATGGCAGGCAACATCACCAATCAGCAAGCATCAGGAGATTTATGCAGAATCCATATTTTTATTTTTTTAATCCTTAAAATAGAAATGACATTAAAAATTTGATTTTTAAAATAACATTTCTATAATTTAATCAATGCAACGAAACATAATACAGTACTATAATATTGTAATAGAAGTTATACTTAAAGCACCATCGTGCAGCAGAGTAGTCACGTGGTGTGTCTCTCCAGGATGCACTGTAGGGGAAATAAACATAATGCCCATGCATGATCATTATGCATTTGTGGCTACATAGTCATTTTGAAAGTAGGCTAATATTGACACTTGCAGCATGTATTGATTTCAATATAAGGCTTACATATGGCTTTTAATTTTTTTGTGGCTCCAGACATTTGTTTTTTTGGTCCAATATGTCTCTTTCAGCATTTTGGGTTGCCAACCCCTGGTCTAATATATGCGCACGCACACATACACACGCACACAAAATGAAAATGATATGAACAAAGATACGGCCTTGTCCACTTCTAGTAGTTATTAATTCAGATGAATTATATCTACTGACAAAACCTCTCTCCTTATGTAGGTTCCTATGTATGTGGAGTTTGTGGGAAGAAGTACAAGTATTACAACTGCTTTCAGACGCATGTCAGGGCACACAGAGGTAAGAGATGCACAAAAAGCAAAAAATATTAACGTGTTTATACAAGTAGAAGGCTGCCATTGATTTATTTTTTTCTGTTGTAGACCGTAGAAACACAAAACTTTACACATTTTTAAACACTACCAAACATTTTACACATACAGTACATACTGTGTACTGTATATAGATTAGAACAATGGGGAACATATTTGACATTTGTTGTTTTTTAAATAATCTTTGAGTGCGGAATCCAAAACTCACCCTATTTTTTTCTATCATGTCAACTTTTTTAGCTCTAAGATTTTTGGGGGGAAAATATAAATAGGGATGCACTTATTGACTGGCCGATTACGATCGTCCCCAATTTCCATAATTTGGGGGGAATGATCGGCCGATCCCTTAAAATAAAACCGATCTCATCTCCTTTCTCAGAGGTCTGAAAAAGTCAGCCACTGTTCTCTTCTGCGGGGGTGACAAAAACAAAACGGATGTTGACGAAGTTACCGATGATGTCTGGTCGTCTTTTTCACTATCAAATGCTGTGTAAAGCTGCGTGCTGCACTCCCCTCCAGTCTCCAACTGCGTTAGTTAGAAATGTGAAGAGCGGCGGCTACAATTAGGAATGGCGGGCTGCCACTCCTGAAGGAATGGAACAGTATCTCTACCTACTATGCTAGCTTTTTGTTTGTGGATATTGTGTTTCAAGAAATCCGTTTTGAATAAAGATGTAAACAGCCGGAGAATTTCTGGCAAGTTTTAATGGGAACTTGAACTTGAAGTTGAGAATTTTGGAAGGATTCCAAGCTTCACGGGCGTTAATCAGACGTTATGGGAATTGACTGTGAATTTGTGGTCATTTATGTTGTACACAAATATAAACATTTTGTTTATTCATAATCAAACAGACACTAAAATGAGACATTTTGTAGAAATTAAATTTTTGACAATGTCATAATTTTTTTTGATTTACTCATTAATGAAAACACAATGTTGACTAAAATTCTGTACATATATTGGCACATTTCAAACTTCACCCATCCATCCATTTTCTGAACCTCTTATCCTCATTAGGGTCACGGGCCTACTAGAGCCTATCCCAGCTGTCTTCAGGCACTAGGCGGGTACACCCTGAGCTAGCCGCCAGCCAATCTCAGGGCACACATAGATGAACAACCATTCACACTCACAATCACACCGATGGGCACAAATTTGGTTGGAGAGTCCCCAACCTTTTTGTATGATTTTTTTTATTTTTTTATTATGAAAGATAGCTGTACATCTTGATAAATATTTGTGTTTATTTGTATGACGACCTTTTAATGCTGATTTCCCCTGAATTACAGAGTCTGAGACCATGGTTGCGGATCTACAACCAATGCCCAACAGTGAGTATACTTTTAACAGTAAGTATTAGATTTTGACATGAATAGATGGCTGCATCTTTAAAGTTTGAGATCAGATTCAGACGATCGGAGCCATTCTACCCTGTTTTGCTGGCCAAGACCCCCTATGTTTGAGGTCATTTTGTTTCTCGGACGTATTACCAATCCTTCCCAAGATTCCTGATGGAAGTTTGATGGGGACTAATAATTTTCCTACCTCAGAGTACATGAGATTTTTAAATCTTCCGACATGCACTCACTAAAGAATTAGGTAAATAAGACTGCTTCAAACCTTTTAACAAAACGCGACCAGCTTTATTAATAGGTACTGATATGCATCAGAGCTTTTGAGATTGTTCATCAACTCACCGTTAGAAGTGATAATGGTTCAGATTCAGAAAGCAACAAAACATGCAATTGTATGTTGTTGCTGGCCACTTTTTCATGTCATCCTCTAACCATGCTACATTAGTTCAAAGTGAGATTGAAATGGGTTTTTTTTGTCTTTTTTTCTCTCTCGGTTTTTTTGGTATTTTTTCTCGTTTTTTTTCTTCTTCTTGTTAGCATGCAACAGCAGCTATAGTTGGAAAATGCATCACTTAAAGGCAGTAGTATCAACATGAGGGAGGGACTTGAAATCCAAATTATATTTATGCTGACAGATACAATCTGTAGTTGTATAAAAAAAAACACAAACGAGTGGAATCAAAAGGTTCGTTCGAATGAGTAGATCACAGAGGAGCCTTGGCAACAAATTAGGATGGATTAAATTCTTAATGATTTATCATGCTGGGTTACATCCTGTTTTTTTTTAATCCCACAATTAAATAGTTACTTGATGATTACGTATTAAAATTACAGCACCTTTTTTAATATAATATTTGTCTGAGTGTTCCAGAATGTCAGCACTTTGCCATTTTTATTGTAAAATGGGTGTACTGTACTGTAATGCCTCCCGAATTAAATGCAAACCGCCTGTTTTATTTAAGGGATGTCAGAATTTTCCCACATGTATCCTAAAATAGTCCAAGATCATCCATCCCATCAACCAGTGGGGGCTGTATGTATAAGTCCAGAATTTATGACAACAAATAAAATCTTTGCTCTATCGTTGCCCCATCTTTAACCTTAAACCTTTTCTGAAGCTTTTCAAAACTAACAAAAACACCGTAACTAGGCAATAACTCAACAAATAAATACGAAATAAATAAACAGTCAATCAACCTTTTATTTTCTTTTTTTTTCTTTTTAGACAAAGAAAATGTTTATGCTTAACAATGACAACTTCCGAAAAGTATAAAGGGGACACCATGCTAGACTAGACTAGACTACACAGTAGTAGACACGAACAATTTCTGGAAACACGGTAATTCATTACATAAAGTTGTAACATTAGACATTAAAATATGTTGGAATGCAAGTACGCCTTTTTCCTATAACATCTAGGTACTGGTAAATGTCTATAATAAATCTGTTTTTTGGTTGTTTTTATTTAATGATTTAGTCTATAGTAAGGTGGAATGATTCTATTACATTTTATATGAGGAAAACATTTTCTTATTCACAGGATTTTCCGTTAATACCAATTTGTATTTATCCTTCCACCAAATAGTGTCTTTCAGGGCATGGACTTTTTTGGGACCTCTGTGGCTGTGAATCAACACACTTTCAATCATTTCTCTCATTTCTGCTTATCTGTAGGTGGCTTCCGTTACTCCTGTGACATCTGTGGCAAGAAGTATAAATACTACAGCTGCTTCCAAGAACACCGTGACCTGCACGCAGTGGATGGTAACAGCAAATTGCAGTGGGCTGAAAAGAAAATGGAATAAACAAAAAATAAAAATGAGAGCTAAGCAATGATCCTGAAGGGAAAGTTTTATTTTTGGCTTAAGTATATTTGTAGCCAGACTACTGATCATTTGGGTGGAGGTAAACACTGTCAGAATGTACAGTACCGTAATGTCTACATATATTTTTACGTTGCATACGGGACTTTGTGTTTGGAGTTTTTAATCGTTGTGGGTGTTGTTTAGATCCAACCTGGCAAACGAAGCTGCATTTTATGATGAAAATTAATAATTTAAGCTAAACTTTTAACAGCTATCCTATGCCCTATCTCCTTTAGATCCATATGAGCAAGTCATGATACCCATCGATGGCCTTAAAGAGGAGGAGCCAATTGAATCTTATCCTAAAATTGGACCAAGTAAGACCATTTAATGTGTCCTAATTTCACAGTTCACCAGCATTTTTATGCACCTCACTTAACCCAGGCCGGGAGCGCTCTCTTGCTTTTCTACCTTTAAAGGCGGGAAAGCGCATATACATTTTTATATATATATATATATACACATATATATATATATATATATTATCATTATCAAATATCATTCAACTTCTCCCCCCTCCCGGGCAAAGTCTTGCGTGACTTAGTCAAGGAGATGCAGTTTTAACAGCTCGCTTGTGATTAATATTCTCATTCATCCAGGACATTTCATTCTCATGGCATTGAATCGATTGCAACTAGACTGTTTTGGTTGTTTTATAAATCAGTTTTGAGCAGCTGTATCAGCAACATAAAACCGATTTATATCGGCTTGACTGGGCCATCGGCCGGTTCAAGCTATTTTTAGACCAATTAATTAGTCTGTGTGCCGGTTTTATTATTATTATTATTATTATTATTATTATTATTAAAGGTTTGAGCAAGTGTGACAGAGCAGTCCATTTGCAAAGTCAGAATTGACTGTTTCTTTAAGTAATTTCCTCTCCAATTGAAAAAATGTTTATGTGCTTGACACTCACATTATACTATACTGTACTGTAAGTTTGAATATTAGGTGATACTGGTTTTTTTCCTATTTTGTTTGAAGCTTAATTTAAGACATATTTTCCTGTGCATGGATTTCTCCTCTTCTGCAGAAACGGGCAGCTTTGTTTGCGAGTTCTGCGGGAAGCAGTACAAATATTTCAACCCCTACCAGGAACACGTTGCGCTTCACACACCCATGAGTGAGCCCTTTGTTTGTTTCTTAGTTTGTTTATTTATTGGTCCTAAGTGAAACAGTGTTTTCTGCTCTTCTGTAAAATGTAGAATCAAATAACCTTTTAATGCCCTTGATTGGCTTATATATTTGATCTCTTCCTCCCTCTGCACCATAACTGCGGAGCCAATAATTCAGTTAATTTTTCATCTGAAATGAATTATTGGCTCCACAGTTATGGTGCAATATTGGAGCCAATAATTAAACACACCAAGCCAGTGTGTCTGCAAAGTATTGTTAAGTAATGTGCCATTGCCTTTTTATAAAATGATGGGAAAAAAGTATTCTGCAATGAGTAACTTATGTGTCAAAGTTAGACAAGATTGTGGCTTTAAAGACCCTCTAGGATCATGTACCATGGTGGACATTAAAGGGGGCATTACGCCCTACGGCAACAACCAACTTTTTCAAAAGCAGTACAGCTACTGGGGACTCTGAAGATTTGCATCCAGCCGAAAGTAAAAGTTAAACTGTGGCTTTTCAGCCGCCCCATAGCGAGTAAAAAGACCTCAACAAGTTGCCTGTTACAGGGTGAATAAAAAAAAACCTCATGTAGCAAAGTAAGACAAAAATGATGGTACCTTTTAATATTTTGTTACACAACTTTTTGTGACCAATAAGCCACTATGGTTATAGTGGGTGCATTCAAGGCACAATTCCGGGCCTGTGATTGGAGCCCGTTTCATTTTTCAAACTCATTCTTTGTTGACTTAACAGGCTCTAAAAAAAATCTATTTTATTATTATTTTCAAAGGTGCAGAAAGAGTCCTTATTTTCTCCAAAACAAAGCTAGTTTCATTATCCTAATTCAAACATACTTTTATACATGCATTTAGAAGTGCTTTATCAAAAATTGACTTTATTAAGAGCATGTATAATTTTTTTTAAAAAAGAGCATGTATTTTGTCCATATTTAAAATAGCATTTTTGTGATGCATCTGTTTAGGAAGTGTGTCAGCCTATGTGGCCCCCCTGGAACACTGATCAAA